>NC_085003.1:25150700-25160700 GCF_963854185.1 Sardina pilchardus
TCTCTCTATCCATCCATCTCTCTCTCTCTCTCTCTCTCTCTCCTCTATCTCTCTGCTGAGAGCCGTCTTGTTATAAAGCCATCTGCCTGGCCCGGTCCATTGTGTCCCCCATCTCTATGGTCCTCCTGTCATGAGGCCTAGCCTAACAAAGTGCCACAGCACTCGCCCCCTTCAGCACAGCTCTGAGCCTCACTGTATGAAAAGCACATCATAATAGAAGGGCACAGCACTGATCTGAATGCGTTTGGTGTTTTGAACTGGACACAAAAAAAAGTCCTTGTTGAATTAAATACATGTTCAGTTGACCATTTCACTATTCTGATATAGTAACAGTAGTCAGTGTTTGCAGTGCATCAGTATTGAATTATTTCTTCACCCTTAATTGTCCAATGACTGAATGCTTGAGACTAAAAGCTATTTTCAGCTTCAAATAAAATCAATATTCGGTTGGCTGAAAACAATCAATGTTTTTTTTTAATCATTATTTATTTGATGTGGAGAAAGCATTTCAGCACCAGCGCTTTAATTACCTAAGAGCCAGGAGGGCCTCCCCAGGGCCCGAGGCTGGCTGCCACAGGGCCATCCACAGGTCTCATTTGCATCCACAATGACAGGGCCATTCACATTCACACCAGCAGCAGGATTAATCAACACGTTTTGTGTGCGGTATGGAGGCCGTGCTGGGTTGGGCTAGTGCGGCCTGCCTTTCAGGGAATGAGGGGGGCAATCAGGCCAACCAGCAGCAGGGGACACTGAAGGAGAACAGTGTGTGTGTGTGTGTGTGTGTGTGTGTGTGTGTGTGTGTGTGTGTGTGTGTGTGTGTGTGTGTGTGTGTGTGTGCAATTACGGTAGTCTTTTGTGAGTGGGCCAAATCACAATGAAAACAACCTTTATTTAGTTTTAAAGAATAATGCTACTGAAGCGAGACCAAGGAGATTGGTCTGGGGAATGTTTGTGTGCATCTTTCTGTTCATAGTGTACTGTATTTGTTGTTGTTGTTGTTGTTGTTGTTACAGTTGCTCGCCCGTCCCCCGTCTTACACATGTCTTCTTTAGGCAGATTTTTATGGACAGAAAAGAACAAACCAGAGGCCATGACAGAGACTCCCACAGTCTTATTAACCCCCTATTTATAAATCTCACAAACTCCATACTCGTGTGTGTGTGTGTGTGTGTGTGTGTGTGTGTGTGTGTGTGTGTGTGTGTGTGTGTGTGTGTGTGTGTGTATGTCTACATGTGTGTGTGTGTGTGTGTGTGTGTGTGTGTGTGTGTGTGTGTGTGTGTGTGTGTGTGTGTGTGTGTGTGTGTGTGTGTGTATGTGTGTGTGTGTGTGTGTGTGTGTGTGTGTGTGTGTGTGTGTGTGTGTGTGTGTGTATGTCTATGTGTGTGTCTGTGTGTGTGTGCGTGTGTGCGTGTGTGCGTGCGTGCGTGCGTGTGTGTGTGTATCTATCTGTGCAGCATATTTCTCATGAGTCACAGGAGCCAGGCTCGGGTCTCTGAGTCACGTTGGGTGACCCGGCTTCTCTGACCTCTGTGTGGGTTTAACAGCCCTCTGGTTGTCATCAGTCATCAGCAACAACAACAACAACATAAATACCCTTTTATCAGGAATCTATTAATTACACTGTAATTATCACTGGATGGTTACACTGGATTTATTTTAAGTGCACTGAATACATGGTAATTATATTATCACACTGTTATGGAATTAAAGAAACACAGCAATGTGTTCTCACAGTTGAATACTGAACTGTAAGTTTGATGTAAATTCCTTTCTGATTTTGTTTATCTGGTTGTTTGAGTTGTAAAGTTATAAAGAGGTTTAAAGACATCCTTGGGGTTTATTTTATTTATTTATTGGGTTTATTTATTATGGTTAATGTAGTCTATCAGTGTTCTCCGGGCTGCTGGGATCTGCGTGTGTTATCCTGTAGTGTGTGTGTGTGTGTGTGTGTGTGTGTGTATGTAGAGCCCTGGCCTCTGGGCTAGTTGCGGTGAAGAGGCAGCGCGAGTGTGAGGGTGATAAATGAGTCCCCCGCTGTGTCCTAGCTCTGCTGCTGTCACCCCAAAATACAGTACACACACACTCACACATGGGACAGCACACACACACACACACACACACACACACACACACACACACACACACACACACACACAGGGCACTTCGTGCACACACACACACACACACACACACACACACACACACACACACACACACACAGGGCACTTCGTGCACACACACACACACACACACACACACACACACACACACACACACACACACATACACACACACACACACACACACACACACACACACACACACACACACACACACACATGGCATTCCACACACACACACACACACACACACACACACACACACACACACACACACACACACTGCATCTCAGGCCAGGCAGTTACTAGAGGATTTAGTGGAGCACCCCAGAATGAAACAGCTACATCATGACCTGATCCACGTCCGGCAGCTTTTCATATGCCGGGCCGGCTGATCCAGCATCAGCTATCTATGCAACTTATGTGAAGAAACTGATCCCAGACCTGTAGGCTTATGTATGCCAATAATGACAGTGTTGGATTTTATGTTATGTTTTTTGGCAGGCATTTTCAAATTTATTTGCCTGGCTGATATCCCCAACCATGTACAGTAAATGCTTTCTTAACATGCTCACAGGGTTCATTGGTTCATTAGACGCTTTGAGTGGGATGTTGTGTAATGAGCATAAATCTGGAGCTCCGTTCTGTGCTGCATGCAGCTATTTCCAGCCCCACGGATAGAGACACTGCAGGGAGAGGAGCAGAGGGGCTTTTTTTTTTCTTTTTTTTTTGCGCATGACGAGCCAAAAACCTTCAACAACAGCCAAACAACAACAGCAATTTCACACATCCTTCATAAATAATGCACTTTCGGCTTGTCTGGTAACAGGGTTGCTTGTGTACGGAAAACCACCCTCATTTAAACCGGGGGATCAGGGGCTCTATGGAGGGTGTTCACTCGATTTGCTGATGGAGAAGAAGCATTACAAGGTTCTTTGCTTTGTTGAGGAACTAATTTTTCTTTGGTGGGATGAAAATGGCTCTACTCTGGTTAAATATAGGGGCTGTCTGTGTCTCATTAATATCTCGTTTTTCATCAACTGAGAATACACAAGGGGCCAAGGGCACTTTTGATGAAAACAAACACCCACAGTTCAGTTTCGAGATTTATTTTCATATTGCATTATTTTGTATATTTTAATGTTATATATTTACATCAACGGCGTTTGGTTTAGGTGCGCACATCCACAGAAACAATAATCCAGGTCCCGGACAAAAGTGGTAGACAATGTGATTGATTGATCCGCACACTGGGTATAAGCTCCAAAATACACTTTTTATTTACAGTAATACATAAAAGGCAACGTTTCAATCCCCCAGGATCTTCCTCAGGCCTGAGGAAGATCCCACTGGAGGATTGAAACGTTGCCTTTTATGTATTAAAATAAAAAGTGTACTTTTGAGCTTATACCCAGTGTGCGGACCAATCAATCACATATGTTTACATCAAACCATATGTTTTATATTATGTTGCCCAAAAGATCTTGGTTCTTTTCTTGGTTCTTGGTTGGTAGTTTCCATTTAGCTAATATGTTTGTGTCTTGCGTCTACAGTATACTGTATAGGCTATCATTGCTTTGCATGCTGCTGTGTACTGTGTCTTTAATCTTGGCTCTTTTAGAGATTTCTAATCTAAGGAACTTAGTTAGTTGTATCAGAGACGGTTGAAAAAGCTTAAGGATCTTTGGTTGTGTGCTCTTTGGATCTTAAGATTCTTAAGGATCTTTGGTTGTATGCTCTCTGTTATGTATAATCCATTCTATCATTTCTCATTTGCTTTTGAAGATGGCATTACATTGACTTTAATCATTGAGGTAGCTACTTGGCTGCAACGACCTCTCATCTTGCGCCCTAGAATTGTCATGGTTGTCAACTGTAACAACTGTAACTGACTTGACTGACTTGAGTGTCTCTTGTCAGGCACACTGGCATTGACGCATATCAGATCTGATCCCTATTTGTCAGGCCCAATCAGCTGATGGCCAGCTGCCATTCAAATGAATGCCATGCACAAAAGCGCTGTTGGGCTAATCTTGTCATCTATTCACAGTACAATGTACCGAACAGTACAGATTGTAGACAGTAGATTTATCTTTTAGTTGTCTTCTGAGGTTTAAAACACTAATTAAAGATTCAACCACGTAGAATTGTTGCTTAGTGGCACTAATTGGAGTGTGTGTTGTTATTTGTGCCCACTGTAATAGGGTTCTCTGCGCTTAAAGCCTGTGTGTGTATGTGTGTGTGTGTGTGTGTGTGTGTGTGTGTGTGTGTGTGTGTGTGTGTGTGTGTGTGTGTGTGTGTGTGTGTGTGCCTGTGCACGCATGCTTGTGTGTACAGTAGTTATCTGCACCCACTTTAATAGGGTTGTGTGTAGGGGTAGAGGCTCCGCTGTGACAGCTGCTGCCTCTTCAATAGATTTGGTATAATGAGTATCAGGGTTTGTGTGTGTGTGTGTGTGTGTGTGTGTGCAGACCCTAAACTCTCAGTCTCAACTGTGGTCTGAAGACCATGTTTAAATGTATCTAGAGGCAAGAAGAAGAAACAGCTAAAGACATACAGGTACCATGTATTTGTAATGGTTATTGGTACAGATAGTCCAAGTATTTTAACGTCAGATCAAAAAGGGAAGTACCGGTACTGGCTTTACACAGTCTGACTTTAAGTCTTTGAACAAATGCCTATTTTTGAATCCTATACGGTAAACAAATACCGGAGGAATACAAAGAAGCATTTATGTAATAGATTGTGTAGTCGGCAGTGAGAATGAATCGAGTCTTAATTAAAAATGATGTATGGCTGCAGTCATGCAGTGTCCAGCCAGCACAGTGCCCAAACCTCACCTTCAGCACATCAATTTTGCCCCAGCAACAATTTAGCTGATGCTACACATTGAGAGTTCAGATCTGACACACGCACAAAAACATTCTTCTCCCCCCACCTCACTTCCTCTCCCCTCCTTCTCCTCTCCTCTCCTCCCCACCAATCAGAGTGTTGTTGGCCTGCTGCTGGAGACTGTTTACAACGGTCTCGCATCTCCCAATCAAGGAAGGGGATTCTTTTGCCATGACACGCCGGATCTGCGTCGCGTGAAAACCTGTGTCAGGGGAATGGGAACAGAGTTAGTATTGATCAGGCCGGGGGAGCTGAAATATCATCGCTCTTACCTTGAGGAGATCACACGAGCGAGGCACCTGCAATAGGATGCTCCGGTGTGTTCCGACTTTTACGCTTTCGTCATTTGGAGAGCCCTGCCCAAAATCCTTGGGATATTACCGTGATTTCCCGACTATTAGCCGCGGCTTATACATTGATTTTACTAAAATTTCTTCTGCTATGAGGTTAATACAGGGGGGCACTTAATATGGTGTTAACATGGTTTTGTTTCTTTCAACTTACACGATGCGGTTTATATGCAGGAAATTACTGTAGTCCTTTTGTCATCAGGTAGCACACCTGAAGAGGCATATTCCTATAGCGACGGGCTAATGGGCAAGGGAAATGCATTGCAAATGACCTCAAATTAATCTTCCAACAATAATACGGAAGACAGTGTTGGAGCTCCTGTCAGCAGAGATCAATAGGCCCAATGACACGAGTGAGTAGCCGGGGTCATCGTGGATCGCTGTCTGAGGCCGTGGCATACTGACAAAAGTACAGTATGATCAATTTCAATTTAATACAAAGTGACATAACATAAATGCTTACTTTTGGCCTGCGGCCCTCGACCCAGAAACGTCTTTGGGCCTTTAAAGGGAAGGATTTAGGTGCCCTTGATCAAGAGTGTGAGTTAAGAGTGTAGAATGTAGTGATAACAGATGGAAAGCCTACTGTGATCCACACGTATGTAGAAATAGGATCATGGGAAAACAACTCGGATAAATGGAATGTAGCTTAACTCTTGTCCCAGTTTCTCATTCTCAGACAGAAGCGTGCGTCAAACTTGTGACCCCAGTAGCAATGAACTTCTCCACTAGAAACAGCACAGGCTTTCCCATCGTCCCTCAGGCTGCAAGCACAAATGTCTGATAACTGTGGCTTTTTTCTCTGAGCGTGACTGATATCTCAGTGCTAATTAAGGAGGAATAATGCCAGTCATTTATCGCAGACTCAGCTGCTCACATCCATTCAAACGCCTCCCTCAGTGGGGCTGCCAGCCAGTGGGGCTTCCCCTCCAGTCTCAATCTGGCCTGGTTATTAACAGGGACGGAGACTGGGGGCAGGCTTTCTGGAAATCTGGCTTTGTAAATAGATTCTGGCTGGGTGAATAGAATCTGGCTTTGTAAATAGAATCTGGCTGTGTGAATAGAATCTGGCTGTGTGAATAGAATCTGATTTTGTGAATAGAATCTGACTTTGTGAAGAGAATCTGGCTTTGTGAATAGAATCGGCTTGAGATCTGGAAAGCAAGCTGCATCTCATTTCCCATGATGCAACCTGCATTGTTTACCCTCAGGAGTCGTTTGGCAGATGTACAGCGCAGTAAGGCCAGGCGTGAAATTCATTGTTGTGTTCTATGGGATTTAACTTTTGACCTCATCTTACTATTGCTGTGCTCTATCAGCTGTGTCTTATATTTATGTAAATACAGTAGAGGTTCAACAGGACTCTCTTCTTTCCCAGATTCTCCCTCCTCTCTCTCTCCCTCTTCTCTCTCCCTCTCTCTCTATCTCTCTCACAATCTCTCCCTCTCCATATCTTCGCTGTGTTCATCCTTGTAAAATTCCTAACTTAAATCCCACACACTGCTCCAGCTGTTAACATGCCTCTCCCTCTCCTCTCCTCTCTCTTTCTCCGCAGGCGTTTGGCCAGGCCTACTCCCAGCAGCGCAAGGTGGCGGAGGACGGGGAGAGCAACGAGGAGACGCTGCTGCAGGAGTCGGCCAGTAAGGAGGCCTACTACATGGGCCGGCTGCTGGAGCTGCAGACCGAGCTGAAGAACAACCGCTCCGTGGCTTCCAACGCCCAGGCCGAGAGCGAGAGGCTCAACATGCTCGTGCAGGAGCTGCGAGAGGTGAGAGCACTACGGCCAGACCCAATTCAATTCAATTCAATTCAATTCAATTCAATTCAATTCAATTCCATTCCATTCCATTCCATTCCATTCAATTCAATTCAATTCAATTCAATTCAATTCAATTCAATTCAATTCAATTCAATTCAATTCAATTCAATTCAATTCAATTCAATTCAATTCCATTCCATTCCATTCCATTCCATTCCAATTCAATTCAATTCAAAACAGCTAACAGTTCCAAAATACAGAATCAAAGTCAAAGGGAAAAGTACAACCTTGATCACAGTCACACAGGTTGAAAAAGCTTAAGGATCTTTGGTTGTATGCTCTTTGGATCTTAAGGTTCTTAAGGATCTTTGGTTGTATGCTCACAGTCACTGGACAGTCAAAAGTGCAGAATTATTAGAGACCCTACTGAATTCACATATCACATCATTTATTGAATTAGGTGTCAGCATGTCAAGATGTAGACTGATGTTCCCACATACAGTATTTACGGAAAATCTTTCCAATTGAGCTGAGGTTGATGCTTGACTAAGAGAGGGTCTTCATTTCCTTGACTTCCAGAGTTTGGTATCCTTGATTTCACAACTAGTTTGTTTGACCATCTCAGTGCTGAAACACTGAAGAATATTTGTATGCTCTTTGTTATAAGGTGAAAAACCGGCTCCATGCTGATGTGAGCTTGTTGTCCTTGTGAATGCTGGCACTGTGCCTAGTGGCTCCGCCGTGGACTGTTTGCAAATTGGTGATGCAACATTAGCTTGTGCAATGGAAACTCAGCCACTCTTGTCTTGCGCATCAGAGCGTAGCCATATTTGTCTATGACGCGACAGACCTGCCACTGCTGCAGTGCCTTATAGCAGTATAGTGTCATTTTTTTTTTTACTGTTTTATGGTAGGACTATCAGAATAGCAGACTCAGCTATTGAGAGTCTGATGGATTTGCTCCCACCAAGCAAGTGTAGTCCTATTTATTATCCTCATTAGCAAGTTAGCGACAGAAAAGCAACATATGCTAATGATAAACTATGTGTCATGCCTAGCATTTCAGCATGTGATATTTATTGTGACATTTATTGATCTAACTGAATGTTTTGTTTTGTGAGATGAGATGTTTTGAGTGATGCAGAAGGTGCTCTGAGCAGTCATATGTCCCACCACCACCCTGTGCCCCATTAAACATTACTCTCTTATCATTGGCTCTTTATTTGTTGCACCGCTGATTGAATGACAGGTCAGGAGGGCAGTGTGTAGGTCACCTAGAGGTCACCCATCCAGTGCGTACGTGAGTGAGTGTGTGTGTGTGTGTGTGTGTGTGTGTGTGTGTGTGTGTGTCAGCAGTCAGTGGCCGGTGGCCGGTGGGGGTATGGGGTGTAACGGCAGGGTCAGAGACTGTCGCCTCGGCCCCATTGTAGAGGCCAAATCCGCCGCTAAGCTGCAGAAAAAGGGGAAAATGTCCTGAGCTCGGCACATAGAGGTGGCTGCCCCCCGTGAGTCCTGCCCGCCGCGGGCCCGAGCGCAGCAACATACCTGCTGCATGGCACACATGGCACATATAGCTAAGGAGACACTCGTGACCGGGCAAAACACCAGGAGCACACAGAGCTCCAGTGGCTCTGAGCGCATTTATTTACATTTAATCATTCCCATACAGACAAAAATATGTAAATATGAAAATATATTGAAATATATTTGTAAGTGTCAAACATACTGTATATTGGGGGGGCCAATTTTCGAATATTCACAAATATTCCAAAAATATATTGTGAAAAGATACAACAGCCTGTCAAAAGGTTTCGGATAGTTTAACAAAGCAACATTCAAGTTCTTATCCAGGAACAGTAGCCTGTCCACACTCTAGCCTAAGTGCTGCCCTGGTGCTTGTCACCGTATTGCCCCCGTGCTGAATGCACCCTCAGAGGGAGGGCACCTGGGGTGACTGGGATACATAAAGATGTCTTCGCCAGGCGGCTGAGGCGGGGGGAGGGGGGGTGGGATCCAGTGGATGTCGCTCGCTGTCAGCTGTCACCGTCAGCAGGTAGCTGTCTAGCTCCACGGCAGTGCCCTGCGGCTTTGGGGGTGCACTGACTGATGCGCTCAGTGAACAAACTGACTGGCTAAGCGTGAAGGAGCAGTGCTGCTCTCTAGCATCCTGCTGTGGCCTGGTGCGGAAGAGGTATTCATGGCTGTCTCCTCCTCCAGTGCTTTAGTCTCCACAGCACCTCAGCTCCTCACTTCTTCCAGCTCTTGTGGGTTATAAATGCTACCATGGTGGTGAGCAGCTTGTCAGTGGCAGGATTTTGGTAATTCTCATTTAGGCCATCCAAATGAGGCAATCTAAATTCTGTAGGAATAGGAATCCCCCTGTTAATCTGTACAAATAGCAGAGGTATTTATCAAAGTCAAATGCATTTCTCAATATGTGTCTACCGTAATTTCCCGACTATTAGCCGCGGCTTATCCATTGATTTTGCAAAATTTCTTCAGCTATGAGGTTAATACAGGGGGGCAGTTAATATGGTGCTAATATGGTTTTGTTTCTTTTAACTTGCATAAAACACTGTCCTCCGGCTTATACACAATGCGGCTTATATGCAGGAAATTACTGTAATGTGAATGAATATCAGCTTAAGATAGGTAAACTCAGCAGATGAAACTGCTTTGTTTTGGTGGTTAGTTTTGTGTCAAGGATGTCAGTCAAGGATGTTACAATTCAAGTTCAACTTCTGTGTCACCCCCACAGTACTGATAGCAACAGATCTGAATAGTCAGAAGTGAGACTCATAGAGTCTATAATAGATGCCCTGTGCTGTGCTGTGCTGTGCTGTGCCAAGCTCTGTTGTGGCATTGACCTGCCACTG
>NC_085003.1:25165700-25173200 GCF_963854185.1 Sardina pilchardus
GGAGGACCTGGGCCGCTGCAACGGGCATCACCTCGGCGCCAAGGCGACGACGACCAACGGCACGGCGGAGTTCGGCGGGCACCGCGGTGGCGGCACGGGGAGGAAGGGGGTGGATGGCGCGGTGCTGCCCCCAGTGGCTGATCTGTTCAGCGAGCTCAACCTCTCGGAGCTGCAGAAGCTCAAACAGCAGCTCATTCAGGTCAGTCATTCCCCACCTCGCTGAACCAGGCTAAAGGTCAAGGCTGTTTGTGTAGTGGACCGTAGCAGTGGGTTTTGTTGAGCAGTTGCCACAGTTGCACTCAAAACAACAGCCCAGAATGCGGTGTCAGCTGTGTCAGCTTTTTAAGCGTTTTACGGAGTACTTTATATATCTCCTAAAAGTCAAGTTAAACTCTTTTTGTTTATATATAAAAATGACACAAACAAACTCACAGACACACACAGACACACACAGACACACACACACACACACACACACACACACACACACACACACATATTTATTTATATATCTCCTAAAAGTCAAGTTAAGCTCAATTTTATGAAGGGATAGTTTTGCTTACGAAGAAGGTTTTTGTGGATTTTCAGTATGCATAATGTGTTTCCAAACAACATAATCAAGTCATGCCACTCGCTCTGCCAAATAAAGTGTCAAAAAGGTCAAGGATAGACAAGCACAGCACATTCATGCCAAAACAAAAACATGCATAAAGCATGGCAGTGCTGTTGTTAGTTTTCATCAGTGTAACACCGTTGGGTGTAAATGAAATAGCTTACCACATGCTAGTTTAGAAAAGAGGTGTTCTCTTCCCTATTAATCTGCGGTTAACCATCATTTACATTACAAACTAAACCTAAAGTAGTTGTTAACCCATCTTTTAAATTGCGGACTAGGCCTACGGTAGCTGTTAGCCATCCATTACATTATGGAGGATCCCTACAGTAACTGTTAGCCATCCTTTAGTGTGTGTCCTTCTCTGGTGAGGTGACTGGTGAGTGTGTCCTTCTCTGGTGAGGTGACTGGTGAGTGTGTATCCTTCTCTGGTGAGGTGACTGGTGAGTGTCCTTCTCTGGTGAGGTGACTGGTGAGTGTGTATCCTTCTCCGGTGAGGTGACTGGTGAGTGTGTCCTTTTCTGGTGAGGTGACTGGTGAGTGTGTATCCTTCTCTGGTGAGGTGACTGGTGAGTGTCCTTCTCTGGTGAGGTGACTGGTGAGTGTGTATCCTTCTCTGGTGAGGTGACTGGTGAGTATGTCCTTTTCTGCTCCTGGTCTCCACATCTGTTCATCCTTCCCGAGGGCTGTGGGTTCCACTAGTCTCTGTGCACACACACACAAAGTCTCACACACACTCTCATGCACACAGACACTCACACACGCATGCACATGTGCACGCACACACACACACAGACACACACACACACACACACACACATATACACTCGCATAGACACAAACAAACTCAAAGACTCACACACATACACACTAACACACAAACACACACACACACACACACACACACACACACACCAAATGAATTCATCAGCCCTCAGTGCCGAAGGCTGTGTCAGCACATTGAGCGACTGCTGGCGCTGAGAAACTAAAGACACATAAGCCAGATGTCAAGTCACTGGGGGCAGCTACCATGGCCAGGCCTCTGCTTTCGCATAGCAACAACCTCGTCCATCTAATCAGAGTGTCTAATCAGATTTTAGTCAGATTTACTCTGTTTCTCTATTATCTGAGTCAAAGGAAAAATATCCGCACACTGTCTTACATGCTCCCGAATTAATGGCAAAGGACAACGTGTCGACCACTCAGGTCTTGGTCAGGTATAAAACCATCTGTTATCTGACCCACAGGGTTAAACTATGCCTGTGCTGGGTTATCACTTCAAATGGTGGTGTTACAGCACAGTGCAGAAAACACTCATTTACAAACAGACACTCTTAATGTGTTTACATGAGTGTTTGTGTAGCTTGGCCCCAGTTTTCCTCTGAGAGAGTGTTGTCAGAAACATTTACTGTGATTAGTCACTTTAGAAAAATAAACAAAAAACACTGTGTGTGCACACATGGATGCATGTGTGTGTGTGTGTGTGTGTTTTGAGTGTGTGCGTGTGTGTGAGTTTTGAGCATGTGTGTTTGTGTGTGTGTGTGTGTGTGTGTGTGTGTGTGTGTGTGTGTGTGTGTGTGTGTGTGTGTGTGTGTGTGTGTGTGTGTGTGTGTGTGTGTGTGTGTGTGTGTATGTGTATGTGTGTGTTTTGAGCATGTGAGTATGTGCACGTGTGTGGGGATTTTACTCCAGGGCAGGTAACAGAAATAGCACGTCTGACACAGACAGAGCAGAGAGAGAAACTCTAGCCTAGTTGCCTGGAATAACACTGTTACAGCACTGGTGGAAATAAGGACTGTGACGAAGATAATGAGTGGGATAATGCAGACTATTACAGTATTATCAATTATTTAAATAAGCTAATTATATATTATATATTTGTTGGTTACTTTATAGAACATGATCATAACTTCATATAACATAGGCGTACAGTGCTGTACATCTAGCTGGCTATACGACATATACACTATATTGCCTAAAGTGTTGAGTCACTTGCCTTGACTCGCATATGAACTTACTGTAAGTGACATCCCATTCTTAATCCATATGGTGTAGTTTGGTCCTCTCTTTGCAGCTATAACAACTTTAACTCTTCTGGGAGGCTTTCCACAAGGTTTAGGAGTGTGCTTATGTTTTTTTTTTTTTCATGACTGTGCACTGGTGCACAAAGCAAAGTCTATAAAGACATGGATGACAGAGTTTGGTGTGGATGAACTTGCCTGAACTTGAGTTCTGACCTCAACCCAATAGAACACCATTGGGATGAATCAGAGCGGAGACTGGGAGCCTCGTCCAACGTCAGTGTGTGACCTCGTAAATGTGCTTCTGGAAGAATGGTCAAAAAATCCCACAATAACACTCCTAAACCTTGTGGAGAGCCTTCCCAGAAGAGTTGAAGCTGTTATAGCTGCAAAGAGTGGAGCGACATCATATTAAACCTTATTGATTAAGAATGGGATGTCACTAAAGTTCATATGTGAGTCAAGGTAGGCGACTTAATAGTGAATATCCAAACACCCTTGGATCTTCTGTTCATATATCTCTCTCACTCCCCACAATCATCACGTGGGGAGAGGGCCACTAATTATCTAATGGGGCTTCCAAGCGAGCTGAGGTGATACCAAATGTTGAAGTTAATGTTTCTTCAGCGTTGCTATGACAATCAGCTAGCTTATGGAAGTACTTTGTTGCAGTGGAAAACGAACACCTGGTACCAAAATCGAGTAGAGTCGAGTCGAGTTGAGTTGATCTGATACCGTGCAATGGAAAAAACCCATAATTACCATCTCAACATTAAGTACAGTATGTCTATCTGGCTCTTGCATTCGAGTCTTGAGTAGATCCGTGGTCTCCCTGAGAGCATCAGTTACTGTACACAGCAAGCCTGCCCAGTCTCACTGCACGTGCTCATTGAGTCTCCCACTCTCTGTTTGCACTGATAAGTCTCACACATCTCTCAATCCTGCCTCCCACTAAGCGTCTTTGCCTCACCATTGCACCACTAGAGCTGGAGAGTGAGGGCTCGTTCGCTGCGGTGGAACTCAGCAGTCATTAGGGGGCTTAATGCAGTGGAACCCCATGGAGCTTCCACTTCATACTGCAGTTATAGTATTGCCCAGGAGTAATGGAATGTGTAACAGCTACGGAGGGAATATATTCATCTGTGTGTAGGCTACAGGACACACACACACACACATGCACACACCAACACAGATCAATGGTCTATTGGATTTCAATTTCTATTCTTTCCTTTGTGTTGCTGTCATGAAAGCTTGACGCAGCATGTGACTGTAGAAGGGTAAATGTGTGGCTTTGTATGAGACAATGCGTTCTGTTCTACCGGCCCACTTATTTAGAATAGGCCTACAATTGGATAAGTTGCTATTGGAATTTGACTTTTTGTAATGCAAATTCAACACTAAGCCAAAGAAACTCACGTATACACACACAGTGTAGTGAATAAGCTCACACTTCTTAACTAAAGGTCTCTCGGTTTCCTTCCAGCACTGGTGTGCCATCTAAAAATGTGTGATTGCACTTTTGCTTGAAATAAATCTTTAGCCACATTTTAATTTCCCATATTCCCATATTATCACCATCAATGCGGTCTAGGATGCCTTTCAGAATGAATAATCTTGGGAGGGCTAAGGGTGAAATCTGGAAAAATCATTCAACGCCCACACCTCACACACACACACACTCTCACACACACACACACACACACACACACACACACACACACACACACACACACACACACCTCATCATGTCAACACTTGTCACTGCTAGGGCCATACTTCTTCCCCCTTGGCCGCCCTGTGTTGTGTAGCTGGGCCTCCTCCAGGAAGGAATCGATGCGGTTTCACCGCCTCAGCGCGGACGTTTGAAGATGGCTGACGCCTCCAGGACCAACGCTGATCACAAAGCAATTCACAAGCGCTCGAGATCAATTACCGGAACCAGGGCCATGCCATCCCGTCCTAATATGCGACAAGCAACGCTGGCGAAACATTACACCCACCTGTGCCCTCTCTCATCGCCTTCACATCGATACCACAATGACACACCGACACCAGTGGCAGGGAGCAAAGGGGAATGTGTGTGACAGCAGTCGTATGCTTAGCAACACACACCATACAGTAGAATTGTATAGAGTATATTCTAATATATCAATATAAAATGTTCTTAGTGTAGACAACTCAAACATGTCCTTTGGAGTTTCGCCTTTACTCAGTGTTTTGGTGTTAGTTTATTGTGCAAATCCTCACATTGCTGTAGCAGCAAATCAGAACTTGCACTCTCTTTGTAGGTGAACACTTCAGAGCAATGTTATATTGCAATTTCTAATACAAAGTACAAAGTACCAGATATTAGGTTGTATCTCCAGATATATCTGATTAAGTTGTATTGCCAGAGGTTTTTACTTTGAACTAAAACAGTGAGGATGTTTGAATTTGAATGTCTTCACTTTGTCGTGTCCTGACCCAGCAGTCTGTCCTCCCGTCCTCTAGGTGGAGCGTGAGAAGGCGTCCCTGCTGGTGACGCTGCAGGAGTCGCAGACGCAGCTGCAGCACACGCAGGGCGCCCTGACCGAGCAGCACCGCCGCGTCCACCGGCTCAACGAGCGCCTCAGCACCATGCACCGCCTCTGCGGCAACAAGCGCTTCGACGCCGACGAGACCGAGAAGGACGGCGACCGCGACGCGGAGGAGGACAACGCCGCCGTCGCCCGAAACGCCGTCGCCACCAACGGCTGCTGCAACGTCCCGGACGACAACGACGCCGAGCTCCACGGCTTCGAGGTGCTGGAGGGCAAGTACCGCGTGGCGGTCACCGAGGTCATCGACCTGAAGGCCGAGCTCAAGACGCTGAAGGAGAAGCACAACCAGGCGGTGGAGGGCCAGTCGGAGGAGCGGAGCCGCAGCGAGGGCAAGGTGCGCGCGCTCGCCGAGCAGGTGGGCCGGCTGGAGCGCGAGTGCCTGGAGGGCCGCGAGCGGGTGGGCGCGCTGGAGGCGGACCTGCGCGGCCTCTCGGGACTGGCCAGCGAGAGCCACAGCATGATGACGGCGGCGCAGGACGAGCTGGCCACGTTCAGCGAGGAGCTGGCGCAGCTCTACCACCACGTGTGCCTGTGCAACAACGAGACGCCCAACCGCGTCATGCTGGACTACTACCGGCAGAGCCGCGTCACGCGCAGCGGCAGCCTCAAGGGGCCCGAGGACCCGCGCGCCCTGCTCTCCCCGCGCCTGGCCCGCCGACTGGCCGCCGGGTCCACCTCCTCCTCCGACACCCCCAGGAGCCCCCAGGAGTCGCCCTCCAAAGAGCCCCCGCCAGGCTCATCGTCAGCGGGCAGCGGCGGTGGCAGCGGTGGTGTGGAGGGAGGGCAGGGTGGTCAGGGCGGTCAGGGCGGTCAGGGCGGTCAGGGCAGCCCCAGCCGCTCCACCCAGGGCTCCGCGTCGCCGGTCAACGCCGGTTTCTCCCCGTGCCTGTCGCCCGTGCCGGACAGCATCTCGAGCGTCTCGAGCGGCGGCGGGGACCTGAGGAAGGAGCCGATGAACATCTACAACCTGAACGCCATCATCCGCGACCAGATCAAGCACCTGCAGAGGGCCGTGGACCGCTCCCTGCTGCTGTCCCGCCAGCGGGCCGCCGCGCGCGAACTGGCCCCCGTCATGGACAAGGACAAGGAGGCCTGCATGGAGGAGCTGCTCAAGCTCAAGTCCCTCCTCAGCACCAAGAGGGAGCAGATCGCCACCCTGCGCCTGGTGCTCAAGGCCAACAAACAGGTGAGCAGAGAGAGAGAGAGAGAGAGAGAGAGAGAGAGAGACTTTTACTTTCTTTTATTAGCAGTCAAAAGAAATGGAAATCAACAAATAAAAACAACCCACTTAAAAACTTCAATCCCTCCCCCACCCTCCAACACACACACACAAAATGAACAAAAACAAAAAAGCAAGCAAAATAAAAAAAACAGCAACAAGAGAGAGAGAGAGAGAGAGAGAGAGTAAATTAGTCTCCACACTACCAAGAGTGTGTAGAACTCAATGCTATGACAGGTGCTGCTCTACCTCTACAGACAGGTGAGAAGGGGGGAAGAGAGGAAGAGAGAGAACAAAAGAGTGAAGGATAGACAGAGAAGAAGGGTGGAGGTAAATAAAAAATATGAAATCCCTCCTGAGCACCAAGAGAAAGCAGATCTCAACACTACACCTGGTGCTAAAGGAAAACAAACAGGTGTGAGAGAGAGAGAAAGAGAGAGAGAGAGAGAGAGTTCCTGTTCAGCACCAAGATGCAGTGCAAATCACGATGCTACTGCTGGTGGTGTGCTGGCACTCAAAAGCAAGAAACAGGAGAGGAGGAGTGAGAGAGAGAGTGATTGATAGACGAGATGGAATGATAGACAGAGAGAGAGAAAAAAAAGTGTGGTGAGTAAGAGAAAGCTGACGTCTCTCGTCTTGTGTGCATCAAGAGAGCAGATCTCACATCAACTATGACTGAAGCTCAAGGGCAACAAGCGTGTTACGGAGAGAGAGAGAGAGATAGATGGAGAGAAGTTCCTCTTCAGCCCCAGGAAAGAAGATAACGTGTGATGCCAACAGATGAGTGAACAGCAGTGGAGTATCAGTGAGCGTTAAGGGAAGAGAGTGAGAAAGTGAATGAACAGTAGAGTAGCACCGAAGGGAGGAGAGATAGTGTAGAGATAGCGTAGAGATTACGAGAGATAGCGTAGAGATAGTGTAGAGATAACATAGAGATAGTGTAGAGATAGCGAGAGATAGTGTAGAGATAACGAGATAGAGTGGTGTATGTAGAGTAGCTTTGGTGAGACAGAGAATCTTATGGGAATGTTTTTGGTCACAGAACCAAGATGTCCCTCAGCTGTGTGT
>NC_085003.1:25175700-25178200 GCF_963854185.1 Sardina pilchardus
CACACACACGCTCACATTCACACACAGATACACACACAAACACACACACGCACACACACACAAAGATACACACACACACACACACACACACAGACTCCAATAGCGACTGCTCTCTGAAACCAATTTGGTGCCAGAGTTGGGGCCAGATCAGGGCCAGTTGCGTTCCAGAGTTGCCTGCTTTCTCTTGGTGCTGTTGCTAGGCGCTGGGACTCTACCGGCACTGGCTTTTCTTCTCTCACTGTAAAGAGAGAACCCTGTATGAGACGTGGAACTCGTAAATAGAGAACCCTCTTTGAGACGTGGAACTTGTAAAGCCAGAACCCTGTTTGAGACGTGAAACACGTAAATAGAGAACCCTGTTTGAGACGTGGAACTTGTAAAGACAGAACCCTGTTTGAAACGTGAAACTCGTAAATAGAGAACCCTGTTTGAGACGTGGAACTTGTTTAGAACTTGTGTGCTGAGAACTGAGAGAACTCTGTTGAAGGCTTGAAGCTTTTTTTTTCAGATAAAAAGTGAGCATATGATTTTTTGATTCATGGATGAGGTTAAATTAAATAAATGAATGAAAATGTAGGAACTGAATTTGTGTTTTTTGTTTCTGCCGTTGATCAAAGTCTGAATAACAAGGTCGATACTCAGGGTCATAATCATATGAAAACAATTGTATTACATTTACAATGAACTGGTTGGAATTGTCTACCATTTTAACTGCTTTGTTTTGGATGTATCAGCTAAAACCTATTAGCTATTTCAACATTTGTGCTTAAGCATTTGAGAGCCAACATTTACAGCAGCGGTCAGGTAATGTAATTGCAACTTAGCAAATACTTCTCAAAGGTTTGTGAACAGCATTACTTTTTTCATATTATTGATTTTTCTGTCATTCCATCATTACCCAGGTGAATAATTCACTTTCGGTAATGGAGGTTTGATGGATGCCGATATGGACTGCCTGTTTTTCAGCCTATTTTTCTGCATGATGGCCGTGCGCATGGTTGTGACTGGAGTAACGTAGCATCAGTGCCACCTGGTGGTTGTTTGAAGGAACTTGCTTAAAGGAGCTTCATTGGCTTTGGCTGTATTTCAACCTTCTTTTATTTCCTCATTCAGTCATTCTCTCCGCTCCCTTTGGTCCTCTCAGAGGGATATGTTAAACTGGCCCGTCTAGGACTGCAGTGTTTTCTTCTCCCCACTGCGAAGTGCAGTCTCTTATTGGCAACACCACGGGGCCAGACTTGGCTATTCTCCTCCTGAACAAATCTAATCCTACACACTGAATACGAGAGGGGAGAGAATGAACTCAAGCTAAACAATCAAATAAACCCAGTGCCTGCCCGAGGATACTATGATTCAAATAAGTCCCTTGATACACTGTAATTCAAATAGGTCCCTTGGATACTCTGTAATTCAAATAGGTCCCTTGGATACTCTATAATTCAAATAGGTCTCTGGATACTCTATAATTCCAATAAGCCCCTAAATCCCCCCTAAACTCCAACCTGCCCCTTACGTTCATCAGCTTTCTTGCTGTTGGTGAATATGGCCTGTAGAGACAGAATGAACCCAGAGAGCGCTAAGGATGCCTGGTTTCACTTGAAGTGCCCCGTCACCAGACAGCAGCTCACTCTGGCATGGACTATTTTGATTGACTTGGTCCAGATTACCTGATACAATATCTTTAGTTGGAGGTGGTGGTGGTAGCGTAGTGGTTAAGGGCTGGCATGCAGGGCTGGCATGCAGTAGCCTGAGAAGTTGTGGGTTCAGTTCCCGGTGTTCACTGTTTCTGCCATTGAGAAAGGCACTTAACCCCCAAATTGCTCTTGGGATAGTGACCCTTGTAATATGATTGACATGTGTAAGTTGCTTTGGATAAAAGCGTCTGCTAAATGTAAATATATCATCATCTGTATGCTATTTCCAGGAACAAGTGTAGACAGTCTTGGGGGAAAAAAACAGATGGCTTTGTTTTTCTCCATTCTTTAGCATATAGATGAGCTGTGAGATAGAGGAGAGAGGAGACGTGATGACTCAGGGGGCAAAGTATGATAATGCTGTGTGTGTGTGTGTGTGTGTGTGTGTGTGTGTGTGTGTGTGTGTGTGTGTGTGTGTGTGTGTGTGTGTGTGTGTGTGTGTGTGTGTGTGTGTGTGTGTGTGTGTGTGTGTGTGTGTGTGTGTGTGTGTGTGTGTGTGTGTCTGTGTGTGTGTGTGTGTGTGTGTGCGCGCGTGTCTGTGTGTGTGTGTATGTGTGTTTGATGGGATGGGCACTGCAGAGGTTCGACTGCCTTATGCTAATGTATACTATCATTTCTTGCTAACTCAGAGATCTCTCTCTCTCTCTCCTCTGACTGTGTTTTGGAGGCTGGAGGCTTCATCTAAGTGTGCGTTTGTGGACGTGCCTATCTACCAAATCTGCATCCTAAACAGTACTTGACTGGGGTGGACAAGCTACATCTCAGATGAAAATGCCATATCTGTTCATTGGTTAATTGCCGGTAAG
>NC_085003.1:25183200-25193200 GCF_963854185.1 Sardina pilchardus
GCTCTCCCTCGTTCTGCTGGGTTCCGTCTTGCGGCAGTCCTAATGCGGTGGTGGTTCTGCGGGAGGACCGGATGGCTTCAGACAGCGCTGGGAACCGAAGTGGCCTCTCCCCCTGTGACCCCTTCAGATGCACAGCCCTCCCAACCAGACCATGAGGCACACACACACACACAGACACACATACACGTATGCACGTACACACACACACATGCATGCACACACATAGAGAAAGTCAGCCTGGTCAGTACATGTATATCAAGTGACCCTTCCCTACTCCACACACACACACACACACACACACACACACACACTCCAAGATTTTCTGACCTCAACAAGACCCTCCCCTTCCTGCAGAGCCATCAACAGACCCGGGCTTCAGTTCAGTTGACTGGCGTGGTACTTGTCCAAGTCTAAGAATGGAGTGAACTACAACACATAAATATTTATTCATATATTTATTTGTGTTTATTTATTCATGGTGAATATTAATGGATTGTTGTGTGATATTTCAGTTCTTGATTGGTATTATTGTTTTGGACTTTGAGTTCAAGAAGAACAGCCCTGCTGTGATATTGATACTTGGATTTGTTGGAGACCAGCTTCAGCATTTTTTTCCTTTGCCTTTTTTTT
Organism: Sardina pilchardus; assembly: GCF_963854185.1. Lineage (NCBI taxonomy): Eukaryota > Metazoa > Chordata > Actinopteri > Clupeiformes > Clupeidae > Sardina > Sardina pilchardus. The sequence goes on from NC_085003.1 coordinate 25,183,831, forward strand.
ATTGATACAAGTTTAACTTTGGGAAATTGTTTGTAGATTTGAAAACAACCGTTGACGAAGACACTCAACTGAAAGTTACAGGACAAGATATGTTAAGTGTGGGGATTAAGGTCCTATTGAAATGATCAGTGTAGGACAGTACAGTGAGAAAGAAAGAGTCTCACATGCCATTTGAGTACGTAGTTTTTATGATCATGCTTGGTTGAAAAAGAATGTTAGAATATAAAGCATGGTATTTATTTTGAAGCCCTCAGGTCTTAGACTCATGTGAGACATGTTCTAGTGCTTTTTTAAAAAGAAAATAGCAGGAAAAGTATTGATGAGAGATTTGAATGATAGAAGTATTTGAATTCAAGTGACTGAATTGGGTTGATTCAAATATAATGTCAGTAGCCTATATCTGAGGTGTTTGTTTTTTTATACATATTTTATTAAATATCTATGTTATTTACAATACAGACAAAGATTATATTTTATACTTGTGTTGATTTTTTTGTTTAACCACTGGTTTGGTGAGGCTTTTAGATTGAGAGAGAAAGAGAGAGAGAGAGAGAGAGAGAGAGAGAGAGAGTAGTCGGAAAGCTGAGAGAGCGAGAGAGAGCGTCTGAAACTGATTGCACTAAGCGTGTGTGCGTAAGAACAGAATAGCTCATAACTGATCTTGAGAAATGGAGTTTAAGTGGGGTGTATGACTGAGCTGAAAAATTAATATTCTCTCCGATTCACCCTTACCCACGTGAGTCAAACACATACCCCAATGTCAACCTCTATAAAGGGGAAATGCTATATGCTATGAAGGGGAAATGCTATACTTCCCAGTGTTCTGATATTAACTGCCTACATTTCCCAGCACCCCCCGAGAAACACTGCAATACTGTCCATGTATCCACCATTTCTCAACTCTCAATACCAGAGGCTGCCCACCATTGTGCCCCTGAGTGAGACACTTAACTCTTTCTGTAGGCATAACAGTGTCTGACAAATGACCTTGGGAAAATGACCTGTTGTCATAATAGTGTCTGACAAATTACCTTGTAAAGATGACCTGTTGTCATAAGAGTGTCTGATATATGACCTTGTAAAAATGACCTGTTGCTCTTCATCATGTTTTCTCCAGATGTTTACTGTGACACTAGAAAGAATGTGGCCCTGAAATAGTGCAGGTCAACCAGATACTCCACCAGAACTGGACCACCAGTTTAACCAGTATGTGGTACCACCAGTTCCACCGGTGTAATACTGTTGCTGGTAACCTGTACCCGTGTTCACTGAAATTAGCACAAGCTATGCACCATGATGTTAAACTCTGATTTAATCCTGAAGAGACCTAAGCCAGGTGTTGTCTCCCTGAGAGACCAAATGACAATGATCTGTATTTTCCTCTCTCTCTCTCTCTCTCTCTCTCTCCCTCTCCCTCCCTCTCTCTCCCTCTCTTCCTCTCAGTCTTTCTCTCTCCCATCCCCTCTCTTTCGCTCACTCTCTCTCTCTCTCTCTCTCTTACCCCACCCTCCCTCTCTCACTCTCTCATTCTCTCTGGAAAGAATCTCAAATGCTTCCCAGGTATATAAAAGGACAAGCATGATTAGTGGGAAATGATTATGTGTTTCAAGATCACAATCTTTTCTGAGAGATAATGTTTTACGCAAATACCACCAGCCTTTAAATGATGATGATTGCAAGATAAGAAAAAAATATTGCTTGATGATTACAATGAAAAGATTGTATGGCTTTCAGTTGTGAAGTTTCTGTGGGTTTATATGTCATGGTTAGAAGGGCAAAGTCCAATCCAGACCATTAAAAAAGGTCTCCTTCCCGATCATGTTCTTTTATAGCTCTCACACCTTGAGCAAATGATCGCTGAGACATGTCAAACAACGTCTTCCTGAAATCAATGGATTCAGAGGGGCAGTGCAAAATCATCATAGCCAGGTTTGCACCAATCAAAATTGATATTTGTTCTGGACAAAGTTCATTCACCTCCCATTTCCAAGGTGCATCACCAACAGACGCCGATCAAAATGCCTCTGGATGCAATTGAATAGACCTAAAAACAATCAGAGCAATGGAGATGATCACATGCAGAGCAACCAGAGAAAATAACATCTCAACAAACAAAAGTTTTTCAAAAATTGCTTTGATGTCATCATGTCAATGGTTGTGATTGGTGCCCAGGTATTGGAATGGGAGTGAATGGCAAATTCAAATTGGATTCGTCTGGGGTCTCCCAGGCTAGAATAAACACCTTATCTAGCAACAGCTGTATGCCTATAGCCTATAAAGGAAACGTTTACCTGTCTGACTCTTATCTATTCTGAAAAACAAATATGCAATGGCAAGAGAATTTAACCGTGTGTGCATGGGCGTGTGTGTGTGTGTGTGTGTGTGTGTGTCTGTCTGTGTGTCTGTGTGTTTGTGAGAGATTGTGTGTGAGTGAGTGACTTTATTACACACATTTGGTTTTATCCCTAATATCCTTACTATTATTCATAGCTGTACAAAGAGAAACTGTTCAGTTTAGGCTGATGTGTCTTGGAATTACAGCAGACTCACGCCCCTTTAGTTTGCACAAGAGGGCAACGGAATTACCCTGGCTTCTATGAGTGTGTTGACAACACTAATCAATCAATAAATAAGATCAATAAACATCTGACAGATAAAACAAAAAAATAATAAAATGGCAATATACTGGTCTTGGTTTTACTGTATGTTTCTTACTCTATTTGCAGTAATGTATTATCTGTTTAATTATAAAATAAACAACTGTCCCTCAAAAGAAAGGTTTGTATGCATGTCTTTATCAATCGCACAACACCAATGACATCAATTATTTCTTCTTTTATTTAATATTTTACAATTTTGTGTGTGGAATAAGGAAAGGATAAAAAAAACACACATTTATTTTACATAACCGTTTGTTAGGATCATATGACATTTTATTGAAAATGAAAACGATCATAGCCTAGTTACGATAATATAATTATAGATATGTGAAAACTACCAATCGGATACATTTAGAGTGCGTGTATGGCTCAACAGCAGAGGGTGAACTTGTTCTAAGCATTGCGATGGGGGTGCGCGCGGAGTTGGAGTACACCAGAGTTCGGTGTGTAAACACGGGGCGGGCCTCGAGCCAGACCAGGTGAGATAAGCGGATGATGATGAAAGCAACGAGGTACAGTCCTGCTGTGACTTTGAACCTGATTTAGCGTCAACCGGAGTAGTCTGCCAAAACCTTCAAAGCAAAGTACACGGAGGACGGAATAGCACTTCCGACTGACTTTCTTGCATTGTCCTGGTAGTCAGATGTGGCGCTAGCTAAAGTACGGAACATGACTCGGGCCAGATAAGTCCCACGGGATACGTTATCTGTTTTCTCATGCGGTTGCTTCTTACTATGCGGATATCCCACCTCTCAAACTCGGAATACTTTCCATGTTGGAACGACCGCCATACCAGCCCAAAATGAGTGAGTTTCGGCGCAACGCTTTTAGAAGAAAAAAGTCATCTTTCATGACATCATCATCATCGGAGGAGCAACCTGAAGAATGTGAAGGTATGTTATTTAGAGACTGCAAGCAAAATGAGAAAAGTGAATGTGTAGGCTATGTTTTGAAAAGATGCGTTGTGTTTACAACTGTGGATAACCAAGCAATGTCCCCGATTGAATGTCGAAAAATTAACTGAATGATTCATAGAAGAGCATTCTGTCAAAAAGTTAGAGGCGATGCGCAACCCAATTGAATACGGATGGATAGCCTACTTCACACTGATAGTAGTTATGTATGTCTACTACGTGGTGTGTTGGTTACGATGACGAGTTTTAGTCATTGGATAAAGTTGGAAGTGTAGTCGTTCCATAGTCATTAGGCAGATTACTTGTAAAGACTGAGTGCTTTTATCAAACCACCTCGGGTTCTGGCTCAGAGGTTGAGGTATGTTGTGTCTTAGCATGCAGGTAAGGCATGCCCCAACTGGCCATCGTAAAAGCGCTGTGCAACATTGCATGCAACATGGAGAGTTTAGCCTATTCACTGAGTAGTACTCACTCAGCCTAGTAGTAGGATATTAATAACCATAATAATCTTTATGTATAGAGCGCATTTTACATTTTTCAAAGAGCTTTACTTATGTCTAAAAACAATAGAAATAAGATCATATCAACATTGGCAAGAATAAAGGATTGTTTCCCTTAAAACATATACAATTAGATAGATAGATATATAGATAGATAGATAGATAGATGGATAGATACTTTATTGATCCCAAGGGGAAATTCAAGGTCCCATGCATGGCAAGCCATGACCATAATATGGAGTCCATCTGTATATCCACAGCCGTAGGGCATAGGCTACACATGCAGGAAGAAATGCATGTTGAAAAAGAGGAAACTTCGGGACTGCGTGTGTTCAATCCAGACAGTGCGTCAGAAGAACAGTCCAGTGTTAAGATGATGATAGTTCACTCAAAGCAACATTTTGAGCAATATTGTTACTCTTACATAATATTGCCATTGATGTTGGAAAAGATTCTTTAATCGTCAGGGGCATTTTCATGATTAGGCTAATCCAATTAGAACACTATGGAACCAGAGCCATGGCTCTGTGTGGAACCAGTTGTAGTTGCCAGCAATATTGCTCAAACGTTTCCCCGTATTAGCTTACCATCATCACCTTTGTGGTTCATGTATAAAGTATAAAGAGGAAACCCATTGATACTTCCAAGTGAAGAGTACACTTGTGATTGTGATTTTGCCACTTCTAATTGATGAGCACACCTATTGCGCAACTCCTGACTTCTGTGAACGTCACCAATCAGAATTTCTGTGCTCCTCACACAAAACTCACACCCACCAACCAACCAGAAGTGACATCTTGTTATGGAGTATGAAATTAATATAAAAGCTAGAAATCTGACTAAATGAAATGTGCATGATTATATACTTGTTGCTTTTGCGCCACTGCTCAATTGCCTGACATGGCACGTGTCTTTTGATACAGCACCGAGCTCAAATCGAACTATTCCGATTTTTGGCAGATATGTTTTCCTTCTGGAATGATCCTTTTGTGATGGTTTTACCATGTACAAGCCCGAGGCCCAGTGAGTCAGCCCAGTGCTCACAGGTCGGTGACTACAGATATCGGTCCATGAATTTCCCCAAATGAGAGCTGTGACTCAGGAACAGATCCGGGCCAGTTTTGTGCCTCATTTCCTTTAGTCAGCTGGTCCATGGAGTCAGGTTGACTGGATGATTATCCCACAATGGGATGATGGCTTAGAGACTGCTGTGTTCAGGGTGTCCTGCTGCAAAGGACATGTGGTTAGTTCTAAAGGGTAGGTGACAGATCCTGGGGTCAGGTCTGGGTGAATGCTGTCCAGTGAATTAGATAGCAGTCGGCAGTCCAGTAATTGCTCTCATGATGAGCCCAGCCAAATTACTCCTGACTCCTCCTGGGCCAGCAACTTTACAACAACTTTAGCAGCACTGATTCCACAGAATCTATATGCTAAACACACATACGTATACCAAAGGCATGTGGCAGCACCACTATTACTACTCCTGATGTTTAAAATCACTTAAATTCTTTTCACTTATCACCTGGAGAGAAGACACACTCTTTTTCGATTAGCTGGTGGGTGTCAGGACATCTATGAAGTAGATCTGGTAAAAAATAAAAACACCGCTCCATGTCAATGCCTATTGAATGATCACTGTAACAACCATAGTAGGACAACGGTTGAGCCTGGAAGCAGAAGCCGGCTTCGCAACAGTGGAATCAACTGTAGACAAGCTAACTGTTCTTTTTTAAATGTAACCACTTGTTTCCTTTGCATGCTATGAAAGCATGACTATTGGGACCTGATGTGTGAAGTGTGAAATGTGAAATGTGTGAACTGTTCAGTGAACACCATGCTGCTGTTCAATATAATGTTAGGCTTGCCATGTTGGTTTGCACTCAGTGCATTCCAAAATGTGTTATATAGGCCCAGGCCTACATAAATGTGACTTGACTTGAGTATTGTCTATCTATACGGTAGACTAGTGGCAACCGGGTGATAAGCAGGATAACAGCCTTTGAGGTATCCCGTTACGGAATTAATGGACTCGAGGAAACTTTGCCTCCACCTCGTCCATTCATTCCTTAAAATGGGACACCTCGGCGGCCGTTATCCCTTACTTAACTTATTATTACTACAATGTCTACTACTACCACTGGACCTTGATCAAAACAGAGATTTAGCGGGTATGGACATGGTCTTTTGAGCCTTGTCTTATACATGCCTGTGCAGATGAATGTGAGTTGTAGCAGAGATCATGTCTGGAACAGCCCCGTGCGATGGCTGTGGACATGGTGAGGTTGCTTACATAATCAGTCCAGACACAATATAGCTTTTGGGTTGAGCAACTCTCTGTCTCTCTTTCTCTTTCTCTTTCTTCTCTCTCTCTTTCTCTCTTTGTCTGTCCAGTCATTTCCTGTGTATATTAACCTCATTGTGTATAAGCCGCAGGACAGTGTCTTATGCAAATGAAAAGAAACAAAACCATATTAATACCATATTAACTACCCCAGTGTATTAACCTCATAGCTGAAGAATTATTAGCAAAATCAATGTACAAACCACGGCTAAAAGTTGGGTAATTATGGTATTATCCTTCTTTTACTCTCACTCTCTGTCTGTCTATCTATTTTTATATGTCTGTTTGTCTGCCTGTCTGACTCTCTGTCTGGATGTCAACAGGTGTGTGAATTCCCTTGAGCATCACAGTGCAGACGGTAGTGTGCACACACTCTCTCACACACCATATGCAGATACACTACCATTCATACACATGGACGGATGTGCACTAACTAATAGTGTGCATACACATAAGTAATATTGTGAGCCCATATGCATCTGCATCAGGCACCACATGCTGTAACTGCTACCCTGGACATCCAGAGTTCTCGCAAGAGCACAATTTAAATTGTGTGTGCAAGATACTCTGGCCATGAGCAATGATGCACGTTACTTACTTTAACCTCAGGCATCGGGGGAAACCAATCACATTGGTGTATTTACAGTAATATAGGCGGACCAGAGGCAAGCTAAACTGATGACGACAGCACTGCAACATTCATAGTCAGTAAACACTGATCGTAGTTATCCAATTGTGTCGAAGTCCAGAATCAGTCAGAGTAAACATTGGTCGTAGTGTTATCCAATTACGTGCAGTGAGATTTTCAAATGCATGTTTGGTGCCGCCCCTTGTGGCCAGACCCTGAGAGATTACCAGAGTCTGGATGTTCCAGGCTACATAACTGCTATGCTTGTGTACAAAATATCAGTATCGTGATAGCATGATACAGTACAGTATATCCCTGCATTGACTTTGTATTGATACAGATGCTGGCTGTACTGACACTCTAAAAGCATCCGAGACAGCAGAAAAGGTCATGTCAGGTTTAAAGTTAATAACTAAATAGAATTATTCAATTTTATTTTTAAGCGGAACTGTTTTTACTTTGTGCACTCCTTAAGACTTTGCCTTATAGTAGTAAAAATTGATAAGACAGCTGTTAGAGTGCGCGCACACACACACACACACACACACACACACATACACACACATACACACACACTCACACAGAGAAAGCAGTAAAGAGAAGCAGGCTTGAACAGGGGAACTGTTGTCTCTCTCTGTTCTTTATCTCTGGCTGCTCATTGGACCATATGGGCACAGCAAGACAACGAATGAGACTCAGAGAAGAGCCCACAGCTGATCAGCTACACAACAACACAGTGCCATCTCTTCAGTCAGCAGATACAACGTTGTAGTGAGCTGAATATCTGGGGCATATAGGGCCTGTTTACATTTGTTTTTAGAATACGTCTTGGGTGATCTAATTACAATTGGTCAGCCGAGACACATCGTTTTTTACACATGTATCCAGTGTTTACAGCTAGAGATGTTGCTGAATGCTGACCACTTGTGATTAGATTCTGTTGCTACCAGCGTCACAGTCATTAGAACTGCCGTTGACCGGGACACATCAGAACAGATTAGCGTTTACACTACAAAAGATATCTGGTCAAAAGCACCTCAGACCAATTTGGCAATTTGACTGATTGGATCACAATGTGTCTTGGTGATTGTTTACACGTGTAACTTAGCACTGAGCACTTCACTGACCAGATCGCCTAAGGCACATTTTAGAAAGAGATATAATCATGGAAAATCAGAACTATGATCTGGAGTGGATCAGAATGTTTCAGAATGTCATCAGAATGATCGGAATGGAATATTAGAATCTTCTGTTCTAAATTCACGTTCTGAAGGGTTAAAAGCCATTCAAGGGAACTCCAAGGGCCCATACTGTACTTCATATGACCTGGACTGTGTGCCTATACAAGACGATGTGTGTGTATACTGTAGCCACAAAACAAACAGCAACGTTTGACAAATGGTGACATGAATGATAGCTAGTTTGCCTTTGTGTGTGTAATGAAATTATGTTGATTCTATAAGCAGTCATTAATCATTTACAGTATACAAGCACTAACATTTCTATGTAAATTATAATGTATGTGGTGTGCTGTGTGTGTGCGTGCGTGTGTGCGTGTGTGTTTGCAACAGCTAATGAAGGGTCTTTGTTGTGGGTAAAATACCTCTGATTCCCTGCAGCCAAAACCTGCCATGACCACAACAATACATTTGTCTAAACAGCACACACACATCTGAGTACTCACACTCCCCCACACGACACACATGTGAACTATACTGCAGTCACTTACACAGACAGACAGACAGACACACACACACACACACACACACACACACACACACACACACACACACACACACACAAACACACCTACAAACTGCTGAAACTCTCTCTTGCTGGTAGACTTTTCTCTCTCAGGATATTGGCATGCAGATGTTGTAGATAAGGTGTAAGTTCTGCAGTGGTCCTTTGAATCTGTTGATATCAGGTGTGGACTAGTGCTGCCGTGATTAATCGACATAATCGAACTAATCGATTATGAAAATTAGTCGATGCCAATTTCTTTAGTCGACTAATCGTTTTGCTATTGACCCCCTATTTATTTTTGGTCTCCGGCTCTAACGGCTGTAATGTTATTAATTCTGTTATTAACTTTAGAAAAGTAGGCTGATATTGATATGAGCATATCTATATCTATGGCTATATGTCATGTTTTGGCCCTTCAGTTGAGTTAAAAATAAAATGGACACAACAAAATAACGAAAACATTTTTTTTTTTTTAAATAGTCGTTTAGATTAGTCGACTAATCGAAAAATTAGTCGAAAGATTAATCGTTAGAAAATTAGTCGTTAGTGGCAGCACTAGTGTGGACGTGATCAGACATGAT
>NC_085003.1:25198200-25205700 GCF_963854185.1 Sardina pilchardus
TAAAAGTCAACTTTATGTTTGTTTTTTTTTGCTGTAATTTTGTTTGTCCCCAAGTTACCATTAGCTTTTTTTTGGAAAAAGCTAAGTAATTTGATAGTGGTCAATAATTGCTTTATTTGAAACTGCGGTCATTTCTGTTCATTGCATTTTACTCAGTTTTGGTCTTGTTGGCTGTAAGATATTGTGTTTGCAACAATTACTGTAGCCTAATAGTTTGGGGGAAAATCTTTATTTTTGGTTTCACTATTGCTTGCATTTTTACAGTGTATTTCAACTTTTCTCTGTAGATGACTCACTCTTATATGCATATAAAACCCATGAAAGACAGAATAGCTTTAGGTTTTGAGTAACAGTATAAACATGATGAATCCAAAATGTCAAATTATGATAAAAGTATGATAATGTGAGGAGAATGTTTGCTTTAAAGATGCGTTCGTGACAATGATTCTGAATGTTGTGCTTCCTTTTAGCAGGAGATTTGAGGCATTTTGCATTTTGTGTGAGCAATTGGGTTTTGTGTGTAGAGTTTTGAGAAACAGACACAGTTTCGAAACTTTGGTGTTTTGAAAAAAACTGTAATGCACCAATTTAAGTTCAATTTCATTGCTAATTATGCCCCTGTTGAAAGTTGTAAGTCAATTAACCTTTTCCAGACCCACTCTCAATTACAATTGAGAAGGTCTATCATTGAGTCATTTTAACACACAAACCCTCAAGAATACCATACCCATATTACTACAGTACCTCATATTCCTCCAAATCACAGGTACTTCGGGGAAACAACTGATAAAAAGTAAAAGAGGGTCCCTGAGAGACCAAAAGCCACAGGATCCCTCTTCCCCTCTCTCTCTCTCTTTCTCTTTCTCTTTCTCTCTCACCCCACCTCTCTTTTCCTCTCTCACCCCCTCTCTCTCTTCCCCCCTCTTTCTCTCTCACTCTCTCCTTCTATGGCAGCATGTTTCTCTCATGCAATAGTTTGATGAGAGTATGAGCTAAGTGTGTATGTGTCTGAAGGTGAGCATGTGTGTGTGTGTGTGTGTGTGTGTGTGTGTGTGTGTACGTGTGTGTGTGCAGAGAGTGTGACATGTTTTCCCTTGCTACTCCACTGCTTCCTGTCCTTTGTCTGTAGTTTCCTCTGTGGACTGCTAGGGCAGCGCACAGGTCGATTTCTGGGAACAGCTGAACAGAATACCTACAGTACACACATACAGCAAGCAAACACGGTCCTATTCTAGTGACCACATTTGTTTGTTTGTGCGTGGTGGTGTGTGTTTGTGAGCACGTGTGATCTCTCGGGTCATTCTGTAGTAAGCGAAGAATAGCTGGTCCACTGAAGTGAGTGAGATAGACAGGAGAGAGCGCAAGAGAGAGAGGGGGGAGAGAAAGAGGGAGGGACAATGGCTTTTGGGATATTTTTGTCAGCTATTCATTCATAGGAGTTATTGTGTGCACTGTTTCCTCCTCTCTGTCTCTGTTCTATTCTCTCTCTTTCTCTCCTTTTCTCTTTCACTCTCTCACTCTCTCAAACGTTCCCTTCCTCTATCCTTTGTGGAGTCGCATTGCTCATTTGATTTAATTTACTACCTGTTTGTTTATCGGCGGGGCGGTCGGCCCCAGAGGCTGATGGGAAGACTATGGACTGCCTGGGCAGTGGGCACTGGAGGTCTTGCCTCCGCTGCGTAGCTTCGGGTAGGTCAACACCGCGCTGGCGTCCCTCAGCATTTGTAGCGGGAAGATGGTCGGAGTGTAAACTCGATTGTCCGGCATCAGCTTGCTTGCGTATGCGCCCGCACACACACACACACACACGCACACACACACATACACACACACACACACACACACACACACACACACACACACACACACACACACACACACACACACACACACACACACACACACATTCACACACACTTGCGACGCTGCTTTCCACAGGAAACAGGGATAGGCTGGCCTCATGGATTCAGGCTGCTTGAGGCTGAATGAGACCGTGGCTAACATCGTGTTAGTAATCAGACAGAACGCCAACCTGTGGCTTTATGGAGGACAGTAGGCAGCTGTAGTACCTGAGACTCATGGAGGACAGTAGGCAGCTGTAGTACCTGAGACTCATGGAGGACAGTAGGCAGCTGTAGTACCTGAGACTCATGGAGGACAGTAGGCAGCTGTAGTCCACCAGCAGGATGAAACGACGACGGAAATACTGTTTCTGGAGATCCAGAGGTACAGCCGCACCTTCCTACTGAGACGAGAGCTTGGGCAGGGTGTGTGTGTGTGTGTGTGTGTCTGTGTGTGTCTGTGTGTGTGTTTGCCTGTGGGCGTGGGAGTGTGGATGTGTGAGTGTTGTCGGTGAGCTGGAGTGGGACATTTAGGCTGAATTCTCTAGATTTACAGCAATACCAACTTAAGTAGAACAAGTGGTTAGTTCATGACACAGAGCTCGGAGTTTAAATGGAGATAGACCAAACATGGGTTTTTGAGTAGTTCCTGCGTGTCTGTGACATTTCCATTTGCAGTAATGTGTAGTGAAGGCACTGTGAAAAGTTATGGTATATTCATAATTAAGAAGTGTCTTTCTTTACTGTAGATGTTAAAAACATTATTTGGGATGGGTCTCTGTTGGGTCATCTTGTAATCATGGCAATTTGAAATGAATGACAGTTTGGTCTTTGAATGAGGTCTGACAGCTTTCACTTAGCGTGGAAATGGCCCAAGACTGGGACCTCATCTTTCGAGTGGTACTGTACTGTAGGTCGTGGCGCAGGCTCCACTCAGGAGGATTAACTTTAGAGTTGGTTTGCGGTGAAAGGCTGTGATTTTCTTTGGTCGTTCCAGTAGATGCCAGTGGCTTCTGCCCCTAGGGGTTGTGGCCCACAGCAGGGACTCCAGCGATGAGAGGAGAGTGCTGAACATTAGGCAAGAGTGGTGGTTAGTGGCCATGGATAATTTTATGGTTGGTATACTTATATTTTCGCTGTGTGTGTGTGTGTGTGTGTGTGTGTATTTATGGGTAAAGTAGTAGTTGGCATATAGTGCCTATTCCTCACTGGGTAAACAAGATGTGTTGCCAGAGAATAGAGAATGAACATGTAAGGAGTGTGTGTATGTGAATGCACACTGTAAGGGTTGTTGATGTATAAGGTGTGTGTGTGTGTGTGTGTGTGTGTGTTGGAGCGATATATGGAGGACATAGACAAATGCATACACACACACACACACACACATGCATGTGTGCATGAACTCAATCTACTGTAGGCTCCATTCTACAAAGCACACATGCCACTCATCCATTCTAATCCTGCTCTTCTCTCTGTTTCTCTCTCCTTATCTCTCTCCCTCTCTCTCTCTCTCTCTCTCTTTGTCCCTTCCGCTCTCTCACTTTAACCCCTGTCCTCTCTATTACTTTCAGATTAAGTGTGGTTTAACCAACAGCTGCTGGTCAGTGGAGCGTTTGCCCATCTCTCTCTCTCTCTCTCTCTCTCTTTCTCTGTCTCTCTCTCTCTCTTTCTCTCTGTTAGCCTTGAATCCAATTGATCCTCCATACAACCGTTTACACACGCTTTCAAAACTCTACACACAAAACCCACAACTGCTCACGCAAAATGCGAAATGCCTCAAATTTCCTGCAAAATGACAAGCGACATTCAAAATGTCATAAACACATTTCTAAACTGTACACACACACACACACACACACAGTAATAGTAAATAAAAAATAATAAGCGTAATTTGATAGTAGTCATTCCTTTCTTTGGAAATACAGTATGAGGGACCCCCCAGGATAAGTGGACCCTGGTGTGAGGGACCCTAGAGTGTGTGAAGCACATGGGTCAGCTTCCTGAAGGGGAGGGCAGTGTGACAGAGTCACTACAGTTGCGTATGCATTATGACTGCCATAGCAGCGGGCCTGACTCTTTGGCGTTGTGGTAAAGCTGCGGGGTCTTGGGCCCACGACCGGGTGGGGTCACTGCTCTGTCCCTTCACTACAGTCAGTACAGTATTATGACAAAAATGGTTATAATGTGAGGTGAGTGTGTAATGGATGCCAGCTAGTTAGCTGTGCGGTAGAACGTTAGTAAACCTCACTCCCCGACGCTTCAAGAGCGCTGCTGGCATGAAAGCTAGTAGCCTGGGCTTTTAGCTGGATTGCTAGCGCGCTCGACTCCCGATCCAAGGTGCTATTGGTTCGCGGGTTCGAGTCCGGGCGTATGCAGGGCTCAACCACGGTGGTTCCACACAGCGCATGTTACAAATGCTTGCTTTAGAGATGTGTTTATGATATTGCTGGAGATATGAGGCATTTTGCATTTTGTGTGAGCAATAATGGCTTTTGTGTGTAGAGTTTTGAAAGTGTGTAAGTACTGTAGTTGTAAAACTGTAAAACGTTCCTCTCTCGGCCCCAACTGTGGCGCAGCTGGCTGGGGCACCTGCACCGCACGCCGGCGACCTGGGTTCGATTCCCGCCCCGTGGTCCTTTCCGGAACCCACCCCTACTCTCTCTCCCATTCACTTCCTGTCACTCTTCACTATCTCTATCAATAAAAGGCATAAAAAGGCATTATGTATTTAAATTAAATACATAAATACAAAAATGTTCCTCTCTCTGATTTAATAGAATCACTCGGCTCAAGATTCTGTTTCTGTAAAAGCCCCCAACCACAACCATGAAGAATTTACCATCCTCACATTTCTATCACTGAAATAGAGTTAAAACTGCTGCTACTGCTACTGCTACTGCTAACATAATAAGAATGCAACACCGCATCTAGCCACACTAGTCTGCTGTGCTAGATTCATTAGACTAGAGTTGGTGAATGTCCCCTGTTCTGTTCCCTAGAGTTAATCCCACATACCTACTCTACTTGGCAAGGACCCTGTGTGTGTGTGTTTGTGTGTGTGTGTGTGTGTGTGTGTGTGTGTGTGTGTGTGGTTAACCCCCTTCACCTTTTTTGAGGCAGGAAAGGGAAGGCCTCCTGTTTTGTGGGCTTTGAGCAGATGCATTGTTCCAGTATCAAGAGAGACATGAAAAACACCACACACACACACACACACACACACACACACACACACACACACACATAAGGGAAGGAGGGGTGAGGGGGAGAAAGAATATTAACTCTTGCTTTTACTCAAACAGCACAGCTTACACACTGCTGGACTCAGCACGTCAGTGGATATTCATCTTAAGCCCGTTCCAGGATCAGGGATCAGGTTTAATCTTTGACCCAGAAATCCCACAGCGCGTGTTTGCCCTCAGTGATACGATCCACCAAAAGCCTCTCAGCGGAGGAACATCTGGGGATGCAGTGCTTCAGTCAGCCACCAGGGGGCACACACGCAGCCATTGTTGTGAAAATGACTGTAGACAACAGATCAATACGGACAAATTTGGACCGCTGCGTTCAATCCCAGCACTGAACGCTTCAGCGCGTTTGTCTCCCTTCATGTTGTAGTGTAGCTGACCGCCACTGCCACCACGGTCATGCCAGACGACCTGACCCGGCATAAGAGCGGCAGCCATTAATCTGGCTTGTGATTAGATTTAGATTTGAGACAGAGAGCAGCAGAGAGACTTTTTGAGAGCGCTGTTGCTGGTGATTGAGTGTGTGAACAGCTAATGAATTTCCTGCTTAAAAATGCCCCTGGGCAACACAGGGCAGAGTGGGGCAGGAGCAGCGTGGGACATGGCCTCAGACGCCCAGTGCTCTGGCAGGCAAGATTAGCGCAACGCTAGCGACTGTGTTTTTTAGGGGGGGGGGGGGGGGGTTTGGGGGGGGGGGGGGGGTACTCAGCTTAATGGTTTTTCAATTTCAGTTCACTTCAAGTGGGCCTGTCTAATGTGATGGGCTGTAGTTATGGACTAATGTAGATTAGAACAATGTCAAATTAGGAAATGGCTACGTAACAGCAGGGTAGGTGATATATCTTGCCCTGTAGGCTACAGGATATCTGGCAGCAGATTAAATGTGTGTGTGTGTGTGTGTGTGTGTGTATGGGGAGTGCATGTGCGTGTGAGTCCCTTGACCAGTGTGTCTGGTGGCAGATTAAATGCAGCACCGGTAATTGGCTTCCACTGTTCAACTGCTGCTCCATACCATGTCTGCTCAAGAATGAGGTCACTTAAACAGTATCATAGTCACTGTGTGTGTGTGTGTGTGTGTGTGTGTGTGTGTGTGTGTGTGTGTGTGTGTGTGTGTGTGTGTGTGTGTGTGTGTGTGGCCATGTGTGGGGCCATGTGTATGTGTGTGTGCGTATGTGATGTACTATACAGGCAACCACATGCATATTAGTCAAAGGTCACCCTCACACCTGCCAAATCACATGGGAATGAATGTTTAAGGCCTGTTTTGTTAGTGGGGCATTTTCATAGCTCACAACTCTTCACTAATGGGCCCAGTAACAGTGGGCAATCGTGTGTGTGTGTGTGTGTGTGTGTGTGTGTGTGTGTGTGTGTGTGTGAGTGTGTGTGAGTGTGTGTGTGTGTGTGTGTGTGTGTGTGTGTGTGTGTGTGTGTGTGTGTGTGTGTGTGTGTGTGCTTAGAATACCAAGGTACCCATTCCTCATCATTTGTCACTGGTACAATGTCAGTGATGGAGATGGGATGTTAAATGTCACCATGGAGATGAGCGTTGCCATACCAATCAGGTGCTGCATGTTAGTAAACGAACAGAAGTCAGGAACAGAACCTTTACTCTATGTTTGTGTGTGTGTATGTTGTGTTTGTAAATGTCTCAGTAATACACTGAAATTAGTGTACCCACACTATACTACACTCACATAACCTATGTAATGCCTCATCAGCGGGTGGCTTGTGTAGCTGTGGATGATGTGTGTGTGTGTGTGTGCATGTGTGTGTGTATGCATACTCATGCGTTCTTTGCCAAGCCACAGGCTCGCGGCAGACTCATAAACTTAATTGGATTTCTAAAATAAGCCGGAGAGCGGTACTTTCTGGGTGAGCTGCAGAATTATGCTCTTCCTGTTTCCTCGCAGGATGCCTCATCCGCAGACACCGCTCCGCTGCTCTCCGTTCCGCTCCCCCTTCCCCCTCCCCCTCCCCCACGCCTCTCCTGCCTGTCTGGACCCTCCAGCCCCCATCTACCGCTGTCTGCCATCTCCCCCTGTCTGTCCCCTGTCTCCCTCTGCGTCCGTCCCTGTTGCAGGGCATTTATAGAGGGTTTAGTCCACAGGCCTGTAGTGGTGTTGCTACTTTAATTATTGAGGTATAGTTTACTACAGTGTTTTCCATTCATAAAAATATGGTACTAATACGAAGGACACGCGACAGCTCAAAGCTGAAGGACCCTTTCCAATGCTCCGCCTCAGTAGGATTCAGCAACGTCACAATGGCATAAACGGAGTAATGGCATCGTCTACCGCTAGGCCTCTCTGCAGTTGATTGTGCGGTCTGGCTGCCATACCAGAAGGCCTGGGTCTTATGTGTTGTGGTCAGGGTGCAGGTTTGATATCCTGTAGAATACGAGGCAAGGTGTGATA
>NC_085003.1:25215700-25218200 GCF_963854185.1 Sardina pilchardus
GTGTATGTGTGTGTGTGTGTGAGAGAGAGAGAGAATGTGCGTCTCAAATGTCACACCGTGTATAATGGTTTGTAACTCTATTTCAGGTATGCAGTGGTTGCCTCAGAGGGTAGTTGTGGGCATGCCCCTTGATCTATGTGTGTGTGTGTGTGTGTGTGTGTGTGTGTGTGTGTGTGTGTCCATGTGTGTGTGCGTGTATGTGTGTGTGTGTGTGTGTGTGTGTGTGTGTGTGTGTCTGTGTGTCTGTGTGTCTGTGTGTCTGTGTGTCTGTGTGTCTGTGTGTGTCTGTGTATGTACAGTATGTGTGTGTGTGTGTGTGTGTGTGTGTGTGTGTGTGTGTGTGTGTGTGTGTGTGTGTGTGTGTGTGTGTGTGTGTGTGTGTGTGTGTGTTTGTGTGTGTGTGTGTGTGCTTGTGTTTGTGTGTGTGTGTGTGTTTGTGTGTGTCTATGTATGCAGGCACAGGCATGTGTGTGAGTATTTTGTGGAAAATCAGGTGATATAAGAGCCTTTATTTACCATCCGTTATATTCCTCTCTCTCTCTCTCTCTCTCTCTCTCTCGCTCTATCTCACACACACACACACACACAAACACACCCACACTATCATACACACAAAGAAACATGCCCTCTCAATCAGGTGCTCTCCTTCCTCTATAAAGCCAGGGTTTGTATCAACAGTACACATACATATTTACCCATGCACACACACACACACACACACACACACACACACACACACGTCAGTGTCTAATGTGATGTCTGATGATGGTTATTTTATCGCTGGTTGAAATCACACTCTGTGGATCCAGTGCTTCCAGTGGGGGTATACGGTGACCCTGGCTGCTATGGTAACACTTCCTCATGGTAACAATAACCCTGGTGACAGCATAGGTCACAAGCATGGGGGCTGATAGGAAAGGTGAAAGGGCAGCTAGTGCCATTGTGGGGATGTAATACAATGAATCACACACACACACACACGCACACACACACACACATACACACATTAGCAGCACACTTACATCAGTAACAGTATACTCAAAAGACTGCACACATGTGCATGCCTGAACACACCGACACGCACAAACATATGACATATAGACTGCTTCCTCAAATTGTAGTTTGTGTATGTGTGTGTATGTGTCTGTTCATGACTATATCTGTTCTAAATATGTCAGTGTCCGTGACTCTGTTCAATATGAGACACCCCCCATCCCCCCTCCACGTTCTCTCGGTGTGTGTGAGTATGTGTGTGTGTGTGTGTGTGTGTGTGTGTCTGTGTATCTCTGTGTGTGTGTTTGTTGTCTTGTCTAGAGATTAAAATGTGGCTTTCTCTACCCACCATCTGGAGCGACAAAGCCCTGACTGATGGCACTGTCTGGTGCTTCCCTTTCCCTGTAACACACACACACACACACACACACTTACACATACACTTACTTACACACACACACACACACACACACACACACACACACACACAAGCGTACGCGCACACCCTCACACACACACAGACACACACACGCTGAAAGGGAAACTTCACATGTGAAGTAATACAGTATTACAGCTCTATCAGTTGGAGCTACTACAGTATGTCAGTGCTGCCAGTAATGAGCCAATAGCGTCTCTCTCTCTCTCTCTCTCTCTCTCACTCTCTCTCTCTCCCCATATGTATGTGTGTGTGTGTGTGTGTGTGTGTGTGTGTGTGTGTGTGTGTGTGTGTGTGTGTGTGTGTGTGTGTGTCTGTCTGTCTGTCTTTATATGCACATATGTTAAGCAGGTGGTGAGGTGAACAAGATGAATGAACATGTACGTGTGTGTGTGTGTGTGTGTGTGTGTGTGTGTGTGTGTGTGTGTGTGTTGTACAGGAAGCCGTTGCTTCATCTTGTGTGTGTGTGTGTGTGTTTGTGTGTGTATGTGTATGTGTGTGTGTGTGTGTGTATGTGTGTGTGTGTGTGTGTGTGTGTGTGTGTGTGTGTGAGTGTGTGTGTTTGTGTGTGTGAGAGAGTTTCTCTTTAATCTTTTATGTGCATGTGAAATTGGCCTGTGAGGGTGCCAGGCGTCCCTGGGGGGGATATGGCCCAGATATCAGAGATGCATTCATCAAGGGCTCCTTCAGGATCAGCCAACCTTAGGGGTTCCACCATGTCTGTGGAGCACAGAGAACATACTGTATGTGGGTGTTTATGTGTGTGTGTGTGTGTGTGTGTGTGTGTGTGTGTGTGTGTCTGTGTGTGTGTGTGTGTGTGTGTGTGTGTGTGTGTGTGTGTGTGTGTGTGTGTGTGTGTGTGTGTGTGTATAGGAAACCACTGCTGCATCTTGTGTGTGTGTGTGTGTGTGTGTGTGAGAGAGTGGTATTCTCCAGGAAAACTGTATGAATTTTATACAGAGACAAGTCTTTCAGTGTGGCTTCTGAACACATTTGTTCAGTCTTAAGTTCAAGCTCACTCACAGTCACTAAATCTCTCTCTATCTCTCTCTCCCACACACACACACACAC
>NC_085003.1:25223200-25235700 GCF_963854185.1 Sardina pilchardus
GAGGAGGTCCCACTCAGCACTATGTGGGTGGAGTGTGTGTGTAGTGTGTGTGCAGTGGGCTTGCTTAATCACAGGCAGGGTTTGGCCAAAAGAGCCTCTCTCTCCCTCCCCTTTGTCCACACCTATTCGTTCTGTCATTCTGTTCACACACACATCTCTCAACACCTCTCTCTCCCTCTCTCCCTTCTCACTGGACTATATTGATTAATTCACATCACAGCAAACCGTGAGTTTTCGTTTTACACTTTTCCCTAGATGTGCGCTAATCTAATCCACTCTGAACCTGTGTACTCTAACAAAGCGTTTGTTGTAAGAGTCGTAAATCAAAACAATTGCTGACAATATGTAACAGACAGATATTTTTTCTTTATGTTCTTGTTCTTTTTCATTTGTACTCGTTCTTTAGTTAGAATTTTTGATTTGATTTAGTTTGATTTTTTTTTTTTTTTGCTAAATGCTTGTAGAGGTAAGCATGCTGGGAGAAGGCGTCTCCTACATGTGATCCATGATTTTCCCAACACACCCTCCACTGACTCGTTTGCTGACTTGCCTTCACTTGTTTGCCATGGCATTTGGCAGGGTTGTGGAAGTACAGTATTTGCGACAGGCTTTTGGCCAATGAGAGACCAGTAGGAGCAGGGCTGTGGTCAGCTTTGCGGTATAGTTTCCACGGTCGGTTGGTTTATGTGGCCATGAAGGTGTGTAGTCAGTTCCATGCTGGACTTTGACTTTTGACTTAAATGTCCCAAGGTAGCCTTTATCTATATCACACCCAGCACATCATCCAACGATGTGAGCGGAACATGAGGGCTTATCATTTCAAATGGACAGCCATGTTAGCCTTATGTATGTTCTGTGCGTATTTCCCCCTCTTTATCTAGCTCTCGTTCAGCTTTCACAACTGGTCAATTTTCTATATTGCCGTAAAAGATATGATAAGCAAGACATGACAATGTGCTGTCACTAAGCCTGTGAGAAGGGTTTCATGTTTGTTCCAGTCCACTGCATGCTAAATTTAAATGAGGTTTGAACATCAGAAGCCAATAGCAGAAGTGCTGTGTTTATAGATACAATGTGTAGTGAAGTCCTGGCTAAATGAAGAAGTTAGACTATCATACATGTTATGGACTCATGCTTGAATTTGTTGGACTGGGGTACACAGAAACACACACACACACATACACACACACACGCACACACACACACGCACACGCACACGCAAAAGCAGACATACACAGGTTGTGAAGGCACACCTGTTTCCAAAAGAGGTAGCTGATGACAAGTTGTTGAGTTTGGCACACCTCAGTATCGGCCTACGTAATGAAGTGACAATGGAGATCATTAGAAAGAGAGAGAATTAGAGAAAGAAAGAGAGAGAGAGAGAGAGATATAGGGGGAGAGGGAGAGAGCGTGATAAGAGAGAAAGGAATGAGGATGCAAGAAGATGACCATAACAACATTGTGTAATAACGTGTTTTAGAGGAATCACAAATCTGCACAACTGAGTGACTCTTCACAGTCACTGATCTAAAGCGATGTGAAATATGCAAAATGTGTTGTCGCAATATGAAAGATGTCTGTAAAACACACAGTAATCACTCTTGTCATGTACAGTACTTGCATGATGCAGTAAAGACTTTTCATATTCATACTTAAAGAGCATAATGCCCTTCAACATTCAGTCTGCACTAGTATGCACTATAGCCCTGTACTAATAACATACAGTAGTCTGCACTATATTATATATGCACACACACACATATCATATATTTTTGCTAATATGTATGAAAGGGTCCATTGCAATGTGTGTTAACACACTGTTGAATTTTACAGACTTTTTCTGGAGCTGACCCCCCCTCCCCTCCTCCCGTATACTGTATTGATTTGGATTTGATGTATTAGAGGCTTACCATATGGTTGGTTGTTTCTGCTCCATCTGCTCATTTAAGTCTGTGAACATGCATAGCCTCGGGCAAATGTCCAGGGGTTTATGTCTGTACAGTACTGTATGTATGTGTGTGTGTGTGTGTGTGTGTGTGTACATTCACTGAGGCTGGTGTGTGCAGATTGTGCAAGCTTGAAGTGTTTCTGAGCTGAGTGAGAGTTTCTGGTGAGTGTGACATGTCGAAGGGCCACATGTCGCTTGTTAGCTCTACCTGTCACATGTTCAGAAGATAGACCCCAGCAGGTACACATTGCGCACATTGCACACATTACCCACATTCATTATGAACTGAACTGAACTGGTGTGGTCAGATTCTGTGTGTTCTGATCAACGAGTCTGATCTGTTGACTAGGCTTTCCGTCTTACACCTAACATACTGTGTGTCTATCTATGTGGGGAGAGAGAGAGAAAGAGAGAGAGAAGAGAGAGAGAGAGAGAGAGAGAGAGAGAGTGTGTGTGAGTGTGAGTGTGTGAAATTGTGGTGATACATACTCGCTGACTGGTGGTTGTTCACACATCTCTCTTGACCCCAGAGAACAACAGCATGCAGTTTTGTCACAATCTGCTTGTTCATCTTGCTTATCTGAATAGTTTGGCTATTTCTGCACTTGGAAATGAAAGTTTATCTCTTGGGGCTCTTCTTTGGGTAACTCAGATATTTATTTATAAGGTGGCTTAAGGCAATTAAGTCAATATTATCAATTCAATAAAGTTCCCTATGCATAAAACCACAGAGCATTTTGCAAACATATCTTGCATTTCTCACAACTGAACAGTGAACAGTAGCAGCAATCAAACTATTAAATATTAACTCAAAATATTTGAGGAAACTAACTAATTCCCTTGAAATGTTTAATTTATTTACTCAATCAATTTAAGTTAATGGATGGTAAGTGGACAATGAATGGACTGTAGTAGGTAGCAGTACTTGGAGTTCAATCAACAGGAAGGACATAGACAGAGACGGTTTGAATTGAAAACAAGTAATTGTTAGTTG
Organism: Sardina pilchardus; assembly: GCF_963854185.1. Classification (NCBI taxonomy): domain Eukaryota; kingdom Metazoa; phylum Chordata; class Actinopteri; order Clupeiformes; family Clupeidae; genus Sardina; species Sardina pilchardus. Next base: position 25,226,143 of record NC_085003.1, read on the forward strand.
GTAAGAGTTACATTAGTTTAAATTTTTCAATGATTAAGTTGTGTTCAATTATTCTTTTCCCGTTAGTTGGACTGTTTGGGTTTTCAGCGCAGTATGCTGATGGAAGTGAGATGAACAGTGCTGGCAATGCTGATGTTTTCCTCTCCCAGCTGAGCAGCAGGACCATTGGAACACCAGCAGTTGTGAGCTCAGTAAACCAGTGGAGAGTTCAAAGGAGTAAAAGGCCTTGCAGTTTAATGACCATGATAAAAACAGAGCTCTGTTGTATATGTAAGGAGCAGTGCACTGTGCTCTGATGGCAGACCAGAGGTTTGGACTGCAGTTTAGTAGTTCTTCTAGTTGATGGATTATGTATGAATTATTGACCATAAGTGCTGGCGTAGTTTAGTGTCTGAACCCAAATGTGGGAGCTATTAGTGCAGACTAGGCCATGAGTAGGCTACAGAACAGTGCAGACTAGGCCATGAGTACAGAACAGTGCAGACTAGGCCATGAGTACAGAACAGTGCAGACTAGGCCATGAGTACAGAACAGTGCAGACTATGTTATGAGTACAGAACAGTGCAGACTATGTTATGAGTACAGAACTACTGTATAGTGCAGACTATGTACAGTCTTTTGGTTGGAGAGCATGTGCAATGGATGATGGTGATGATGACGGTGATGATGATGATGATGATGATGAAGGAGACATATAGACATCTCTCTGTCATGTTGTGTGTGTGTGTGTGTGATTGGTAAGATGTCCACCCAGCATTTAAAATTTGCCCCCACACCAACATACACCCGTGAGATCAGAAACCACACAGTAGCCACCTCTTCTGTGCATCTTGTGAAATACGCATGCAGGCCCAGTTCTTCAAAATGACTCTGTTTTTCCTGAACATGCACATGTGGTGAACCTCAGCCTCTATCCAAATGCTGTGGGGTACACTACCTCTCATGCCAGTGCTGCAAGAGCTGAAGGGAACTTGAGCATGAACTGAACTGAACTCAACTCAGGCAAACTGAAAGAGAAACATCAGACCGAGAGAGAGAGAGATGAGGTGAGAGAGAGAGAGATGGAGTGAGTAAGATAGAGAGAGAGAGAAATAGAGTGAGAGAGCAGGGGGATGCATATTAATGCACCTTAACCGTTCACGTCCTTGCAGTGTAAGAAGCCTTGGAATGGTGAGAGAGAGAGAGAGAGAGAGAGAGAGAGAGAGAGAGAGAGAGAGAGAGAGAGAGAGATGGAGTGAGGGAGATGGAGCGAGAGAGAGAGAAAGAGATGGAGTGAGAGGGAGAGAGAGAGATGGTATGATAGAGAGAGAGGGATGGAGAGAAAGAGATGGGGTGAGAGAGAAAGATGGAGTGAGATACCCTTGAGAGATGGAGAGAAAGAGATGGTGTGAGAGAGAGAGAGATGGAGTGAGATGCCCTTGAGGGATGGAGAGAAAGAGAGGGAGTGAGAGAGATGGTATGATAGAGAGAGAGGGATGGAGAGAAAGAGATAGAGTGAGAGAGAGATAGAGAGAGAGAGAGAGAGAGATGGAGTGAGACGCCCTTGTGAGAGATGAAGAGGCAGTACTCTGGCTCCCCTCTGATACTGTAGACCCCCCTCTGCGTGTCCTCGTTGTCCTCTAGTCTACAGCGTGCACCAGAGTGCTGGAGAGGTTGCTGTTGTCCTCTAGTCTACAGCGTGCACCAGAGTGCTGGAGAGGTTGCTGTTGTCCTCTAGTCTACAGCGTGCACCAGAGTGCTGGAGAGGTTGCTGTTGTCCTCTAGTCTACAGCGTGCACCAGAGTGCTGGAGAGGTTGCTGTTGTCCTCTAGTCTACAGCGTGCACCAGAGTGCTGGAGAGGTTGCTGTTGTCCTCTAGTCTACAGCGTGCACTACAGTGCTGGAGAGGTTGCTGTTGTCCTCTAGTCTACAGCGTGCACCAGAGCGCTGGAGAGGTTGTCTGTTGGGCTGGAGCTGGCGTCTCTCTCTACCTCTGTTTGCCTGCATTTTTCTTTCTGTCCCTGTTGGTTTGCTTGTGGAAGAGGGTAATGATTGATACATTCCTTAACTTCAGTGTTCAGGTTTAATGGTCAGCAGCATAACTGTATTTGTATTTGCCTGAGGATGGTGTGTGTGTGTGTGTGTGTGTGTGTGTGTGTGTGTGTGTGTGTGTGTGTGTGTGTGTGTGTGTGTGTGGTGTACCCTAGTAAAAAAATGTCAGGCATGTGTCCATTGCGTGTATGATATACAGGTCTAATTTCTTCATTTAGTCTTCGCTAAACATTGCATCTATAAACACAGCACTTCTGCTATTGGCTTCTGATGCTCAAACCTCAAAATGTAGTATGCAGTGGACTGGAACAAACATGAAACCCTGCTAACAGGCCTAGTGACAGCACAATTTAATTTCATGCTTATCATATCTTTCATGGCAATATACAGAATGGACCAGTTCAGAAAGCTGAACGAAAGTGTGTGTGTGTGTGTGTGTGTGTGTGTGTGTGTGTGTGTGTGTGTGTGTGTGTGTGTGTGTGTGTACAGTATGTGTGAGCATGCACGTATGTGTGAGCATTCACGCATGCGTGCCTGTTACGCGGGGCCAGTTTTGCTGTGTCTCCTGTGCTTGTTTTCCCCTATAGGCGGAGTGTTGCGCTGTGGTCGCGGATGACGCGTAATTGCTGGCACCTCCCTCCTATATTTAAACCAGCCCGTATCCAAGATGTCGCTCTCTTTCCATCGGCTTGGCCTTCTTGAGACATGCGGCGCACACTACACTATACATTACATTACTTTAGATAATTTAAAACCCTTAAACTTTGTTGTAAACCTTAAGTTCTTTATATGTAAATACATTTACTTCAGTTTAACACATGGCGATTATATAGCTTAGGTTTCTGCACGTTTTTAGTATTAGTTAGTGAGCGTAGTTATTTAGTTTCCTCGGAAGACTCACCCTTATACTTTGCCCGGGTTTATGTCCGCTCGGGTCGGGAGCCAGGCAAGCTCCCTCCGCTAAGACAGTAAGCGCCAGGTTTTCTTTTGTGTTATCCTTTTGTCTTAATAATCGCCATGCTTTTGTTGTTATTCGATCACTCTTAACTTTCATTAAATTGTACATTTGTTCTTCACCACCGGACTCTGTGACTTTATGTTATGTTGTCCTACCACTTTACATGGACTCGTAACATAAAAATGGGGGCTCGTCCGGGAGATGAAATTGTTTGTTCTATTCAAATTGGATTTTGATGCGCATTACAATTCATTTCTTGTCGCGGCCGCACTTTGTCGGCCTTGTCGCGTTAATTCGCTGATATAGTTTTCACAGTGTTTCGGTTTATAGTGTGCCCAGTAATGTCTTCACTTTTTCCGGTTTTTGAATTTTTCCATTGTGTTCTCTCTGGCTTCCCTCAAAGTTTTTCGCCATGGCCACCTTAGAAGAGTTTATTAAGTCGCCAACACAGGACGCATTATCTAGCATGACGCGCGATGAGTTGTTGCGAGTTGCGGGGCATTCTAAAGTAGAAGTTCGTGGTAGCCCATTGAAAGCAGAACTTCTTGCTCAACTTATTGAGGCGTTACGCACTCGTGGTGTGTTTGTCGAGGCCGACAAAACACTTCCTGGTCCTCAGAAAACTGACTCACCTAAGTCACCTTTAACTGATATTTCCACTACACCGACAGTTACTAAAGCCACGCTTGAGCTTCGGCGTTTAGAGCTGCGAGAAAAGGAGATAGAGTGGGAACGAGAGAGAACACGACTTGACGCAGATAGACAGGCAGCGCGAGAGAAAGAAAAATGGGAACATGAACGTAAAATAAAAGATGCAGAAATAGCGCAGACGATTCGTTTAAGAGAACTGGATTTAAAAGCTCGTGAATCGGGTGTTCATCTTCCTAATGACCATTTTGATGTAACACGAAATATCAGAGTTGTTCCACCATTTAGAGAAAAAGAAGTGGACAAATTTTTCGCTCACTTTGAAAGAGTAGCCACAGTTTTAAAGTGGCCACGCGAAGTGTGGACCATGACGCTCCAGTGCGTATTTGTAGGCAAAGCGCAAGAAGCTTATGCTGCTTTGTCCTTAGAGGATGCTGCAGACTACGAGAAGGTAAAGCAGGCTGTGCTTCGCATTTACTCGTTAGTGCCAGAGGCATATAGGCAAAAATACCGTAATTTCCAAAAGTCCGAATCATTGACACATGTAGAGTTTGTTCGAGAAAAAGAATTGTTGTTCGATCGTTGGTTGAATTCTCAAAACATTACATCTTTTGAGGGCCTTCGTGACTTAATAATTCTAGAGGATTTTAAAAACTGCCTCCCGAAAAATGTCGCTACTTTTGTCAGTGAGCATAAGGATCTAAAGCCTTCTAGTGCAGCTGTACTGGCCGACGAATATGTGCTTTCACGAAAGGTTGTAAACACACACCCTGTGCGGTTTCAAGGTAGCATTAGTCCTCAACCTGGTGGTAGGCCACCTACTGAAGCTGCATCCGAAGTTATTCATACTGGAGATAGACAAGTGACCCGTCTCAGAGACAGTCCTGTTTGTGGTTATTGCAAGAAACGTGGACATGTACTTTCAGAGTGCTATTCCTTAAAACGTAAAAATAAGTCGTCTTATCCTAATACTGTGTTCCCTAGGTCTGGATCTAATATGTGTGTTTCTACACCTTCGACGTCTCGGAAAGACGAGAGTACAAGCCAGGCCTTTGCACCCTTTATCATGAGCGGCTTTGTCTCTTTGCCGGGAGAGCCCAGTGCGCGTGTTTCGATTAAAATACTACGCGACACAGGCGCCTCTCAAAGCTTTATATTAGACAATGTCCTGCCTTTTAGTGACTCATCTTACACTGGGACTAGCGTTATTGTTCAGGGTTTCGAAATGGGTTTCGTTAACGTTCCTCTACACAAAATGTGTCTCTTCTCTGACTTAGTCTCTGGAAACGTTACAGTCGGCGTACGCCCTTCTCTCCCCGTTCAAGGCATCTCTATGCTCTTAGGGAATGATTTGGCCGGTGGGAAGGTACTCCCTAGCCCTGTTGTGTCTACGTCTTTAGCTTTACACTGTTCTGATGACTTGGCTGTGAAATACCCTGAAGTGTTTCACTCTTCTGTAGTTACTCGCGCTATGGCGCAACGCACAAAAGATGTTTCTGATAACGAACGCGATAAGGAGCAAATCGATCTTAGTGATACATTTATTGCTCATCTTGTGCCTCGACGTTCTCGTGGTGAACGACTTCCCAGGTCTGTGCCACTCCCCTCTGATCCGTGCGTTAAACTGTCCCACAGTCGTGAGCAACTTATTGTCGAACAGATGAATGACCCATCTCTCTCTTCTCTGTTAGCGGAGGCTGTGTCCGAGAAGGACATTGAGTTTATGCCTCATGGCTATTATCTTCGTGAGGGGGTCTTGATGCGCAAATGGAGGCCACTCACGGCCTCAGCCGCAGATGAATGGCGTGTACTGAATCAGATCGTTGTCCCTATGCCATATCGAAGTGAAATTCTGAGTCTCGCTCATGACCATCATTTTTCAGGTCATTTAGGCATCAACAAAACAACTGATCGTATCTTACGTCATTATTTCTGGCCAGGAATTAAGCGCGCTGTCACTAAATATTGCAAAACTTGCCATGTATGTCAAGTTACGGGTAAGCCTAATCAGCTTATTCCCCCGGCTCCATTGCAGCCGATTCCAGTCACCTCAGAGCCTTTTGAACATGTCATTCTTGACTGTGTTGGTCCACTGCCGCGGACCAAGACAGGCAAGGAATATCTCTTGACCATTATGTGCACGCTAACGCGATTCCCCGAGGCTATTCCTCTTAGAAAAATCACGGCCTCTGCCATTATTAAGGTTCTCTTGGTGTTCTTCTCCCTTTTCGGTCTTCCGAAAATAGTACAAACAGATCAGGGCAGTAATTTTATGTCCAAAATGTTCAATCAGTCAATGTATCAGCTTGGTGTTAAGCACGTCACTTCAAGTTCGTACCACCCACAGTCACAAGGTGCACTCGAGCGTTTTCACCAAACGTTAAAATCCATGCTTAGGGCTTATTGCCTTGAATTTGAACGTGACTGGGATGAGGGCATTCCATATTGCTTGTTTGCTGTGCGAGAAGTCGTGCAGGAGTCTTTAGGTTTCAGTCCTTCTGAACTGGTGTTTGGACACAATGTTCGAGGGCCATTAAAAATATTGAAAGAGTCGTGGCTTACTGAAAAAACCTCGCATCGTAGCCTGCCTGAGTATGTTGCTAAAATGCGCTGCAGATTAAATCGTGCTTGCGAACTAGCTAAAGCAAATCTTGGCCTTTGTCAAAAGCGAATGAAGCAACGTTACGACCGCAAAGCTGTCCAGCGAGATTTTAAGCCTGGTGAGCAGGTGATGGTTTTACTTCCAATCATGGGTTCGGCTCTTCAAGCACGTTACACTGGTCCTTATCACGTTGAAAGACGTGTGAGCGAAGCGAACTATGTCATAGCTACACCAGACAGGAGAAAGAAATCTAGCTTGTGCCATATTAACATGCTGAAGCGCTATTGCGAGCGCAATGAGTCAAGTTCAGTTCCATCTCACGCTGACGTTAAAGACGCACGTCTGACAAGCGACGCCCTAGTCAAATCAGCAGTGGCGCTGTCCACTACCTGCGGTGCTGAAACTTTTGATCGATCTAACGCCTTTGTTTCAGCACCACCGCTGAATGGACCTACTGTTCTGTTATCAGAGGAGGGGGACCTTCGTTGCCCTTCTGCTGAAGTCGTGGAGGGTAGGTTAAGAAACTCTGATATCCTGATGGATTTGAATGCTTTCTTAGCTCACCTTTCTCTCTCTGAACGTGATGACCTTATTTCTCTTATCAGTTCACATGAAAATTTGTTTTCTGATGTTCCAGGTCGCACTACAGCAATAACTCACGACATTGATGTTGGCGATAATAGGCCAATCAAACAGCATGCCTATCGTGCTAACCCTCTTAAACGTCAACAGCTTCAGAAAGAAGTTAAGTTTATGTTAGATAATGGCATTGCTGAACCAAGTTTCAGCCCATGGAGTTCACCATGCCTTCTTGTCCCAAAAGCAGACGGATCATCTAGGTTCTGTACAGATTTCCGAAAAGTCAATGCTATTACTAAATCTGACAGTTTTCCTTTGCCACGTGTCGATGATTGCGTTGACCGCCTCGGTTCAGCTGTGTATGTGAGTAAAATCGATCTGTTAAAGGGGTACTGGCAAATTCCTTTAACTGATCGTGCTAAGGAAATTTCTGCCTTTGTTACTCCCGACAGCTTCTTACAGTACACAGTAATGGCATTTGGACTTCGTAACGCCCCCGCGACTTTTCAACGGTTGGTTAATTACATCTTAGCGGGCGTTACGAACTGTGAGGCATACCTTGATGATTTGGTGGTCTATAGCGCCACCTGGTGTGAGCATGTTTCCCATTTGAAATCTGTTTTTGAGCGATTATCTGCTGCCAATCTAACGATAAATTTATCTAAGTGTGAGTTTGGTCAGGCCACGGTCATATACTTAGGTAAGGTGGTTGGTCGTGGAAAAGTGCGACCTGTGAATTCTAAAGTTGAGGCCATGCTATGTTTTCCCGTTCCAGAATCTCGTCGTCAGCTGAGACGTTTTCTAGGTATGGTGGGGTATTACAGGGCTTTCTGTAAAAACTTCTCTGTTATTGCCGCACCTCTCACTGACCTCCTTAGCACTAAACGGCTGTTTAAATGGACTAAGGAAAGCCAGTTGGCCTTTGACTCTGTTAAAGCTCTGCTTACAACTGCTCCTGTCTTAGCTGCTCCAAATTTTGCCATCCCTTTCTCTCTCGTTGTGGATGCTAGTGATCTGGGGGCTGGCGGAGTGCTTGTGCAGACAGACAAAGACGGTTTGGAACATCCAGTATGTTTTTTCTCACGAAAATTTAACATACACCAACGTGCCTACTCTACTATTGAGAAGGAGACCCTTGCTCTTGTGTTGGCTCTCCAACATTTTGAGGTTTATGTTGGTGGTGCAGCACAACCGGTGGCCGTTTATACGGATCATAATCCTTTGACTTTTTTGGACCGGATGCGAAACCACAACCAGCGCTTAATGCGTTGGAGCCTAATCTTGCAGGGTTTCAACATTAGTATCCATCATATTCGTGGGCGTGATAACATCGTCGCGGATGCGCTTTCCCGCGCTCCATGTTAAATGTTTCAAAATAGTTACAGGAATAAAAATGTCAATAAATTGTGGGTTAAGAGTATGTTGTTACACTAATCCTTCTATATCCTTTTCAGTTGAGCCTGTTGCGGGGTTTTAGATAAGTATTTTGAGTTTCATTTGCATTTTTGTATATTTGTATATACTTTGTATATAGTATGTTTAATTTAACCCCCCAATTTATTTCTCCAAGGGTGGGGGTGTTACGCGGGGCCAGTTTTGCTGTGTCTCCTGTGCTTGTTTTCCCCTATAGGCGGAGTGTTGCGCTGTGGTCGCGGATGACGCGTAATTGCTGGCACCTCCCTCCTATATTTAAACCAGCCCGTATCCAAGATGTCGCTCTCTTTCCATCGGCTTGGCCTTCTTGAGACATGCGGCGCACACTACACTATACATTACATTACTTTAGATAATTTAAAACCCTTAAACTTTGTTGTAAACCTTAAGTTCTTTATATGTAAATACATTTACTTCAGTTTAACACATGGCGATTATATAGCTTAGGTTTCTGCACGTTTTTAGTATTAGTTAGTGAGCGTAGTTATTTAGTTTCCTCGGAAGACTCACCCTTATACTTTGCCCGGGTTTATGTCCGCTCGGGTCGGGAGCCAGGCAAGCTCCCTCCGCTAAGACAGTAAGCGCCAGGTTTTCTTTTGTGTTATCCTTTTGTCTTAATAATCGCCATGCTTTTGTTGTTATTCGATCACTCTTAACTTTCATTAAATTGTACATTTGTTCTTCACCACCGGACTCTGTGACTTTATGTTATGTTGTCCTACCACTTTACATGGACTCGTAACAGTGCCTCTATGTGTATGAGTGCTTCTGTGTGTGTGTGTGTGTGTGTGTGTGTGTGTGTGTGTGTGTGTGTGTGTGTGTGTGTGTGTGTGTGTGTGTGTGTGTGTGTGTGTGTGTGTGTGTGTGTGTGTGTGTGTGTGTGTGTGTGTGTGTGTGTGTGTGTGTGTGTGTGTGTGTGTGTATCAGTTGGAGGACACAGTATTCATTCAGCACAGCAGGATGACCTTAGGTAAACTCCTGTTATTGCACAGTTAGATCTTCTCCTCTACTCTCTTTCCTCTTTCCCTCTCTTCCTGCCTTCCTCTCCTTCTCCTTCTCTCTTTTCTTGAGGTGGGGGGGGGGGGCGGTGGAGCCATCATGAAAGATTGAAAGAAGTCTTTCTGTGTTGCTCTATTTTCAGTCTTCTGCACAGCATGGCAGTGCGTGTGTGTGTTTGTGTGTGTGTGTGTGTGTGTGTGTGTGTGCGCATGCGGGCATGTGTGTATGTCTGTGTGCGCGCATGTGTATGTGTCTGTGTGTGTGTGTGTGTGTGTGTGTGTGTGTGTGTGTGTGTCTAAGGAAAGAA
>NC_085003.1:25253200-25255700 GCF_963854185.1 Sardina pilchardus
GAGATAATGAGTAGCTATCTTTAATTTCATCGTATAAGTGGTTTTACAGCAACCTGTTATTACTCCTCATTGCCTCTTGTCTACTTCTCTTCCTTCTCTCTCTCTCTCTATCCCTCTCTCAGGATAACCTGAAGAAGCTGCTTGAGATCTACGAGATGCTGGGTGAGGAGGAGGACATCGTTAACGCATCTAATGAGTTCATTAAGGAGGGACACCTCCTCAAACTGGCTGCACGCAACACCTCTGCCATGGACAGATACCTCTACCTGGTGAGTAGCACTGATAGTCCTCATGGTTTTATCACCATGGTGACAGCTTCAGTACCACCAGTCTGCGCATGATGTTCTCCCCTTGCCTTTAATCTCAAGTATTCAGGGATGTTAATGGGTTCTTTACAACAGGGGTTCTCAATGTTTTTGGTTCCAAGGACCCCTTTTAGGGGATAACATTTTCCGAGGACCCCCTTATAACCGTAACAGTTAACCATTCGTATTCTCTGAAGTTGTGGCCGGGTCCACTATCCTAAGTTAATGTGGGTAGGACCAAATAGACACAATTTGCTTGTTTTATGGGTGAAAATGTTAACTTTTAAAATGTTAACTTTATAATTTCAAGCAAATTATTTCGCGGACCCCTTGGCTATAGGTCACGGACCCCACTTTGAGAACCACAGCTTTACAAGGCTGAAGAACTGCCGAAAGAGCTACAGGCCCCTGAAGTGGGTTATTGAAGTGAAGCTTCATAGGACTCTTGACAAGCTGAAGCCTTTAAGGGTTGTGGACTGTGGGAAAGAGTAGGGAATGTTCGTCTTTAGATTAGATTAGATTAGATTATCTTTAATGTCCCCAAGGGGCAATTTGGTGCACAGCTGATAGTCAACACAAATATACAATCATACAATCAAGCACACATACAATACAAACAAAAAGCAGCAATCAGTAGTCAGGTCCATTGATATAGGCTAAAAGTAACTAAATGACCTAATGACTTAATGCTTATTAAGAATTCCAATTGTCTTTGTTCCATTATTGGTGGTGGTTAGTGAGGTTTCCCATTCACAATAAAGTGCTTTGGATGCCTTCATGAAGCCTCATATAAATGCAAGTGATTGTTGTTGTATTGTAGTTTACTGTATGGTGGTTTGTGTTGTTGTTTTTTTGCTGAGATCGGTGTCTCTGTATATGCTCACCTAAAGACTGAACGTTTTCTTCTGCCCTCTCCTTTTTCTCCAGTTCAACAACTTCCTCCTGTACTGCGTGCCCAAGTTCAGCCTGGTGGGCCAGAAGTTCACGGTGCGCACGCGGATCGGCATCGACGGCATGAAGGTGGTGGAGACCACCAACGAGGACTACCCCCACACCTTCCAGGTGTCCGGCAAAGAGCGCACGCTCGAGCTGCAGGCCAGCTCTGAGCAGGACAAGGAGGACTGGATCAAGGTAGAGACACACACGGACACTCACACACACACACACACACACACACACACATATAGGCTCAAGCACAAGCTTTTTCACACACACACACACACACACACACACACACACACACACACACACACACACAGACACAGTGTCACAGACACAGGCACACATACACATACAGTCACTACAACCCGGTTTGTCAACAAGTGTCTGTCAACAAGCGTCTACATTCTTTCTTCATTGTAGGATGCAAACAAAAGCACGCACACATAAGTTGGTTCTTTGTCTTGTAGGCATTCCAGGAAACGATCGCTATTTTCCAACAGAAGAATGAGACGTTTAAAACAGCATCTAAGGACATTGAGGAAGTGTCGGTGAGTCCCATATGCCCACACAAACACAAACTTGCAATCTTATCAAGTTCTTATTAAATTGTTATCTTCTTAACAAACAATGTTTTGCACTGCAAACTGAATTGGTCACACTCATGTCTGGATTGACCGTGTGTGTGTGTGTGTGTGTGTGTGTTCAGACGGCTGAGTTGGGGAAGCGTGCCCCTCGCTGGATCAGGGATAATGAGGTGACCATGTGTATGAAGTGCAGAGAGCCGTTCAACGCTCTGACACGGCGGCGACACCACTGCAGAGCCTGTGGCTACGTGAGTCTAAACTACAACTCACCCCATTCTCCACACTGACATACATACTAACAGTTTACACTGACATACATACTCACAGGTTACATTGATATACATACACAGAGATTATCACTTTCTGTGAAGTGGAGACTTGTTATTGATGTCTGACCTGCATTAAACTCACAGTTACACAGTTCTAGTATGAACCAAAACTCACTCAACTGATACTTCCATGCTGTAAAATGTTTTTTAGATCAGACACTGTGTCTAGGTGTCCAACTGTTGTCTTGTTTTACGATTTGACTTTATTACACAATCAGTGCAGACTTTTCATTTGTCTGTCAAGCTGTCTCTGTCACAGTATCTGACCAATCACGTTGTCATCTTGTGCGCTTCAGGTGGTCTGCTGGAAATGTTCGGAGTACAAGGCGGCTCTGGAGTA
>NC_085003.1:25260700-25263200 GCF_963854185.1 Sardina pilchardus
CATTTTAAATAATTAAAGCAGTGAAGCTTTGAATCAATTTAGAAAATCCTTTTATTTAACATAATCGCAAAAGACAAACAAAACAACAAAAAGGGCAGTAAATAATGCACAATTCTAATATTTAGATAAATCCAAAGCCAGAAAACCTTATTAGTAGAAATTTCATGAGTGCTTTGTAAAAATGTGTCTTGAAGAAAAGGACATGGAGAGAGTGTGTGTTTGTATGTGTGTGTGTGTGTGTGTGTGTGTGTGTGTGTGTGTGTGTGTGTGTGTGTGTGTGTGTGTGTGTGTGTGTAACTCTTGGTTTGCCGCACCAGGCCACGGATCCTGCGTGTGAGGGCCTGGATGAAGGTGTATCGTGAACGCCCTTTGCTGTAGAGACCCTCCACTTCAAGGAGTTTCCTCTGCACAGGCTCACTGAAGCCGCTGGCCACATCACTTTGGAGCTGCTCCCAGACACACACGCACACACACACAGAGAGAGAGAGAGAGAGAGAGAGAGAGAGAGAGAGAGAGAGAGAGAGAGAGAGAGAGAGAGAGAGAGAGAGAGAGAGAGAGAGAGAGAGAGAGAGAGAGAGAGAGAGAGAGAGAGAGAGAGAGAGAGAGAGAGGGAACCGACTGAAATTAGCAATCACAGCATAACCTGCCTGTCTTGTAAGTGCATGCACATGCGGGCACACATGCAGCACATTCATACAAAAAATACAGAATGAAGAAAAATGACACAGAGAGGGTTATATTCTCAGAACTCACCTGTTCTAAATCCTGCTGACTAACTTGAGCCAGACCCAAACTACGGCCACCTGTGGCACCTTGAGACAGGGAGACAGGGAGAGAGAGGGAGAGAAAGAGAGAGAGAAAAAAAAGAGTGTGAGAGAGAGACAGACAGTGAGTGAGTGAGAGAGAGAGAGCGGTGTAACATGGAATATTTTCTCTCCTCCATTCTGAACATCATAATCAAAGAGTCTGAACTAGCGCTGGCCCTCACCTCTGTATCCTGGCAACAGGGAGTCTTTTGGGTCAGCTGGGGTGCAGTAGAGTAGGTAGTACTCCAGGTGGCGCCAGAGAACAAAGAGACACACTTCAATGATGTCTAGGAGAAGGAGCTGGTCAAGAAATGATAATAAAAACAGATCCAACACAAACACTACAACCTGTTTTTCCATGTCACTACAACTACATATCGATCAAGTTATACCCATCAATAAGCCAAGGTCATTAAGGTCATTTCAATAACTGACATTGGGCTGTAGGTGGACCTTCCAAAGCTATATCAAATGGATCAAAAACACTAGTCAGGAAACAAGGATTTCAAACATATAAGAATGTCTATCCCTTGCCCAAATACAGATTTCATTGATCCATGTCATGGGATGGCATGTAGACAGTGTAGTCTCACATCAACATTAGCCACGAACACAGCGGAAGCCAAATCCCCTATTTGGTGTACTGTAAACGGTGCTGTAAGTGCAAACAGTACAAACACCTTATTTGTTGTTACAGCACCTAGTAAATGGCTCATGACCACTGGTCTTATTTAAGGTCAGTGGCAGATTTTATTTTGGCCAATCATGTATTCAATATAAAAGAGCATAGCTTAGACGTTAGAGAAGACAATTTTTCGATTGGCTTTTTTTTTAATAAGGTTAGCTGTAACCCTGCCTCACTCAAATGTATCCCTTGGCCTGTGTAATGTGGTCCATTTCTAGTCAATGATGGGTTACAGGCTAGCCCCCCCCCCCCCCCAATCCCCATTCTGTAGTACACGGTAGTGTAAAATGTACAAAATATTCCATTTGCTGTAGCCTCGTAAATGTCCGACAGTTCTAATGTACAGATCCACTGTAAGTGTGATGCTGGGTCAGTGGCTTGTGTAATGTGGCCTGTCTCTGGACAGTAGTGTGGGCTAGAGGCTGTGGTAGGATACAGGAGCAGAGGGCCATGAGCTTGGCTCGGTTGTTGATGAACTGCACCAGTCTGCGCTTGGCCAGCTGAGTCCTCTGCACCGACGGCAGCTTCTCCACCACCCCCGCGCCCGTCACTATAGCCTGGCACAGCTGAGAGAGAGAGAGACACACACACACACGCACACGCACACGCACACGCACACGCACACACACACACGACAAAGAATATGCAAAAATTACATTAAGGCATACTAACAGCATAGCGGTGTGTGGGTGTGTCAGGTGTGTCAGGTGTGTCAGGTGTGTGTGTGTGTGTGTGTGTGTGTGTGTGTGTGTTCATACCTCCTTCAGCTCCTCCGGTGAGAGCTGCTCGAGGCCCTCCAGCTTGTTGAGACTCTGCCGATGGCTGTCATGGTAACGGAAGAAGTCCCCGGCGCTGGTCTTGAGCAGGTAGAGCACCAGCCCCAGACTGGGCACGCGCGCATACGGGGCAGAGGGCACCGCCAGATCTGCAGCCCACACAACAGCAATGGGTGTGTGAGACAGGGGACAGGGACGACAGGAGTGTGTGCGTGTGCGTGTCTTGCATAGGT
>NC_085003.1:25268200-25275700 GCF_963854185.1 Sardina pilchardus
GTGTGTGTGTGTGTGTGTGAGTGTGAGAGAGAGAGTTTGCACTTGTGCATGTACGTATGCCTTTGTGTGTGTGTGTGTGTGTGTGTGTGCTTACGCCTGTGTGTGTGTGTGTGTGTGTGTGTGTGTGTGTGTGTGTGTGTGCATACGCCTGTGTGTGTGTGTGTGTGTGTGTGGACTTACCCTGCCAATCTCGTGGCCGTCACAGGCGTCCCTGCACACCACCTCCATCAGGGTGGTGCCGTAGCTCTCGATGATGGCCAGACTCTCCCGCTGCAGCTGGCTGAAGCCGTCCTCCGGGGCCATCAGCCGCGACCACATGGAGCTGCCCGCTGGGGGAGCACACGGAGGGACACACAAGATGCAGGACCAGGAAAGAGACACAGAGGGACACACAAGATGGAGGACCAGGAAAGAGACACAGTCAAGATAGAGGACGAGGAGAGAGAGACAGAGGGATACAGACAAGATGGAGGACGAGGAGAGAGAGACAGAGGGACAGGACTCATTTTAACAGCCTTCTCATTCATTCGGGAAAAGTTCTAATTTGGTACTTCCAGTTGTACTTCCATACACATTGTCTGTACCTGACTGGAGTGTGTCTGGCTCTTCTGGTTTCTGGGCGATTTGCAGATAATAAAGAAGCGAACCGTACAGGTGAGCACGCAGCCTTTGGAATCCACCACCTGTTCACACACACACATACACACACACACAAACTTTATTGGTGTAATCATAAGTGCAATGCAACAGGCCTGTAACACCACATGGCCCCAGTACAGACCTCAAGACTCAATACATACAGGCACATG
Organism: Sardina pilchardus; assembly: GCF_963854185.1. Taxonomy (NCBI): domain Eukaryota; kingdom Metazoa; phylum Chordata; class Actinopteri; order Clupeiformes; family Clupeidae; genus Sardina; species Sardina pilchardus. The sequence continues at coordinate 25,269,010 of NC_085003.1, forward strand.
GAGAACACACAAGACCTGTGACTGACCAAATATGGCGTAATGCTCCTTCTCATTAAAGGAGGGTAGATTAAAGGAGAGGTTGGAGTGAGAGCACTAGGGTGGGACTGTAGGGTGGGTTTGCATGGCCAGCTCTGGGCCCTTTGCACATTTCTTAAGGCTTCGAGGAAGGTGAGGATCGACTCTGACACCTACAGGTTTTCCTCCCTCCTACCAAATGCTGAACTGTGATGTCCAAACTGTGGTGCCAACTGAACCATGATTTCTCTACACCCTTCTAGCCCAACAAACCAAGGGTTTAAACTAGTCTTCTCTGCACCCTTCTAGCCCAACAAACCAAGGGTTTAAACTAGTCTTTCCACCGTGACCAGGTAAGGACCACCACCACACACCTGTGCACAGGATAAAGTCTAGAAGCTTCCGCAGGATCAGATGGAGGGCAGAGTTGGCGATGGAGGCAAATCCAGACGGTGACCCTCCCTCTAGTCCCGCCCCCTGCTGCTGTTCGGAGAGCACGGATTGGCTGAGGTGGGCGGTGAGTGTGAAGACCGTCCCCGCTACCACTGGCATCAGCTCCACCGCTGCATCTTCAGCAAGAACCTAAACAAACAAAAACAAACAAAAACAATAAACATAAGTGATGAACTATGTGTCAAAATACCTGAACACAGAAGACTGATTGCTACCTTCAGTTGGCCTTCTGTTCAGTTATATTTGGGTACTTGGGTCCGATACATATGAGAATTCTGGCAATTCTTCATCATGAACATGCCCCCAGTGTGTAGCACTGTAGCTCCCTGGCAGCTCTAGCCGTTGGCTGCAGCAACTCCAGCTAGCTTTTTTTTTTTTTTTTCCCGTACCAACGTTACTCGGCAAATTCAAGAAACAGAACTCTATGATATCTAACAGACGCTTGTACCCAAAGCAACACAGAATCATAACAGCAGGAATGGAACCCGGGTCAACTGACTGGTCAGCCGATCACCATCACCACCACGGCTGCATATGATGACCGGTACAATACAGAATTGGGGACGAGGAGAGGGACAGAGCTCATTTTAACATCCTTCTCATTCATTTGGGAAAAGTTCGAACTTGGTACTTCCAGTTGGTGCTTTCATTTATCTAGCACAGGTGTGTGTGTGTGTGTGTGTGTGTCACTGTGGTCATTCATTCAGCTTTGTGGCACCTTGTCGTGCAGGTCGAGCAGCAGGTCTCGTATGATGAGCTGCCGCTGGTCGGCGGGGATGAGGTCGGCAGGGCAGGCGGTGAGGATGGTCTCCACCACCGACCTCCAGCTCTGCAGCGCGTGCCGTTTGGCGCTCAGGCTGCGCCGCACACGGTTACGCTCCACCACCTGCGTCAGGATGGAGTTCACCTCCTACACACACACACACACACACACACACACACACACAGACACACACACACACACAGACACACAGAGACAGACAGACAGACAGACAGACAGACAGACAGACAGACAGACAGACAGACAGACAGACAGACAGACAGACAGACAGACAGACAGACAGACACACACAGACACACACACACACACACAGATAAACACACAGACAAACACACAGTTAGACATCAGACTACAATACAAACACCTTCCCATTCAAAGCTACAGTAGCAGTGCTAAATTAGCCAACATGGCGTCCCGAACTCACCTCCATGAGGAGGGGTCTCTGGCCAATAGCAGCCATCCCCTGCAGGGCGTTCACCTCGGCAACCAGAACCCTGTGAAGCAGCTACAGAAAGCCACAGAGGACAAACAGTTACAAGCTACCGGAGCTCAATCGCATAAGCAAATCTACACAAGAAGTCCTGATCGCTACTGACAGCACTCAGTTTCTTATGTGAAAGTTCATATATTGACAGAAGTCAGCAGAAACATAAAATCTATTAAATGCTGAACACAGGCACAGTCATTGTTTACACAGAAGGAGATAAAAATGATGTCATGTTCTGAACTTTTTCATGTACACACACACATACCTTGACGTTACAGACGGTGTGTCCCTGCTCGTTGACATGCTCACAGTTGGAGATGACTTGCTCGATCTGAGCACGCTCAAAGAAGTCCAGCTGCAGCAGCTCTGGCACCTCCTGGCTGAAGTTGATGGCGTCCAGTACACTTAGCAACTTTCGGCGCACTAATGAAGTCATCAGAACGAGACAGAGTGGTCATAATTACACACAACAAGAAGCACACAGGAGTCAAGTTTACCATCGGTCAAAACAAGTCAGTGCACATTTAACTTCTCTGTCTATATATTATATTATATTTGTAGATAATATATTTTACACCTTAAGAAGAAAAAATCTTTCAGACTAGCCAGGAGAAACTCTCACTCAAGACTCTTATGCTATTGGGTCCAATTATTCACCTTTTGAAACTGTATCGAAGTGCAGGAACCCACTGACTGACCGGCTGTCTTCCTCCATGCCAAACTCACTGTCAGCTATGGATAAACATTTGGATTAGAGTTAGCTATGGAGAAACATTTCAGAAGTTTCTTAAGTATTAATTTGTCTATGTATGTGTGCAGGAGTTAATTAATGAGATCTTCAGTAGCTGGTGGGAATTAGTATGGATGTTACCTGTGTGTGTGTGTGTGTATGTATGTGTGTGTGTGTGTGTGTGTGTGTGTGTGTAGAACTGATCGTTGAGCAGCAGGTTGAGTAGTCCCTGAGTGTGTGTGTGTGTGTGTGTGTGTGTGTGTGTGTGTGTGTGTGTGTGTGTGTGTGTGTGTGTATTACCTGTGTGCTGCGTGTGGGGCTGGTCGTTGAGCAGCAGGTTGAGCAGTCTCTGCGTGTGGGAGCGCTGTCGGTTCAGCGAAGTCAGCCTGAGCTCGATGGCGGCCGTCTTCATCAGCCATGACATCTGAGACAGGCTGGCGATTTCATTACCTGCACAGGCACACAAACAAACACAAGCACACCAGCACACACACATACACAAACACGCAGATGAGGACAAAACCCATGGATGCTTCATTCCCTCAGGACTGACTGGAGACTGCGTGCAGGCTGAGCGTCACCAAGGCAACAACACACAGGTGCATGATGGGATGACTCACCTGACACGACGAAGGGCAGGTGCTGCAGGTGTGAGAACAGGAAGTCCTGACTGGTCCTCAGGTAGCGCATGGTGGGGCCGGACGTCTCTGAGCACGCGCACAGCTGGTAGATCACCTAACACACACACACACATCTAAGCACTGGTGCTGTGATTGGACTATGCACGTAATGGAAAATGAATTTTATATCAAGAACTATTCAATTATTCAAAAACCTCTTGCTTGAGACAGTGAGGTATGTGTGTGTGTGTGTGTGTGTGCATATGTGTGTGTGTGTGTGTGTGTATACCTGGTAGCAGAGCTCAGCCAGGTGTGGAGCCTGTTGTGTAATTTCGGGTCCAGATCGTCTTTCACTGCCTCTCTGCAGAAGGCTCAGGATAGCATGCAGACAGCTGCGTGGACAACCTAAAACTCCTAAACACACACACATACACACACACACGCACGCACACACACACACACACGCACAAACACATATTAGATTACATGAAATTCCAAAACACTAAGAGACATTTTTATGTCAATTCAGCTAAGAGTGATGGTGATCTGCAGGTTTAAGTATAATGTGTGTGTGTGTGTGTGTGTGTGTACCTGGGTCCTGGAGGTTGGTGGAGGCCACAGGCTTCTTGACCTCGTAGCCCAGCAGGTAGAGGGCCAGGTTGGGGCCGGGCAGCTCCAGGGAGGTGATGAGCAGGTTGAGGATGTGCACCTGGGTCTCGTGCCGCACGCGCGCCACACTCCTCTCTGGGTCCACCTCTGTGGCAGGAACACCAGCATTGACGTCAACAACAACCACAGACAAGTTCAGCTATGAATAGTCACAAGAACAGAAGAACTCTTCTCTGGGTCAAATTCTGGGGCAGGAACACCAGCAACAACGTCAACGATATCAACGACGTCAACAACAACCACAAGTTCAGAGATCAATTAAGTTACAGGAACACGGACACACACACGGACACATACACACACACAGCCTTACCTCCGATCTTCTCGACCCCTTCTTCGGCCTCCTCGTTGTCAAGACACTCCACAAAGCCTGCCATCAGCTTCTCACTCACACCCTAGTCCAAACAGAGCAATCATATTTCCATTAATCATGTGAAATAGCTGTGGCCACAACACTCAAGAAAGGGGACTATGTATATCAACAGCTAGTTGATGTATAGTCTTTCAATATTTTCTATAAACTACATCATCTTTCCAGAATTGTTACATATTTCTGTGCAGTCTTCCTATATCTGTTGTTTTGTTGATGTCACTTCACAAAAAGCACTTCATAGCTGTGAGATATAAGTTGTGATATTCTCACACAAGAGTGTGTGTGTAACCTGTAGATGTTCTCACCTGATCGTGTGTGAAGTCTCCCACCATTCTGATCTGGATGTTGGGGTACCGGGCGATGCGCCTCAAGATCTTAGCGCTCTGGAACGCTGCCTCAGGGTTGGTGCTGCTATGGTACAGGTACCTGGAAGGGACAAACAGTGTCGGAAGTCAGGTCAGAACAGAGTCAAGTGGCTCTAGACCTGAGCATGTTAGTGAAGTCTTCAGTCTTGTGTATGTCTGTGTATGCCTGGCTATGCAGTCAGCCTTATGCTTCAGAGAGCATGTGTGTGTTTGTACAGTATGTGTGTGTGTGTGTGTGTGTGTGTGTGTACATGCGATAATGGTGATGAGGTTGGCCGTGTGTGTGTGTGTTTGTGTGTGTGTGTACCTGGCAATGTTGGTGATGTGGTCAGACCTTGCGTGTGTGTGTGTGTGTGTGTGCCTGGCAATGTTGGTGATGAGGTTGGCCGTGTGTGTGTGTGCGCGCGCGCTTGTGTTTGCGTGTGTGTGTATGTGTGTACCTGGCGATGTTGGCGATGTGGTCAGCCTTGCGTTTGCGTGTGTGTGTGTGTGTACCTGGCGATGTTGGCGATGTGGTCAGCCTTGCGTTTGCGTGTGTGTGTGTGTGTGTGCGTGTGTGTGTGTGTGTGTGTGTATTTGTGTGTGTGTGCGTACCTGGCGATGTTGGTGATGTGGTCAGCCTTGCGTGTGTGTGCGCTGACCCCCTGCAGCAGCTGCTCCAGGGGGGACACCAGCAGGTTGTCCTGGCTCTCCCTCAGCAGGTCCATGAACAGCGCCTGCTTCTGCAGCGCCAGGTCCAGCAGACACAGACAGTGCAGCACCGCCGACTCCAAATGCTTCTTACCTACACACACACACACACACACACACATTTTAATACTTTTATTTGGATCTCAACACAAGGGAGGAATTACAGATCCAAACAGTAATGGAAATATGCTGTAGGTTTGTGCAAAATGCGATCAAACATAGTATGTACTACTATCTATGGGTAGATAGTACACAAACACACACAAACACACACACACAAACGTGCACACACAGACACACACGAACGTACACACACACACACAAACACACAAACAAACAGGTGCACACACACAAACATTGAGGAGATCAATGGTGGTAATTTGATGACAAATGGTTATTTGATGAGAAGCTCTTTCCCATTTCTCATGTGGTCTTGCTATATTCAAAAGCATGTGTGTGTACACGCACAAACACTATGGAAATCAAGAGTGGTCATTTGTGAGGACTACATCCACTGACAAAACTGTGGAGATTCACAGCTATCTAACTAAGATTCAATTTATACAGAAATTAATACGACCTTTAGAACACACACACACACACACACACACACACACACACACACACACACACACACACACACACACACACACACACACACACACACACACACACACACACACACACACACACACCAGGGAAGGGCGCGTATGTGTCCAGCTGGCGGACTCCCTCCTGCAGCAGGCTGAGGCAGAGGGCGAGGGTGGGCGAGTCGTTGAGCAGGTGGAACATCAGGCTGTGGCCAGGTGGCTTGTGGGACGCCACCGTCTCCCCGCCCACCTCCACAGACTCCGGCAGGAAGTCGGCCGGCTGGGGCTCGTAGTCCTTCAGCAGCTTGAGGAAGACCTCCAACACGGCATCAGCTACCTCCCACTGCAGAGAGACGGAGAGGGAGAGGGAGAGAGAGAGAGAGAACGAGAGAGCAGGAGAGAGAGAATGAGAGAGAGAGAACGAGAGAGCAGGAGAGAGAGAATGAGAGAGAGAACGAGAGAGCGAGCGAGAGAGAGAGAGAGCGAGAGAGAGGAGAAATGAAAGGTGAAAGAGAGAGATGAGAGAATGAGAGAGCGAGAGAGAGAGACAGAGTGGAGAAATGAAAGATGAAAGGGAGAGAGATAAAAGACCCATATCTGAGTAGTGACCTTCTTGAGCAATCAAATCAGCCCTCACCACTGTGTATTAAAAATGCTATGACATTCCCAATGGTACTCTGAAGAGAATACTTCAAATTAAAAGTCTCTTTACAGCAACAGGGGTTCACTTGTGCTTCAGCCTAGTTGGTGCTCACGGAACAGGACACAGGGATCAGTGGAGAGACCCAAGGTCAAACTAAGACCAAGGAGCGAGACCGGAGCACTCACACTTTTCAATGCTTTAAATGGTGCAAAATGACTAACGTTACATGCATCTTCTTCAGAGTCAAACAGTCAAATGGCAATGACAATATCTCT
>NC_085003.1:25280700-25365700 GCF_963854185.1 Sardina pilchardus
TTTGTGTGTCTACTGCTTTGACAGTGAATGAGTGTGTGTGTGTGTACTGTGTTGACAGTGAATGAGTGTGTGTGTGTGTCTCTGTGTGTTTGTGTACTGTGTTGACAGTGAATGAGTGTGTGTGTCTCTGTGTGTGTTTGTATACTGTGTTGACAGTGAATGAGTGTGTGTGTGTGTGTGTGTACTGTATTGACAGTGAATGTGTGTGTGTGTGTGTGTGTTTTATGTCCAGAATTCCTCACCGTCTCGGTCCTCGGTTGCCTGCTCAAGGAAGCTCACATCCAGGCAGTAGAGCAGAGCCATGACCAGAGCTAGGTTCACACTGTCCAATGAGCCGTCAGCTTCTGAAGTTACTGTCTCCAAGTGGCCAATCAGGGCGAGCGTGTTATCCTTGCTTAGAGGCGATTGGCAGGTCCAGGCGAACAAACACTCTGCCAGGGACTGCCGGGACTCTTTGATGAGGTCTGCAACCTGCAAATGAGATGGAGACGTCGTCCATGTTTAGCCCAAACAATCTTCATCACCTTTCTGTGCTAGAATTCGGCTAGAAATACAGGCCTACCAACCAAAACAAACAGGAATTAAAGGAAAATGCTGAATGTTTGTTTTAAATGTAAAACAGGAAGGGTGTCGCGCCAGAAACTCCAGTCCTGATGGGTGCATCAGTTCCAAAAGTAGCGCAAGCACTTTTTGGGTAGCAAAACTTAAACAATAAAAACTTAATTTTTATATCAGCTAGTGGAGTGCGAATTCTGTTCCTTTTGACTGTTGAATGTTTGTTTTACAAATAAATGTAAAATCTCTGCATACACTTAGTGTGTGTCCCTCTCCCTCACCTCCTTTCTGTGCTTCTCGTTGCCAAGGCCCCTCTCCTTCTGCAGGCGCTCAAACTCCCCGTTGACGCTGATGTCAGACACCAGCGTCAGGATGCGCTTGGTCAGCCCCTCGGCCATCAGCTCATCAGTGAAGCGTGTCGTCAGAGACACCAACTCATCACTGGGGACAAAACATGAACATAAACATGTAATAAACTGCATTACTTCAACTGCAAGTTTTGCAAAAGTCTTGACAGAATCCAAGACATCCTGTTAAACCCCCCCCCCCCAGATGGCTTGTACCACATAAAAATAGGTTCTGCTAGTGGAACACTTTCAGTGTGCACACTGATTCAGGCATTAATTCTGTACAGTTGCAGTATTCCTCTGTGGTCTTTACCTGAGGTCCAAGGTGAAGGTCTTGCCATGGCGTGACTGGATGAGTGTGCGTAGAGAGTTGGCCACACATCGCTTGCCGTCCCAGTAGAGAAGCACGGCCACCAACCCACGCGTCAAACCAGGGAAATGAGGCTGCTGGTGCTCTCCTAGAGAGAGAGAGAGAGAGAGAGAGAGAGGCATTAAAATAGAGAAAGAGTGTCAGCAGCTCCAAGATCTGGTCAAATGACTGTCTTTTTGTGTGAGCAACTGTGTGTGTGTGTGTGTGTGTGTGTGTGTGTGTGTGTGTGTGTGTGTGTTACCTGCTAATAACAGCTCAAGAGCAGCCAGCTCTCCAAGGTCAAACAGGTCGCTGAGGATGAAGGCCTCAGAGAGGAGCTGCTCGGGCAGCAGACGGGCCCCCTGCTGGCCCTGGATGGCGATGCCCTCCGTGCTGGCCTTCCGCACCTTCTCCCTCTGCTCAGAGCTCTTGGGCTGGGGGGCAGTAACAGGAATACAGGCAGAGAGGGTTAAAGCGGAGCGAGAGGCCGCATTCTGTTTTCGCAAAGGGGGGGGGGGGGGGGCGTAATCCCCCTTTAAGCAGACCTAGAAAGTGACGTTACATTCAAACTGAACTGCTTGCCGATCTGACAGAGATCGATATCCCACTATGACGTCTTTGCGACACACCTCTTTAAGCAGACAGGAACTGTTTGAATTTTGCTTCCATAGAGATGCATTATTTTGCTCTATCTTATCAGTAATGAAGGATCTTTGATACAGGTCAGTGCACAGGGGAGAGGAGCCATCCATGAGAACACACAGCAATGTAAGAGAAACCCCAGGAGAAGTGTACTGGAAACACAGGAGAAGTGTACTGGGACAGAAAGGGACTAGTTGTTGTACAACCACAGAAGACACACACCTCTCTGGCTTTCTCTAACCTCTAACATGCTGTACTAGCTTTTTGTTTGAGATGTATGATGAGTATATTTATTTCATCTTTATTGAATTTATTTTAGGTTTATTTGAATTTTTATTCTTCTTTCTGTTTTGAAAGTAACACTTCGGTCAGTGCAAGCTGTGGCCTATACACCAACTCTGCATTAAAATATATTTTAATTAATGCATTATTTTTGGCAAGTGGTGTGTGTGTGTGTGTGTGTGTGTGTGTGTGTGTGTGTGTGTGTGTGTGTGTGTGTATCACCCACTGGGTTCTGGAACAGCTTCAGAAAGTGTGGCTTGTGTTTCTTGAGCTGCAGGTCCAGAAGATGGACACTCTCTGTCTGCTTCCTCCACACCGCCCCCTCCACCGTCTCCCATAGCTCCTTCAGAGGCCCCCACAGACTGGCGCCTGCCATGGGGGGGGAAACACAACGATCACCACCTGCAGCCTCTCAGCACTGGGGCTGCCAGTGCAGGCTACGCTGCCAGCCTAAGTCTGACAGATCATGGATCAAGTTTGACAAAGGATCATTTGGACATGGCCTTGTGCTGTATAGTACCAAAGTCTTTGTCTCTGATAGTACCCAGTACCCACGTAACTAGTTCCGGACAGCTCTTGTTTATGTGTAGCGGGGGGGACTAGAGAAATAGAGGACGACTCGCAATTTGTTTTTAAACGGATGGTTACAACTACCTTTTGTAAGTAAATAAAAGTACCAATAAGCATAACTGCACACAACCCACTCTGGAGGCCAGTGCAAGCGTCGTAATGCGCTGTGCAAGTTGTGTCACTCCAGATATGTCAAGTGCTGAACTCATTACGTACAGAACAGTTTACAGGGCTCATAGTAAAGTTATGGCAACTTAAGTAGCATTTCGTTTAATCAGAACAGGGTCATATAACAATACAATAATAATTAATGTGAAAACGAATTGACAACACATAGAAAATAGACTCATCGGTAAACACTTTCACATTCGATTCAGCCACCACGGTGCACTTGCATTTGTTTTGCTATTCTTCCTGATCAGCCAAGCCATGCAGTCAGGTGGCTAACCTTATAGCGACACATTCGTGGGAAACATGCACATAGGGGAATAATAGTCCAAAGCAGCAGTTCTACTACCACATCTCATGCTGCCGAACTACTACTTTCTCATTATTAACGTTAGATAAGTGCCCCATTGTGTCCTAGCTCACAGTTAACAGCTACCCGCTTCACGTGAAGTTTGATCCTGTGTGGAGGCTCTACTGCTAAAGCCCTGAATTTAGACCTCGCGCCATGTGAGGGCGAGACTCCACAAACATGGAGAAGAAATCAAGCAAACGCTGCGCAGGTAAAGCAGCTGACCTAAATATCGACTATCTGTCTAGAACCCGCTAAAGTGCCTTTAGATTTTGAAATATAAACCAGTACCTGAATTTACCGCCATCTGCGCCGCCATGTTAACTCAGTTCCTGGGATGGTGATGCCGTTTTGAGAAACTTAGCTGATTGCCCGAATAAAAAGTGAGATCTCTAGAACCCTTTACTTTAAATTAGGAGGCCTTCGGAAGTATTCTGTGTATCCATATGAAGTAAATGGTGTAGTGTTTTATTTCGAGACAATATCAAATACTATTGTTTTTTTGTTTTTATTTGGGTTGTTGCCCCGGCCTTTTTATTTCAACCTATGAGGACCTTCGAGGGCCTTCGTTGACGGGAAATGTAGTTTTTTCCCACTTAGAACTTATGACTGTAATCTTGTAGTTCTTATCAGCTCCATGCTTCTCTGTAAAGCTATGCGCCATTCTCAAATAAATCAACATCAGTGAAAGCCAATATAAAGTTGACGGTACGATTTATTTGTTATTAATTTATTAATGTATTGTGCGTGAATTCAATCTGTCTGTCCAGCGGAACCTTTATGTGCTGTGCTGCATTTTCCCCACAAGAGGAGGAAGCGTTTTGTTGGTGAACATCTCGTGTCATGCATTAGAGGAGAATGACAGCATTCACAACTGTCTGCTTCTCTGGTTGATGTCTTGTCGGATTGGGGAATGAATGGCCAGTATATCGTCTATAGTGGTGATGGTTTGAGCTAAAGACTTTAGGATTATGGCCCGTGTTGTGAAGGTGTTTCGGACGCTACGGAATCACTGGAAGAAATCCACATTTGCAGCCTGTGCCCTGTCGTACGGTGGTCACTGGTTATATGGAAAACACTGGTGAGTTATCATTGCATATCCTGTTTGTTTTTTCTCTGTCATTACAGATAATTTGCTGCTATTGCAGTGTTTGCACTAGGTGTGTTTGGATATGTCAGTGCTGTCAGAATGTGTGAGCTGGCATACATTTTAATGAGCTAATCACCTGAAGGACAAATTGCCATGCACATGTTTTTCCTACCCTATGAGACATAGCAGGCCCTAACCTAAGATGCAACCTGGGCTTTGTGTGTGAAAGTTTAAATCCAAGAGATGTGTTGTGTCTGATCAAGTTCCTGTTCATTTACACAGTGACAATATTTTACGAAGAGAAGCCTGTCAAGAGGCAAGGGTGAGTCTGTCTGTCAGTCTGCCTACTTTGGTTTTAAAATATCTTCACATGGTCTAGCTAGCCTGAGAGACCATTTCATCCAGTCATTTTCTTAAAAAAAAAAAAAAAAAAAAATGTAAACTCATTTAAATGTAATTCCCATTATATGTATTGCCAGGAATATGGGCAACAGATAATTGGACCTCAGGAGCAGTTGAGGAAAGCAACTGTCATCTTGAATCCGGCTGCATGCAGTGGGTAAGTCAGCCGCCAACTCAGTTAGTAGTTCCTATGATGCCCTGATATTTGTTGTCGTTTTTAGTTGTTCATATATTTCCTGTCTGATCAATAGGAAAGCCAACAACCTGTTTGAGAAGAATGCAGCACCCATTTTACATCTGGCTGGCATGGAGGTGACCATAGTAAAGGTGCTTCTCTCTTAGTTTTCTCCTCACAGCCATTGTATCTCTGTATTCCATATCATTACCCAGGGGCAACACAGAGTTGAACACATTGGGCTTGAGGCCCCCCACTTCACCGTCCACTATAACAGTTTAATTTATGTGCGTGTGTGGTGTGGGGTGGGGTTGGTTTTGATTATTCATTGATTATTTGATTATTCCTCACATGTTTTATGCATGTCATCACCACACACCTTATGTCTTCTCCAGACAGACTATGAGGGTCAGGCCAAAAAGCTGATGGAACTGATGGAGCACACTGACATGCTTATAGTTGCTGGTGGAGATGGAACTTTACAAGAGGTAACACTGTTCTTGGTCAGACAAATATTCATTACCAGTTATGCCAGTTGTTACCAGTTATGGCGTGCCTGGTGTGTGTTAATGATGTAATCTTGTTGCCATGTTTGTACAGGTTGTTACAGGGCTGTTGAGGAGGCCTGATGAGGTGAGATCATTTCTAATTATTGCGATTACAATTTCTAATTATTACAGTAAAACTGAATCAGAATCATTGCTATGTCATTGATTACTGGTACTGTGTGAAACTGAATGAAACATCTGAACAAATGTCATCCACCCCCAGGGAACTTTCAGCAAGACACCCATTGGATTCATACCACTTGGTTCCCAGAATTCCCTGAGCTCTGCCCTGCATCCTATGAGCGACAATAAAGTCAGGTGAGCATAGCATGAAGCCGGGGCAATTTAAGACTTTTGTTAGGGCTGGTCAAGTTCAATTAATTTTCATCTCTGTACCTCTAGATGATAACAATAATGATAATTAATTGAAGATTTTTAGCAAAGCTCTGTATACATGTCACATTCTCAATAGTCATTGAGCCCCCTAAAGATCTGATACCAGAATCATCCTGAGAGTTTGAGTCAAGTTAGTGTGTGTCGTTCTGATTCCTGTCTTTGTGTATGTCTCCGTCAGGCACATCACCACAGCAACATTATCCATTTTGAAGGGTGAGACTGTTCCCCTGGACGTTATGCAGATTCAGGTGAGGAGGATGAAACTCAAATAAGTGAACAGGAAAGCTTATCTACACTGTGTTTTGTGGTAATGGTTCGTACATGGCTGAAACACATTATGGATCTTATAATTGCTTTCAATTCGATTTGCATGAGATATTGTATATATTATTTCAGAATTACGATTCTGAAAGTCAGTTCATTTGTATCACATATTCTTGTGTGTGTGTGTGTGTGTGTGTGTGTGTGTGTGTGTGTGTGTGTGTGTGTGTGTGTGTGTGTGTGTGTGTGTGTGTGTGTGTGTGTGTGTTTGTGTGCGCGCGCACAGGGAGAGAAAGAACAACCTGTGTATGCTCTGCTCAGTCTTCGCTGGGGTGCTTTCAGAGATGTAGCCAACAGCATCAGCAAGTAAGTTGTCCCTTCTTACAACTCACACAAACTTACCATACGGTACATGCCTACACAGTATTACACATAGTTAACTCTTAACCCACAGACTTCCTACATTAAGTACATTACATTATTCTCTTTGTATATTCTCTTCAGGTACTGGTACCTTGGCCCATTGAAAACCAGAGCAGCTCACTGGTTCAGCACACTGAGGGTGAATTTCTCTGCAATGTATTACTTCTGTCTGATTGTGGATAAAAGAAAGAAAAAATGCCCACACAATTTTAGAAAGCAGAGCTCTGTGAGAGAGACCTGTTGATGTGCATAAATGTAATCGTTTTTTCTCTTTGTCATATCAGTGCCAAGATACGTGAGAGTGTTGCCAGGCTAAGATACTGTATTGTACTGTATCTTGTGTGTGTTCTCATTCCATCTGTGTGTGATTGGTTGGTGTCTGTAGCAGGAGTGGCCTCAGGTGCGAGAGGCCTCCTTGTCCATCCTGCCCGCTGCTCCCCGGCCAGCAGATGAGCCGATACACAAACCTCCACGCCCCAACCTGATGTATCGCATCGCACGCAGACTCAAGAACTACTGGAACCCCCCAGTAATAGGTACGGTAATGAGAGGGAGAGAGAGAGAGAGAGAGAGAATGTTGTGTGTATGTGTCACTGTCAAAGTTAAAATGCTCTCAAAATCAGTGGTTATGGATTAAATAATGTAATGTGTGTGTGATTTTGGAATTCATAATGTGTGTGTGTGTGTGTGTGTGTGTGTGTGTGTGTGATTTTGGAATTCATGCTGTGTGTGTCTGTGTGTGTGTGTGTATGATTTTGGAATTCATACTCTATCTGTATGTGTGCAGAACCTCCCAAAGAGCCAGAACCAGAGCGATGGGAGGAGCAGGAGATCACCACGTCCGAGCTGGTTGTCAGCACCCAGAACAAAAACCCTGTGCAACGGGTCAGTAATCATTCACAACAACTTGTTATGCTATTGTTCACTATTGGAGTGTATCCCTAAGTGTGTGTGTGTGTGTGTGTGTGTGTGTGTCCGTGTGTCCCTCAGCGGGAGAACGATGCACTGCTGGTCTGTCTGGAGCCTGATAACCTCACAGTGGGCGAGTTCATTACTACAGGGTGAGTCCACTGGAGAAGGGTTTTGTAAAACAGAGATCAGCAATATTTAAATGACAATGTATCACTTTCTGTTCTTGTTTTTGTGCACCCGTGTGTGTGTGTGTAGAACTCAGAAAGTGGAGGACCCGTTCGTGTCAATGCCCAATGCAGTGAAACTGGAGGCTGGCGCCTGTAGATTCAACCCAAAACAAGTAGGTTGTGTCTGTCTTTATACTGTATATGGGTGTGTAGCATGCCTGATTAGTCCATTCTAGGTTCAAGTATCGTTGTAGTATCTCTGTGGATCTGTAGGTAATAACTTTGCAGTTTTTAATACATTTTAATATTGTTAAGGTTATGTTAATTTGTGAATGGTCTTTTTTGTTTGCATGGTAGTTACTAAATGTGTTATTCCAGCAAGTCCGTGTTCTCTACTACTGCAACTGGTTCTGAAAGGTCAAGAAATGTGGCTGGAGTGTTAATAGATGTAATTCTCTCCGTGACCACAGGAGGGAGGTGGCTTTTTCAACATTGACAATGAGGAGTACGAGGCCATGGCAGTGGAGGTGAGGCTGTTGCCACGCAAACTGCGTTTTTTCTGCAGCGGGGAGCGCCGTGAACAGCTACTGGCTGAGACAACATGAGCCCCACGACAGCACCACCAGGCAGCAACGGTGGAGTGAGATAGGAACATTTAACAGACAAACAAACAAAAAAACAGAACACGTCTCAGTATTTTGGGTCTCTCTCTCTCTCTCTCTCTTTCTCTATATGCCTACCACTCACATCCAAGCCATCTGTGTACCTTCCTGTTTCACACTTTGCCGTTGCCATGGAAATACATTTAACCAGGACCAATGGGATGTCTGCAGAACATCCACACACTGATATATTAGGGGAGAGGCCAGAGTGGGCGTGTACACATGTCCATTCTTGGACCAATCAAAACATTTAACTCCGGCTATGAAGCTCACAGGCTTTTCAGTTTACAAGTGTAGTTGGACAGAATTGACACATCAAATTTATTTATAAGTGCTGTTTTTTCTTTCTGTAACTAGCGTTAGCAAAAAACATTCTAAGAATACTTCTATCTCCTTTTCAGTCAGCAATATATTAATTGGAAATGTAAAAATAGATTTGAATAAAGATTTGTTTACTCAACTAACTGTAACTTGACTGTATTTGCTCTGTATTGAAGGTTATCTGTCAAACTGTTACAGTTTTTCAACATCTCTAAAAAAAAATACTAATGTATTTTTTACACCTTCCAATATTGTTTGTCATTTATTCATAACACAGTGGTAGGGGTTGGTGGCTTCAGAGCACACACACACTCATGCTTACTCAAAGTACCGACCTACAGTGGTAGCAACACAATTAGGTTTCCAAAACATAGACCCACAAGTAATATTCAGTAACAGCATTCAGGCTCAAAACTATCTGAATTATTTTCTCTACCCTTACACACTCACCCATCATCTTACGTGATTAATTCCCTTATTTCATCAAGGATCCGTTGTCAGTTTCCCCATAGTTCTGCATAGTGTGAGTAAGGAGAGGCGAGCAACAAGTCACTGATTAGAGAGGTCTGTTTATACACACATAAATATGGCTCCCAGTTGGTGCAATTTATTTACAAACTGTACAGTACATTCCTACTTGTTTCAGTACTTAAAAATACACAAATTCACATGGACACACAAAGAAAACCATATTAAGCCAAAAGCTGGCTGTAAGCGTGTCAAGAAGTACAAAGCGTCGTTGCAGATTATAAATTGCAGCCAGAATGCACAGTGAGGAGGAACCATGACGGAGATAATAGCAAATTCCCATTTTCCATCTTTACTTTCCCTTCATTACAAACAACTCATTGCAAATGTGAGCATTCCCAAATTACATATTGCTCTGTTACATATTTATAACTCATGGAATTCAGTAGATCAAAGACAACAAATCAGGGATTTTTTTTTTCAGTGACCTTTTAGTGTCATCGAGTGCCAGCACTCGTCATACTTATCATAATTCTCTCATTCGTCATTAGTAATTCACTCATTCATGCATCTTTGTGTTCGTTTCCAATCACAACTGTGTCTGTCTACAGACCAAAATGTACCCCTTTAAATTGCACAAGATTGGGGGTTGAATTTAGGCCAGGATGAAAACATCACACAAATGCATCGGTCTCAGTGGTGGAAATTCTTGACTGAGTTGAAATTAGCCACAGAAACCATCTCTCTGAACATTAGGGTCAGCATGACGGGAACAGCTTACACAGATTTATGGACCACCAAAAAATGTCTGAGTGCCTTTTGAAGAAAATAGCTGGTCTGATCAGAAAACATGATTGAGACAAAGAAGTTCTTTTGAGCCATTAACACTGTGGATGGATGGATGAATGCCAACACTATAAAGGGGAAGTGTCTCTTCAGTCATGGGATGGGCTTCAACCGCAAAACAGCTTTTATTTATGAGTCTTCGTGAAGTCTTGCAACCTCATGGCAGGTTCAATTCATGCTGAGGCCCAGACTGCACTCGCACGTAAAGTGCTTACTGCTCATGTGGTGAGGGTGGCCCTTCTCTGGGTATGGAAAAGAAGAAGCGCTGACAGCAGGGGTGAAAGGGACCCCAGGCGCGACAGATGGGGTCTGTCTGAACAGAACAGGAGGGTTAATCACCCCCCAAAAAATAGCCCATTCCACACCACTGGACTGGGACCAACTAAGACAACACACGTCTTTGTTTGAGACATGGGTTGCTTTGGAGCTGAGAGGAGCATTTAGACACACACACACACACACACAAATACATACCGATGAGTGCGGCCCAGAAATAGCAGTAAATGTGCCGAGGATTACACTTAATCTATAGCAAATCTCATCTAAAAGCTGGTGCAATCTAACTTAACCAAACAGCAAATGAACTCAAGTTCGGCAAACGCACACACATACTCACATGCGCACACACACACACACACACACACACACACACACAGACCAGGAACACCTGCTGATGAGGGCAGTCTGTTGCCACAATCTGGCCATCCAGACCACACAAGAGCAGTAGAACATTTCTTCCTTCTAAAAGAATTTCAAAAACACACACACACACACACACACACACACACACACACAGAAACACATGAGCACATCCATGTTGTCACATCAGAGTTGTAGTGCAGCTTTCATTGATTAGTGTCATAGAATCACATTCATGGAGATCTACCAGAAAACTAAACATAACGCCATAATCTTTAACAATTCACATGTATCCGTGTTCATTTACAAATCCTGTGTCCAAGAGAACCGTTGAATACCACACAAACTGTTACAAACAGGGTCTCCCCTCAGAGGAGAGGGACACTGGTGCAGACCCAACACTGGTGCAGGCACAACAAGTCACAGTCACAGCACTGTGAGCCAGTGAATAACAGTCCTGCACAATGCAGCTGTCCAAAAGACCTCACTCACCCCGGCATTTTGGCCCGGCACGGCCAAGGGTTTCTCAGAAGCTAATAAAGATGGCTTCCACAAAACAAACAAAAGGGAAGTCTGGCAAGAAGTGAGGAAATACCAGGACGAGAAAAGCCTCTCCTTCCTGTCAGGAGTGCTCTAGCTTTGAACAGCACAGCATCATGTCAGGGCCAGTAAGCCGTGTGCTATGGAACTGATTGAATAACTATGATTTGTCTTTCTAGCAGAAAGATACAGAAGAAAACACAACCTGAGAAAAACCCCGAAAAGATGTCAAGTCGACAGCATGGTCCCAGGCGCTTGCAGAGACGAAAATAACCTTACCGAAAGCAGAGAGGCAGAGTTGGGAATTCCCTTTTGAGGTGAAAACTGGAAAACCGGAAAATGACCTGATGTGTGTGTACAGTACAACCACATCTAGCTTGGGAATGACCATGGCCTATGAGTGGTGCCACGGTCCATCCAGATCATGTCCAGAGAGAGAGCTGCTGTCTACATGTTATACAGTATAGATGAAGACGATAATACAGAGGTGAGGTACTAAGCAATAGATTGAGTACACAGTATACATGATGGGCAGAGTTTGGAGACAGGAACCGCAGTAGAGTCGGAGTGTTACGCCCGCACGTTAACAGTCACGAGAAATCCAGCCGTATCGTTTGTTGTCAATGTCAAATGGGGGGTACAGGTTTGCGAGCGTAACGATCCACTGTATTTCCAATGTGGTGTGTCGACAGCTGTTTGTGTGTGTTTGTGTGTTTGTGCGTGTGTGTGTTTTGTGTGCGTGTGTGTGTGTGTGCGTGTGTGTGTGTGAGTGTGTGTGTGTGTGTGTTTTGTGTGTGTGTGTGTGTGTGTGTGTGTGTGTGTGTGTGTGTGTGACTGGGCGATCCATTAGTCCCAGGTAAATTGAAAGACCACAGAGCTAGACTGAGGAGAGAGGACAGGCACAAAGAGCAGTCCAGTCCACTGCCACAAAGCAGGACTCACCGTGGCTCAAGCTGGACAGACGGATATCTAGGGACAGAGGGATGAACAACAGCATTTAAGGATGGATGGAATAGCCCCCGGACTGCAGATGGATAGTTGGGGGGGGGGGGTTAGCTGTTAGCTCGCTAACCACACAAGCATACTGATCCGCCAGGCGTAACTGGTAAGGGCCTCACAGCACAGCGGAGAAGCAGAACAGCACATGATGATGGTGGGGTGGGGTGGGGTGGGGTGGAGGAGGTCCAGGCAGTTTCAGTGCTGGTCTGCAGGGGGGGGGCACACTTCTCCCCCAGCCCTGAGAGGAGGAGCTGGACAGGAGAGCTGGGAGTGCCGGGCAGTGTTCACATGTCCTGCCTTGCCTGTGGCCCAGAGAGGGAGGGAGGGAGGGAGGGAGGTCATGGAGAGAGAGAGAGAGAGAGAGTAGAGAAAGACAAAAACAACAAATACAAGAAAGAAAGGAAAACATGGCAAGAGGAAATAGTAAAAAGACGATGAGAGAAACCAAAATTATGAGGGAGAAGAAAACCCCTCTGTTCACCACAGTGTGGAGAGATCAAGAAAGAGAGAGGGAGGGATGTGTGTGTGCGTTTGTGCATTTGGTTGTGTGTATGTGTGTGTGTGTGTGTGTGTGTGTGTGTGTGTAAAGAAAGGCCGAGAGAACGTCCAGAAAGATGGGGGGAGGGGGGGGGGGTGCTGAGTGTCCCCCTCAGGGGCAGCAGGGGTTGTCGATGACCAGCATGACGTCGATGCCGTACACCTCCAGCAGGTCCACCAGGAAGCCGCGGTCCCCCTGCGGGTCCAAGCCCATGGCCCTCACGTGCTCCGTGGTCAGCGTGGGGTCCGAGCTCCCGGCCACCTCACACAGCGTCTGGAAGATCCGGTTATTCTGCTCCATGAAGAACCTGCAGAAGAGGAGAACCAGTACCGGTACTGTTACCTGTTAACCCGAAAGGAACCCTAGCGGTGAACTCTAGAGCTGAACTTTGAGGTGAAGCTGGAGTGTGTTTCCCAAAACCATAGTTGCTAACCTGTTAGCAACTTTGTTGGTTGCAATGCAATTTTCCAGTGCCAACCAACTAAGTTGCTAACTTAGTTAGCAACTATAATTTTGGGAAACACGGCCCTGAACAGCAGTAGTGAACACAGAGGCAGCAGCAGGAATGTTACACTGTGTGTACAGAAATGGAGAAGAGATCTGAGTTCTGTCGACAGTGAAAAATTATGAATATTTCATGTTTTGTCTCTGTTGACCATGAGATCATTGCTAAATAATGTGTTTTAACGGGGGCTGTTAAAACGCTTGTGCATTTAAAAAGTCTATTTGGTTGTGCCTTCATGCAGCAAATGTTTTGTTGTGAGCTGTGTGTGTGTTTGAGAGTGTGTGTGAGTGTGTGTGTGTGTGTGTGTGTGTGTGTGTGTGTGTGTGTGTGTGTATATGATTACTCACAGGATGAAGAGGTCCTCTTCATTAGCCCCGCAGTCTCCATCAACCTCCTGAGAGTACAGCAGTAACTGCCTGCAAACATGTAATAGCACCAACTCAATTAACAGCCTCAAACACTACGCCGTGGAACATCAACAACATTGCTTTCTGCATTACCATCCAACCATCATCACATGTGTGTGTGTGTGTGTGTGTGTGTGTGTGTGTGTGTGTGTGTGCTTGTGATGTGTATGTGTATGTGTATGTGTATGTGTATGTGTATGTGTATGTGTATGTGTATGTGTATGTGTGCGTGTTCGGGCATGTTTCTATGTTTCTCCAAGTTTGCAGCAGTGTTCAATATAATATACAGTAATACTGTAATATAGCCAGTCACATTATTTTACTGGGCTATTTATTATAGGTTTGGCTAGTTCCTTATCGAGATTGTTGATAAAAAGCCAGTTAAAATGAGCTTCCATTAGTCTGACCTGTTTTGGTCCACCTCTTAACACGGCCATATGTTCAAATGTAGGCTATAGCCTATTTCTATTTCTTTATGCAAAGGCTGACTGACTATCATTAGCTCTGAATGAACAAATAAGGCCATGGTGCTATTGAAGAAGAAATGTGTTAACAGAAGGCAGTGTGAACGTTATTTAAAATTATTTTGTCCTCCCACACTCCTCACACTCTCTATCCCCTTCTCCACTCACACTGCCTAATTTTTTTTGGGGAAGATCTCGTTTTCATTTGGTACTAAACGCTTCAACTGCTTGATTAACGCTGAAAGACAGAACATTGAGCTCTGGACGACAATATATTTTTTTGTTGGCCCAGCCTATAATTGACAACCATAAACGAATCCATAAATGAATGAAAATGTAGGCTACCTTCAGTCAAATGTTTCATGACTTTCTTCAGCTACAAACAGAATGTCAGGCCTCGGCCTTTAACAAGGCATTCAAAAGATCAAAAGTGCTGCCAATGAACTTGCCCATGCGTCACAATTTTCATCAAATAAGATATTAGTCTATAACTATACGTACACACCGCCGCCGACTTGAGCTTCCATGCGCCCCACATCAGAGTTCCAGCATGGTGCCGTTAAAGCCATATGAGTATGCCAGTGTGTTTCTCTAAAGGTCTGTGAGTTTGTAGTGGTGCTCTCTCTGAATTCAAACAAACGGCGCTGGTTGTCTTGTGTGTGTGTGTGTGTGTGTGTGTGTGTGTGTGTGTGTGTGTGTGTGTGTGTGTGTGTGTACCTCTGTTCGCTCAGTTTGCGGTACTTCTCCTTGTCGGCGCTGTTGAGGCGGAGTAGAGGCTGTAGGCTCTCTCTGTGTGTCCGCACATTCTGGTTGTCTATGTACAAGTCATACAGCTCCTTCTTCTCCTCAAAGATCTTCTCCGTAGTACCTGCTCTCCAACACACACGCACACGCACACACACACACACACACACACGCACACGCACACGCACACGCACACGCACACGCACACGCACACAGACACACAAACACACACACACAGTTAAAATTACAGTAGATCATTACTTGGAAAGCATGTTTGAAATACACTTACTCAATTTTCTCTGACTCGTGAGTTCTGCATTTGTGCGTGACTACATAAGGACATCAGTGTATGTGTGTGTGTGTGTGTGTGTGTGTGTGTGTGTCTGGATGTGCGTGTGAGAGAGAGTATTTTTGAAAGTGTGCACTCACAGGCTACGTATGACAGCTCTGTCTCCAGGGCAGTGATGTCAGCCACGTTGATGTAGAAAAAAGGGCGGAGCTCCGGCATCGAACCACCAATCCCAGGGATGGAGACGTTGGCAAGGCAACAGCAGCAGTACACTAAGCAGTTTTGGAATAAGTCGACCAATGAGAACAGCGCACTTCCAGCCCATGATAGCTAGACAGACTGAATTAAGCGTAAGCGATAAAATAATAATGGCCGACATTAAATATGAATCAAAGGGAAACTTTTTGACTACCATTCAGTAAGAAAGATAAGAAAGGGTGAAATGGTGCACTGGTGAATACATGTCTGTGTTTGTGCAGAGGTACATACAACATAAACAGAGTGTTTCTGCGTTCACACATACACATATTGTATACGAGCCTGTGTGTCCCCTCGGTAGCTGGCCATGTGCATGTCGTGTGTGTGCATGTCACCACTGTGGCTGTACATAAATCTGTGTGTAAGTGTGCTTGTTTCACTTCTGTAGAGGAGTGTGTGTGTGAATATGTGTCACCTCTGTAGCTTTACATGTGTATCTGTGTGTGTGTGTGTGTGTGTGTGTGTGTGTGTATGAGAGAAAGAGACACAGAGAGACAGCAAGAGTGAGTGAGTGAGTGAGTGAGTGAGTGAGTGAGTGAGTGAGTGAGTGAGTGAGTGAGTGAGTGAGTGAGTGAGTGAGTGAGTGAGTGAGTGAGTGAGTGTGTGTGTGTGTGTGTGTGTGTGTGTGTGTGTGTGTGTGTGTGTGCGCGCATGTCTCACCTCTGTAGCAGACCACACCAACCGGAGGTGGTGAGAAGATGAGGATGCGTTTCCGTAGCAGAGCGAACTTCCACAGGACCATGATTTGCTCTCCAAAGAACCGGATGAACTGAGACATGCACCCTGCTGGGTGAGTGATCTAAGGGGGGAAAACATGTGCGCGCACACACACACACACACACACACACACACAGTAACAGTCACACATACAAAAATATTATAGTCGGTTTGGGAGGCTGGTTCCTTTCATTCTAATTGCAGCATCCTGGTGTGAGAAGTGGAGGTTAAAAAAAGATGTTAACCCACTAGAGTACCATCAGGACAATGCAGACCACACACACACACACACACACACATACTGACCTTCATCTCGGGGTGCATGCAGCGGTTGACCATGGTGGTGAGTGCACTGGTCGGACAGGAAGTGACCAGGCCATTTCCTCCTGGAGGAAGAATGGCCTTTTTATCCTCATAGAAGGCCTCCAGAGGAGAGTACTGGCCAGGACACTTCAGCTGATGCCTATGTGTACACACACACACACACACACACACACACACACACACACACACACACACACACACACACACACACACACACACACACACACACACACACACACACACACACACACACACACACACACACACACACACACACACACACACACACACACACAGTTTGACCAGTTTCTATAAAAACACACAATCAGAACTGTGTGTGCCTAAATGTCTGTTATATGTACTTGTTCAACAGGGTGTGTATCTTCTTGGAGTCAGTATAACTGCACTTATTTGTGCTTTATCAACAACAAGCTGGACTTATTTCAAAGTTTCAGGTTTGTTCAGATTAGTCGACTAATTGAAAAATGAATCGAAAGATTGGTCGTCAGAAAATGAGTCGTTAGTTGCAGCATGGTAGTTATTCTTACTTATCTTTTTATAGAGGAGACATTTTTGCTTGACTCCCTCTTGAGGGGAGAGTCATTAAAACAAAAAAGGCTGATAAAAAAAAAATCAGCAGCACATTTCATTCAAGGAATCTGAGACTATACTCAGTAGAGTTGAAGGGTACATCAATAGCTTCAAGGCTCTAAAAGGCTTCTTTGGTATACCCAGCCGCCAGCATTAATTCCTGAGAGGAGCAGTGCATGTTTGTACGAGTATCTGTTCTCCAAACTCTGTTGATTCTTCTGCAGCTTCTCTTCATTCACTTTCTACTGGGCCCCCTTCTGCTACTCCTTCTGCCATGTTCCTCTGTCGTTTTGCCTAAATTTACATCTTACTGAGCTTTTGACTTGAGAGTGAGGTTTGTTCCATGGTGGCCACCGTCACAACTGTCCCACTGCCCTGCTGCTTGCAGTCAGCCACAGAAGCAGCGAGGAGGTTGTTAGGATGTCCTCCCTATGAGATCAGCGTGGCATTACAGCCCAACTGCTGGTGACTACTGACACTTTCCGGTGGACACCTGGAGTTTGTGTTTTCACTCCAGCGGTCTGACCCACCTACACAAGTTCGAACTATGTTTAGCTCGAAAGAGACAAACGACCACTTCCCCTCTGAAATCACCTCGTCCAAAGTTCTGTGCTATGGCGGTCTAGCATGCTGTGTGGGAAAGGCAAACTTGAGACGTTCTCTCGTTGATGATTTATCAAGGTGCATCCCTTTACTTGGAGTGTGCTGGCAGAAGCCTACGCTCTGAGGAACATATCACCAGTCAAGCGCTTCAAATCCACATCTCCATAAGATCCAGTCACCTCAGCCTAGTGAGTCAGCGCTCATGTTTAACAGATGAGCGGATACAGCAGAGAGAGAGAGGGATGAGAGGACAGGAGAAGAGAGGAGAGGAACAAGGGAGTGCGTGAAGGTGTGAGATAAGATGGGGGCGAGGTGGAAAGGCGAGAATGAGAGCGGAGACAATGAGCATCAGAACACCGCCTGACGGCATCGTTAGCATAGCGACTAGTCCTGCCAGAGAGCCGCACATACTGGGCCAGGCCTGGCCCGGTTCTGATGCCGACCAGCTGGATCAGGACCAGATCCGCTCCCAAGTCAGAAATGAATCCTGCAATGTGCGGAACGAGCTCAAGCTCCAGACAAAATGGGTTCGGCCAGAGAATGACTGGAAGAGCAGAGCTAAAGATGGTATTGATACAGTATGTAACAGAGGCTTTTGTTGAAAATGACAACGACTTGAATTTCCCCTTGGGGATCAATAAAGTATCTATCTATCTATCTATGACTTGCAACAGCGAGTTTGGGAATTGAGCCCAAGTCGAACCGATTGTTAGACAGTGACGTTACCGATGCTCCTCAATGATAGCTAAATGGACAAAGCATCAGAGTTCCAAAAAGAAAGCCTGTGTGACAATCAGGTTTTAGGATCATTTTTAGCTTCACCTGATTTTTAGACCGCATCACCAAGTGAAAGGTCCAGGTCTTTGGGTAAATCTCAAACATACAGTATGTTTCTGCGACTGTGCTCACATGGCTATTCAGTTAAAACATGCCTCCTTGTTTCAGCTTTTGTCAGGGCAAGTCAAAAGGGATAAGCGATAAGCATGTTCAATTTCTTCTAATTGTGTTTATCCAGACAACGGTATTGATTCACTCACCGAACCTGGTTCTCCAGAAAATGCATGTAGCGGTAGAGCAGGGTGTATGAGGGGGACAAAATCCCCACGGACTTCATCCGTGCCCCTCTCTCCAGCTCACTCTCCACCGGCATGTTGGCAAAGCATGCCAGCCCAAAGTATGAGCCTTTCCGGAAGTATCTGGAGAGAGAGAGAGAGAGTGAGAGAGACAGACATTTCAACATTTCAGCAATGCAATAATATTTGTCATGCTAAAAAAGCACACTTGAACTTGAACTTGAACTTGAGAGAGAGAGAGAGGGACAGAGAGACAGAGAGAGACAGAGACAGAGAGGACGCAGACAGACATTTCCCATAGTCACTCTGTGCCTGTGACCTTACTGTACATAGATAAATAGGATACATGAGAATGCAGAAGTCCATCACACGAATCTACACATCCTGTGTTGTGGCTGACTTCCCTATCTAAGAACACAAAAACACTGACATTATAAGAGCATAGGATGACAGAGAGAACAGGATGACAGGAGACTGTGCTGCCTCGCATGGACTCTTACATGAAATCGCTGGCGATTCTGTGGGAGCCACTGGCCATGGATTTGAATTCCACGCCGTCCAAGTCCATATCCTGAGGAAGGCACCATTCCACCATGTTACCTGGAAATGAAACAGCATCGGCTGGCATTAGAGAGTGAGTGCAGAGAGAGGGTGCCTCTCAACATCTCTCCTCGATCCTCCAGGCTCGTTCCCACTGATCTATAACTAACGCTGGATAGACTATCCCATTGTTGCCGCCCCATCATTCTTTATGTAGATCAGTGAGGACAAGGACCGAGGAAGGAAGGGGGGGATGTATAAAGGCGAATGAAAGGCACCCAGAGTGTCTGCCTGGCATTATGGAGATTCGGGTTACGGGGTTAATAATACAATTCAGATATAATCGAAAGAGGTGAGTGCCTATTTTGCCCTGCAATTGCAATTGATTTCTTTTTCTACCATTGCCCAAAGACGGAACTAACTCAACTTTCTTGCTAAAACCTCAGACCTGTGGAAACATAAAGAGGAACTAAGGCAGAGAAAATGCAAGTTGTGTGTCACCAGAGTTCCGCCGTTATTGGACCGTAATGGCATGACTCAAGAGAGATGGTGAGCAAGTGATTACTCTGTAATGACTTTTCCGAGGTTATCCTCAGACAGAGTTCCTTTTGGAGGAAAAAATGAAGTGCTTGTAAAACTGCTACTGTAGAGTTTGCAAGATTGAATTAGATCATTAATGTCTGGATGCACTAATGATAAGGCAATAATGTTGCACTCCTATGTGGATGCTGATGAAGAGACCCAAAATGAAGATATCCTTGCATGAACTTCCATACATGCCATGCATTGATAACTTGCTCAGTCTCTCTATTCAGATACAGATGTCCATCAATGTACATCTGCTCAACATTTCACAGACTAGAGTTGCTTACTTTACTTTACTTTACTTTACTTTACTTTACTCTACAGAGAGAACTGATTTAGTTAAGCTTGCAAGTCTCGAAAGATCTTGGCCAAAACACCTGTGGACAGGCTTCAGACAGTCCACCATGGGAACCTCATTCTGGTGAAGGCCCAGGCATTTCTTTCTGTTAAATTTCAGTGAGAGTTCAATGCCCAGACACTGAAGAAAAAAGGCAGAATCAGCAGGGTTGTTTCAGGGCTGTAACTTCAATCTGATCTTCACTCTTCTGGATGAGCTCACAGCCAGGGGCCATCCAATCGAATATAGGCTGTGTTTCACTAAAAGGTCACAAGCAATGATGAGCATGCTCTTGCATGTTCCCTGTGGTGTGGTTGTCTTATGGCAGATGCAATAACACACACATCCTCCTCCATATTTCATCCTTCATACTCACACTGAAGTGTCAGTTTTCTGGGGCCAAACATTCTGGTAGGCTACTTGCTTCGGGTACCAGCCTTACACCATAACTAAAAAAAGTAGCTGTTGTTGGAAAGATTAGGCTACAGCTGGGCATAAGAAAGCTACCTTCTAAATGATTAAGTGAAGAAGAAGTATGAACTTAAGTGAGTCAATACCGTTTACAAAAGTGCTCTAAAGTCAACATGGTCAGTGCAGTAACTTGCTTTTCGTCATGCGAGTCAAACGGATCTTCTTGTGGGGTTCCACTACTTTGGAGTGGACAGCACTTGAGCTGAACAGGTGTGAAAGCGTCCGAAAGCTAATTAGATTGCTTCAAAGTCCAAAACATAAAACACTGACACTAGAATTGATTATCCCTGGTTCCTAGCCCATCCCACACACATCCTGGTTAAGGGGATTTATCCTGTTAAGTCCCTCCTCACCACACGATGATTAATAACACTGTTAACATTTGCCTAGTTTATTTTTCCATATCTTATTTGAACTGCGTGATGAAATGTTTTACGTCAGGTAAGATAAGCACAGCGAGGCCAGAGAACTTGCTACGGCTGATGTTATAGCAACGTCATGCTATAGGAGGCTATGCTGCCTGTCACACTTGCCGCCTAATCGCAGAATCGTTTGTTTAGCCGTTTACCATCAGTCTCACCTGATCTGGTATCAAAGGTGACGACAAACACGGAGATAATTTGGTCCTTTTCCTCCCATCCGGTTACTGCGCGGTCCTTAACGCACAGTCCCGGGAATGTACTGTCCCGCTCGTCGGGGCTCTCAGCATCGCCTCCTAGTCCACCCTGCTTGGATGGCGAGCTCGAGTCCCTGCTAGTAACAGCTGCTACAGCCGTCGGAGCCCCGGGACTGGTATTCCATCCAGCTACGGGGATCGAGTTGTCTGCGGGTTGGCAATTAGACGGACTGGACCGCAACTCGTTTTCCTCCTGTGAAGACGGAACTGTCGGAACCGGTTCGGGCGGTGGAACCTCCTCCCAGTCCAGGAGCGGAGCGCGATCCGACTGCTCCACCATGGTGCTCGGCTACGATTTCTTCAAAGACGGGAACAATTTCGGCTTCGTTCGATGTACAACTAACGTATGCAAACACGGGTAACGCGGTTGTAAGGAAATTAAAGATGGTGCGCCGATCATTCAAATGCAATTTTGTCATACCACAGACGGGGACTTGCTGTCACCCACTGCTCCAACGGAGTGTTTTGATCACGTCACACACTTCCGCTCACGTGTTTTCTAGGCTTCATGGTTCACAGCTCAATATTTGAGTTTCTCTGCCAAGCATTGCATAAAGGCGTACGTACGTGGCTACAATGTAGCCTATAGAACAAATAGAACAAAAAACAGCTTCCACCGAATGGCTGAAAGTAGCAAGTTGAATACATTGTTGCAGTCAAACAGAAACAATGATGCACAAAACAGTACTACAGACGTCTTTGCCATAGGCTATATTCTGTCATGATATTATCAGATGATATGGTTTAGCTATATATATCTGTTTACTCGACTTGAATATTTTTACACTTTTTAAAAACACCCAACGGCCCAAAAAACAGGTGCAAATATGAAACCCATCAAACGCGTGACAGGTGACGTAGCTATTTTGATAAATCTCCCCCGCTCATTAACATACCTGGCGGGAACGTGGGCGTCAGGTGTGGTTGTCCATTTGGTGAGTATGGTGTGAAACCTCTTCATCTCATTACATTTTGTGTTGGCTAGTAACAATTCCTCACGAAGTAGCCTAGGCATAACTCCAAAACGTTTTATAGTTAGTAGTGTAGTGTGTTTTGGGAGGAACTCGATGAGGTGGCACAGATGGGCCTACTTTTTCCCGACAAAATTTAATTCTTTAGGAGCTGAAGGCTCATGTCGGGATGTCTGATTCCTTACAACTCTGATAGCTAGCCTAACTGATGAAAAATAGCTAGCCTAATGCAGGATGTGCTAATTCTAAGAAGGCTAAACTAGACTGGATCTGCTCCCAGCTACTTCAGTTCTTTAATCACGATGTACATTCCCAACCGCCCATTGCGATCTTCTGAGGAGCGTCTGTTATGTCGACCAACCATACATGCTAGGTCAAATTGTAGATCCTATTCTTCAGTGGTTCCATGTTGGTGGAATGAGTTGCCCAGTGCTCTCCGTTCCAGCAACAGCTTTGGATCTTTTAAGAGGGGTCTTAAGGCATATTTATTTAATATGCACTTAGTCCTTTGAGTTTGTGATGTGTTATGGTTTGTATAATAGTATTGTTTTGTTATAATTTGTCTATTGATAGAATTTGAAATTTATTTAGCTATTGTCCTTAAATTTAGCCATACCATGCTTTAGTTATTATTATCATATATAATTAACTGAGTGACTTATTTGATTGCTATTCTCATTTCACTGTTTTATTTCTCATTAGGTTAGTGCTTAAAATTATTGTTCTACTTATAATATTACTATTCTCCCTAGTTTGTAATTGTTCACTGTTAATTTAATTTGTATTGTTATTTATTTGTATGTCGCTTTGGACAAAGGCGTCTGCTAAATAACCATAGCCATAGCCATAGCCATAGCCATAGCCATAGCCATAGACTGATTTTACATGATCTAGACAGCAGCTGTGACGTGGCTTCATAGCTGCTCGTTTGTTTAGGTGAAACTGTCCCTTCCTTACACAACTTATAGGTAACCTTAATTACTGCAGGATTCCCATTCTACAATCAGTTTCATCACCCTAAATGTATGGGTTAGTTTGTCCAGGCAACTTTCTGTAATCTAATCCTGTAGTCTACTAATCCTACAGGGTGGTAGGCCTTTTGTGCCAGTGCATGCAACTAAGATTTATGAATCAAGATGGGTCAAGGTATAGAATGTAATAGCAACAGATCGACACCGACTATGCTGAAATATCTTTGAAACTTGTACACATTTTTTTTTATATGACCCTACATCTAGCAGACCATCTGGAGCAGGCATGGCACGTTCAGGTGACCGATTGCTGCAGCCCCTCTGCTTCTCCAGCTGTGGAGAGGAGGACAGCAGCGATAGCTCGTCGGAGGACTGGGCCCCGGTCCGGAGGAGCCCCGGTTTCAGGAGGAGCCCCAGCTATAGCCGAAGCCCCAACTATAGCAGAAGCCCCAGCTATAGCAGAAGCCCCAGCTTTAGGAGCCCTGTCCAGAGCCCGTCCTCGGCCTGTCGCACCCCCAGGGTCCAACGGCACCGCCAGCGCAGTGTCCCCGTGTCTCCCTCCTGCTCCAGCTCGCCCATCCCTTACGCCGCCTGGAACAAGCTGAGGCTGTGTGAGTCACCCTACACACCAAAGGTAAATCTGGCAATCAATGGGGTACATGCAAATGTGCAGTTCATTCATACATAGTCACAAAATGACACCATACAAAAACAGTGTTCATTTATTGTAATTTGGGTAGTCGGTGCAATCCTCTTTCATGGCATCAGTTGATGGGCTTGGTTCTATCCCCACTATAGGTTCCATACTAAATCCCTCTGAAGTGGATCCTCTGTAAGATTAGTGAAATACCTCAGTCTTGGGTTAACCACTAGCCAATTCAATTCATACTGTTATCTTAAGCTTATTTTGA
Organism: Sardina pilchardus; assembly: GCF_963854185.1. Classification (NCBI taxonomy): domain Eukaryota; kingdom Metazoa; phylum Chordata; class Actinopteri; order Clupeiformes; family Clupeidae; genus Sardina; species Sardina pilchardus. Next base: position 25,304,787 of record NC_085003.1, read on the forward strand.
GAATTAGGCAAGAAGCTAAAGGTTGGGACTAAATCCTGTTAACATCATTTTTTCATCAATAAACAAACTCTTAAGTTTGCCACAAATAAAACTCTACTCTAGTCCACTCTAAGACTACGTGATATTTTCAGAAATCCACACCCTCATATTTTAGTCCGTTTAGGCAGATGACCGGACTACCTAACTGAATCGATGCAGAGCCCGAGGTCAGTTAAATGGAAATCTAATACTGTTAATCTAATAGTGTGGTCTTGGTATCTCCTGCTCCAGAGTCTGCTGTCCAAAGCTGCCCAGCCCAGCTCTTGCAGCAGACCTCCCAACAGCCAGAGGGCGCTACGCTTTTCCTCCTCCTCCTCCCGTGAGCCCCTCAGCCGTCTCCCCTCGGTCAACGTCAACCCCTTCACCCCCGACACCGTCCGCAGGACCAGTGAGCACTACAAGAGGAAGAGCCGGCGGAGTGATGATGATGACGGTGATGACTGCCATAGGTACTGTGGAGAATGGACTGAAGAGCAGGGACCTGGAGACTTTTCATTTTTGTTTTCTTTTTCTGTCGATGAACTATAAGGCTTATTGGTGTACTCTTATTATTATTTAGATCAAGAGATGGCCAGAGTTCATCAGATGAGGAATATTGTATGCCTCTGAAGGTATGGCTTAATGTTTATACTTAATACATGAATTAAGCAGGCTGATTTTGTTCCAATGATACTTATTGGTAGGCCTAAATATATCCATTTGTATTGGCTCACTTCAATCATTTTAGCATGCTAGTCTTTGGCAGCTGATTTGTGCCATCATGCAAAGTCATCTTTGGCCCGCTCTCCTGTTGGTTAGACCTTGTTTTTCTCTTGACTTCTCTCACTGCTCCCCTCCTCTCCCCTGTCTGTGTGCGTGTGCTGCATCGTCACCAGAGACCCGCTGTGCAGGCGCTGATGCTCTCCCGTTACGAGAGCGAGTTCCTGGAGCTCGGGAGGCTGGGCGTGGGCGAGTTTGGTGCCGTGTACAAGTGCGTGAAGAGGCTGGACGGCTGTCTCTACGCCATCAAGCGCTCCCGCCATCCTCTCGCTGGCTCGGCCAATGAGTGAGTCATGCACACACACGTCTGCGTATGTGACGTGTGTGACGGGATAACACTGATGTCGTCATTGATAATAAATACTTTTCTGCCATCATTTCCTCCGTCTGTTTTTGCTTGATGTATTAAAGTAAAGAGATAAAATGTTGCTGATTGGATGAACGAGCCAGCAGCGTTTGTTCAGATGTGATGCTTGAGGCTGTGTACATGACACTTTTATCCTCTATTTATTTAGTTTGTTTGTTTGTTTGTTTGTTTGTTGTGCTGTGCAGACAGCTGGCTCTGAAGGAGGTGTATGCCCATGCCGTGTTGGGCCACCACCCACACGTGGTCCGCTATTACTCCGCCTGGGCAGAGGAGGACCACATGATCATTCAGAATGAATACTGTGATGGTAGGCTTATCGCACTTACAAGCTTTTTCCTCATATTCACCACACAATGTGACTGTTTTTCTTTATACGTTAGTTTATTTAGTGTATCTACGTGATTTTAATAATGATTGCCATTGAACTGTTTTCTCATGTGTTGGTAAAGTGGTAAGATTCAGTGGCACTTCAGTGGTATTGTTTAACTCTGTATGCAAAAATGTGCAATTCTGAGTAATGGCAAGTGTTGTGGTCTCTCTTTTCTGTGTGCCCAAACAGGTGGAAGTCTCCTGGATGTCATTACAGAAAAAGAACAGCAGGGGGAGTACTTTAACGAGCCCGAGCTGAAGGATTTGCTACTGCAGGTGTCCATGGGCCTGAAGTACATCCACAGCTCTGGCCTAGTGCATCTGGATATTAAACCCAGTAAGTCACAACCATGGTCTGTTCTAGGCCCTTTTCTTCTATCCATCAATCTCGCCAGTTTCCACTTTACAGCCTTATTACTGCAGGGGGAGATTTCCAGCTTTACTATTTAAATGAGCTACCCTGGACACTTAGTATGTACAGCATGTATGCACACTAAATGTTTTGTTTGTAGTGGTTTAAGGAAGCATATGTTGTGTGCAGGCAACATCTTCGTGTGTCTGCGGCCTGGCTCTAGTGCAGGAGGAGAGGGGGACAGCGAGGAAGAGGAGGATGTGTACCCTTCATCAGGCGTGGTTTACAAGATTGGTACTGTGTGATGCTTATTTTAGTTCATATGCCATTCATCAGGTGCTCACTTGTTGTGAACCACTGTTGTGAAGGCTTTACTTTTTAAAAAGATTTAAAAAGATTTTTTTTTTTTTTAAATGTATTTGTGGCACAGTAATGCTTCACAGATCTGCATAAAGGCAATGTAAACACAAAATATGAAGTAATTGGCCAGTGATGGTTCTCCTGATGTGGACACAGGAAATTGTGTTCTTGAGTAACCTAGGCAACATGTGGTAATGTCTTACCAAAGATTGTTAAGGTGGAGCAAGATCATTCAACAGAAGCCACTTCTGGGAACCTGGATCACACAAAACTCCCCTTTATGCAGAGCATAGGCCATAGACTTCCCAGAAGTGGCTTCTGATGGAAGTATTTTGATTTGCCTTAATCTGTGGTCTTACCTGGTGCTGCTGTTCCTCAGGTGACCTGGGCCATGTGACGTCCACCTCCAATACCCAGGTGGAAGAGGGAGACAGTCGCTTCCTGGCCAAGGAGATTTTGAATGAGGTGAACGAGTTGGTGCTGATAGGGATTTAGCACATACTGTAGCTGCTTCTTAAAACAGACAGCTTCTGACTGAAGATTGGACTAGTTCCAAATTAAAGGTGAACTATGCAAGGTTTTTTTTTTTTAGCTTAATTTACCTTAACTGATCAGCTTCGGATTCATTGGAATGGTTATTTGACTTATTCCGGGTTGAATGATGGCGGCCTCGCTTCCCCCTAGTGCCTATGAGTGGAAAAACACACAAGTTTGTGCCACCGGGGCCTGTGGCATGACATACAGAAAGTTTTGCAGCCTCACGATCATGCTCATGAAAAGGCAGACTGACCGATTGAGGAGTGTTGTAAAATATACACGCTAAAGCTGTAGCAGAAGCTCTACAGAGAGACTTGCAAGCGTAAAAAACGAGAAAACAGAGAAGAAATCGCCAAACCTGCATAGTTCCTCTTTAAACTGTTCTTCTATAGCAGCTACTTTCAGTCTTGGTCAGTCGCTAGTGCACTACAGCCTATTATATCTGAACTTTACAAAGGCTATTATTATTCCTTTTACCAGTAAAGAGGAAGAACCCATTTAAATGTTACAAACGATCCCTTAAAAAGGCTTAATATAAACTTACAATAAACTCTTTAGAAATGCACAACCAGTGGTCTGCTTTGGTTGGAACTGGTTCTTCACCAAGCCCTGAGTTTATTAAGATGAGTGTGTGTGTGTGACATGCTTCCAGGTTTGCCTCTTCTACTGTAGTTCTGAACTCTGAACTGCCTCGGGTCACTCTGCCTTTCAGGACTACGGCGAGCTGCCCAAGGCAGACATCTTTGCTCTAGGTCTGACGGCACTGCTGGCCGCCGGCGCCCCACCGCTGCCCCAGAATGGAGATGAGTGGCACCGCCTGCGCCAAGCTCACCTGCCCGTCCTACCACAGAAGCTCTCCACGGCCTTCACCTGTCTCCTACGGGTAGGCACAATCAGTTCACTAAGCCCAGAATGAGTCCCTAAACCCAACTGCAATTGCTGTTAGGGGATACCTGAAGTGTGTGTTTCTATGAATATGTGGCATGGCATGGCATGCCTCTATGTGATGACAGTTTAAGTACTGTCTCTGGTATTTATTTAATACGGTTTTATGTTTCTGATTATTATTGCACTAGGGCCTGCTGGACCCTGATCCTGTGTTGCGTCCGTCTGCATATGTGCTCTGCAAGCACCCTTTGCTGAGGAGGGAGAGGGCTGGCAAGATAGCTGCAGAGCTGCGCAAGGAGCTGAACGTGGAGAAGTTCAGGACTGCCATGCTAGAAAGGTCAGTCGGGGTTCAAAGATCAAGAGGTCAAGCATTAGGTTTTAGGGTGTTGTTTGTTCAGGTTTGAAGGTCAGTACACTTACAAATGAAGAACAAGTGCATTGGTGCCCCAGACTGGAAATTTGATAGAAGTAGTCTTCACATGTGATATTGCAATACCTGAACTGTGCGAGAGTTCAATGTGTTTAATACTCAGATGTCCAGAAGGGGGAAGTATTGCTATTCGTAATCAGGCTTTCAGTCAGGTAGTTGATCTGAGCGGAGGACAACTGGTCTGTAACTGCGTGGACAGAGCTGCACGTGCACACTGCAGTTAGAGACAAAGACTAGATCATTGGTGAATGTCATACATTCTGTTGGTTGATTTAATACTTTTGGTTGGTTGGTTTAATACTTTTTATCATTAAAAGTGAGTGCAGAAATCTGCTAGCAGTTGTTTCACAAGTGCACAGAAATGGCACTTGAGGGTGAGCTGGAGGATATAGACTGAAGGACATACATGTAGGCATGTGCAAGCTGGTACAGTACATTTGAGAACAGACAAAGTTTTGCATTGGAGCAGAACAAATATGTATGCAACAAGGGCCTAACTGCGAGACAAAAGGTATGATTTGATGGAAAACATGGCAAAATAGGCTGTGAAATTAACACGTTTTACAATACTGCAGTATTTATGTAGACTGCATGCCCGCCACTAAAGAATATGGACAGTGCTTTTGTCTAATCATATGTACGTTCATGATCTAGTGTGAAATATTCTGTTCTATGTTTTGTCCCTCCACAGGGAGCTGAAGGAGGCCAGGATGGCTGCATTGTCTCCCCAGCAGAGTGCTACGTCCGTGGGCCACCGTGACAAGACAGGCCCTCTACCCAAAACAGGTCGGCGGCTCGTGGGTCGGAATGCTTCAAGGTCCGTGAGCTTCGGTGGCGTGAGGCGCTGAGTCCTCTTTTTACGGCATTGTTGGACTTGTAGTTTTTAATTACAAAGCTCTTATTTGTATGCATATCTGAAAATACAGCTGCCATACATGGTATAGTGGAACTTGACAGAGTGTGTATTAGCATTCACCAGAGTGCACAATGAGTTGGAAATATGGACACCTAGTATGTTACTGGTATGCTGTGATGAGTTGGTGTGTTTTAATCACTGAGTGGGTTTGAGTTTTCCCTGTTTATGTGTGCTAGTTGTTTTTATATGGTGTGCATTTGCCTTTCACGGGGAACCTTGGCATTAGCAATTGTCCATTAAGAAATCTTGCAGACCTGAGTGTGGCCTGTAACTTTTGACTGATGTGTTTTTTTTTAACCATGTAAATAAACTGTAAATAAATTTTAGAGTTTTATCAGGATTCTTTGTGTTCAGTTTCATGCTGGTATATTCTGATAATGGAAAACGAGTTTGAAAGAAGGAAGTCGAGATATCACAAATGGGGATTTTCCCAGACACCATTTCAACGTTGGTGCAAGCAAGTGCATCCTCGAGATATGTGCCCATGTAGGATGTATGTTGCAGATTTGCGCAGTGAAGATTTTAATGTCGTTTTAAAACTAAACTAAATGTAGTGCAAAATAGACAGGTCCAGGAGTTTGTTTAGTGTGTCCTACACGTGTTTACATCACATGTAAAATGTGCAGAAGCGATAGATTTGGGATGATACTGTTATCATGTTTTCATGATCATGTTGCTTTCATTCAGTAATGCATTCATGCAGCTTGGGACGTTTTAGTAGGCCTACTTATTTCCTCGGTTGAGTGTTCCTGAGTTTCACGTCATCTCATTTACACATTAGACTTTGTGAAATGTTATGTAGCACTATTATTTACTATTATGTAAATCGTGTAAATGTACTATTATACAGAACAGAACTGAACAGAAACTCGTCTTCGTGTCGGCTTTTCTTGTTCAGACTTTGCTGCTAATGTTCGACGTCATTTCCTCCTGGCGCGGAACTTTAAAGACAGGACAGGAGGAGCTACTTGCGCTACTTCACACACTAGATAGTTGCATCAAACTCGCAGGGTTAGTTGGTAAACAAGAGAGGCGGGGATACGTTCACGGGTATGACAAACAATTTTGAACATAATTCTTCTGAGTTAATCAAACATTGTAATGTGATTTCTTGTGGGATGTAGTGACGCAGTGTTTCTAGTAGGATTAAAGTGTAACGGTTCTCTGAAAACGACAAGCTGTAGCAGCTAACGTTTAGGTTCATGTTAACGCTACTGACTAAAGTTAGCGAACATTATAAAGTGGAACCTTTTGAAGTAGTGATATTACACATTAAAAGATAACGTTATTTCCAAAGTTAACTTTAGTGCTTGCATAGTTATTATAAATGGACTAATACAATGCAACGTAGCCTACATGGGAGAGTTTGAATGATGTCCTGTGAAGTTGGCTAACCTAAGTGCTAACGCTAACCAACATATCTATTAGCTATTGTTAAGATAAGTTACTTGGCGGATATCTTCGCACTGGATATGATTAATGTTGAATCTCATAAATGTGTCCTATAAAGTACAACTGGCGAGATACAGAGAGATTGAAGCGGAAGCTCCCTGATAAGTATATATAAGTATCTAATGTAAGTCCTCAGTCTTAACTGGTAATAGCAGGCTACACCTGACGGGTTACACCTTAGCTGCTACCATAAATAGGTTACTGTAACTCATTAACGCTCACGTTTAATACTTTGCACTTGTGTCTGTTGACCTTTGTTAATTGTCAGACAAGACAACGTTATAGAATAAATGGGACGTTAAAGAATTAATTCCAAACAACTCCTTATTTTAGAAACCAAGGTTTGCCGAGAACACTGGGACAGGACCAGCATGGACACTACCGGAGATGCAAACAGCTTGGTCGGTCCATCCCTGGTCTTCCTCACTTTCTTGCAACAGAAGGGTTGCAAAAACGATGACTTTGAACGAGAACTAACAGACTTGAAGAGGGACTTGATACACGATCAAGATATCAACTGCAACGGTGTCGGGCTCGTGTGTGCCGACGGCTCACTGAGCAGAGAACTGCACAGTGGGGATGACGGTGAACTTCAGACGGACGGACACTCGCCTACCGTTCACCTTCAGATGTTTGTACGAGCCTACCATCCACTAGTGCAGGCGCCGCCACCACCAGGTGAAATGTCTTAAAAGAGTACGATGTGCAGTCTCCAGTCTGTGATCGCTCCAGGTTTCTCTGTAGTGTTATTATGCTGTATACTATGTATATTATGTTATGTAGTGAACACTAACAGCCATAAGAAGTTTCCATACGAAATGTTGTGCATTTTGTGTATAGGACTGGATAATCACACCAGAAAGAAACCGCATAGTCACACAGATACACTGCAAAACTTTACAGTCCATCTACTAGTCCTTGTTTCAAACCACAAATACACCGTAGGAGGCACATTGTACATTCAAACGTAAATGGTTTCCAAAGAAACAATGACACCATGCTGATTGGCTGCAGTGCACTGCAGTAGCACAGCTCAGTGCACTTCCTTTGTCACTGAAACCTAGACATTGCCACACCACCACAGTGTCCTCCACTCAACTCATGTTCACCTTCAGAGGTTTGTACTAGACCACCATCCGCAGGTGATGGCACCACCGCCAGGTGAAAGCTCTTCATAGTGTACGATGCGGTCTGGGGCAGCTATAGGTGCCTCTGTAGTGTTGTTAATTTGTCTTTGCTGTTTGTGACTCTGACTGAGGACAGTTCTGATTGTAATTTGCAGTTCCAGTCCCTGACCCGGCTCTGAGGGACATCGCCCAGGAGTTGATCCAGATTGCAGACCAGTTGGAGAACGATGTGATGGCCCGTGCAACAAACAACCTCTTGAGATCCCTGCAGAATTCTGAGAAATGGGTGCGTGGTTGCCTGATAAGGCAGGTTTGGGAATCATTTTGTCTCACACCTCAGTCTCATTTTAGTGTATTGTAATTGGTCTCTTTTGAACTGACATTAAGATCTATGACCAGTGCTGAAAACAGGTGTATCTCAGTTCATTGCACATAAAGTGAAATATTTCAAGCCTTTTGTTGCTGTTGTTTTTAATCTTTATTATTTTAATGTTGATGATTATGGGGGTCATTGCTCATGGAAATCAAAAATCCAGATTTTCAAAACATTAGAACAAAGAATTTATGATACAGAAATGTCTACCTGAGATTAACTCAAAAGACAAAACACCAGCATTGGTTTCCTGAGCTTTAAATCTCTCAGTCTGTGCAGAGTAATGGACTTTTTCCAAAATATTAAAATATCTTGAGACGCACCTGAACAGAAATGTGTTCTTTGTTTAAGATGCATGGGCCAACTTGACCATGCATGAGTTTTTGTTTGCTGGTAAATCAAAGTTCCCAGTGTTCTGTTTGGATGGAGTTAGTTTGGGGCAGCCGTGGTTACTGGTTAGGGCTTCGGGCTTGTAACCTGAGGGTTGCTGGGTTCGATCCCCGACCAGTCCACGGCTGAAGTGCCCTTGAGCAAGGCACCTAACCCCTCACTGCTCCCCGAGCGCCGCTGGTTGGGCAGGCAGCTTACTGCTCTCGGTTGTGTGATTCACCTCTCTGTGTGTTCACTGTGTGCTGTGTGTTCACTAATTCGGTTAAATTGGGTTAAATGCAGAGAACTGAATTTCCCTCACGGGATCAAAAAAGTATCTATTCTATTCTATTCTATTCTATCTACTGCTGATTAATGTTCTCCAGACACACTGTTGCTCAGTATCAGCAGGGAAGTGTCCGAATAACATTATTCAGCAACATTATTAAAAAAAAAAAAAAATGCTGCTATGTGTATCTGTTTGGATAGTTAGATCAACCTCAGTGTATATACTATACATGTTTTCTAGGTGTGCGCAAGCAGAACAAAATATGTTTTAAATGAATTCTGCTTGAAAACATACCGATACGATTTCGTACTTCTTTCTGTGATAAGTCTGACTGTTTGTGCGGTTTCACACCTATAACAGTGTGTGTGTGTGTGTCGTAATAGAAATGGAGCAGTCACCTGAAGCAAGCGGTGGAGCACGTGCACGTGTCTCTGCGGTGTGGCAACAGCCTGGGGGATCTCCCTCAGGAGCGCGTGGCTCTGGCGCTCTCCCTCTCGCTCATCAAGGGTGTGTGTGAGCACACTCCTCGTTTCCTCCGGGACCTCTTCCACATCTGGCAGCAGCAGCACATAAGGTGACCCCCTCCTCCCCTCTCCACCTGACCCGACCCAAGGACTAAATGAAGGACATTGTAACTCAGGTGAGAGACCAGGCCTCTCTGACTCTGATTCCAACATAAATAGTATATTTGGCTACAGTTGTTGTCCAATATGAAACAAATGTGGCAAAGTTAAGAGTCACAGAAAGAAGAATTTGTCAGTGAATGTAATTCCAGGAATGTTTGTTTTGGATGTTTCTATTCTTCTACATCTATAGATCAGTTGTGTAGTCCATTTGTCAAAACCCTGTGGGTATTTTCCCTGACTTTAAATGCAGACTGTATTCGCACCCTTTAGCACAAGCAGAAACACATAGTACAGGATTCTCACTGTAAGTCATGAATGAATAAATGGGCATTGAATAAGTAAAGTTGGGCATAATCAAGACTGTAATCTGAGCACGCAAACCACTTCCCTAGGTAGGTGAGGTGAGGTGGTTTAGGAGGCATTTGACCTCATAACCTTGCAGTGTAAATCCTGAAGTACTCTGATAGTTCCCTGAAATTTGTTTTTTTTTGAAGAGGAAGGAATTGTCTTGGATTGTGATGTGTGCCTCGAAATGTTTCTTTCATGCTCGCTGACTCTTCTTTATTTTTCTTGGTAGGGGCTAACCACTGCCTTCTTTGCTGTTCCTGCTTCTGTCCAGCTGAATTTTTGAACATATTTGCCTTCTTCCTCTTTTGCTTAAACGTGTTATGTGAAGGAAAGGGAACAGTAAGAAAGTAAGAAGAAAAATGAAATTGTTATTTTTGTACTGTTTGTATTTTTGAGATTAAAAAAAAAAGTGTCATAAATAATGCATTGAAGTGAGGCCTGTTATTTGTAACTAAAAAGCATAAAGTCTCGAATCATGTGATAAGCCTGTAATAATGACACCAAGACTTAAGTCTTGAGAAGTTTCCAGAAGAAATGTTGTGCATTTTGTGCACAGGACTGGATAATCGCACCAGAAAGAACAGCATAGTCACACAAATACACTGCAAACTCTACCAGCCTTCTTTTTCTTTCTTTATTTTTTTTTTTCGTTTTATTACTTCTGGTTTCAAATCACAGTCACACGTACAGTAGGAAACATATTGTACATCCAAACTTAAACGGTTTCCAAAGAAACCAAGTGAATATGCAGATTGGCTTCTATGCACCACAGTTGCACGGTTCAGTGCACTTCCTCTTTCACTGGAACCAAGATGCCGCCACAGAGCCCTACCAGCAGCAGCCCTAATCGCGTAGGGAGTGTGTGTGTGGTCTCAGATGTGTGCGCGTAGTACTGTAGGTGTGCCATTCTGTCTCTTGTGGGTTTGTTAATCAGATACCCCCATCAGCTCAAGATTTGAATGTGTGTGTGTGTGTGTGTGTGTTTCTACTCAAGCCTTTTAAAATGACCTTTTATAATACAAACATTGATACATACAGTGGGGCTATGTGCAGAATGTGTGCCACAACAATTAGCTTCCAGTATTATCAATGGAGCTGGCTACATTAGACACGAGAGTGCTGCGCACATTGAAAAAAAGAGACCAGTCTCTGTAAGTTAAACACTTCAGTTGTGTTTCTGGTGTAGTCCGGCTGTCGGGCCTGACATTTAAAGTGATGTTGTTCCTGTAGTCAGAACTGATGCATTGCTCAATGAACTTTGTGCTGTATTGCTATCACGCGTCCACTTCCTAATATGTAACAAATGATAGGGCGCAGAAGATAAGTGTGATTTGAAAATGATATGAAATATCTACCACCATACGACCACATGTCTATCTTATTTGATGCACCAGATAGCAGTTGATTTAGACATGGAACTCTGTCAGTCATTGCTTCCTGGGCTTCCTAAACCTATTTTGACACATTCACCAGAGTAGGAAAGCCTGTGTGTTTCCTACTCTGCTCATTATCTGCGCCTGACTTCACAAACGCCTTTTTCCTGGAAGTTACACAGGAGATTCTGACTCCCTGTCAGAATCACCAACTACTCCATTCAGGTTGCATTCCACTTCTTTCAACATCTTTCATATTTTAAATGCTCAGAGGCTTGCAATGCATGTGCTGCTGCAGTCACAGTTATTCAGCGGAGATTGTTGACAGGTAGGCACACCATGGGCAAAGTGTTTGAAAGGTAGACACGCAGAGGGCACAGCATGGGTAGGGTGTGTTTGAAAGGTGGGCACACCATGGGCAAAGTGTTTGAAAGGTAGGCACGCAGATAGGCTGAGCAGGTAGGCGGGTGGGCACCGACTGGACGAGGGCCTGAGGAGGTGATCAGAACGTCAACGGTACGTTTGGAAGCACAGCCGTGAGTAGAGCAGAGGAGCTGCAGACCACAGAGGTAAAGACCAAACAGGCTGGTAGCTGACAGATGTCTCAATGTACGCGTGTGTGTTTGTGCTAAATGTTCTGCAACCTAGGACTTCAATAGGTGGGGCTCTTAACAAAACCTCAAACAACCACACACTTTTGCACCTCTGTGCAAACATACATGCACATCTACACCACGGTGTTCAAAGGTATACTGGTATTAAATCTGATGAATAATGCAATGCAAGAGTTTCCAGCACAGTTTTAATGAAGGGAGAGAGAAAAAAAAAACATCAGCAAAACTATCCATATTTTCAACCTCAGCTCATCATAAACCTCAGACAATCTGAAACAGAAAAGGTAAAACTGCAGAAAATAATTGAAGAGCAAGAGGAAAACAAACATACAGCTCCTGTGAGCAAAGACACCATGTCCAGTGAGTGTCTAAGTTCAAAGGTCACTGTGCTGAGGTACAGGTTGAGGAGCCAGAGCCTTATTTTGATATCTTTTTCCAGTTAGTTTACCTCCCTCAGGTGAATGGCAAACTCTTATCTCAGCACTCCCTAATAACTAGAACAGACCTAGGACTGACTATCTACATTTGAAGGAGGTCGTCACATCTGTGCAGGAACTGCAAGCACATTCACAGGGTACAATCCCTCTCCATCTCGCATAATCTCCATCTAGGAATGTGTAGGACACAGCCATTACTATAAGACTCACTGGACACCATGGCATCTATGGATAGACCCATGACGCTGAAGTTTAAAGCTCTCGATAAATCAACCAACAGCGCCTCAGACGTCATGAGACGCCAGATATAGGTCAAACAATCGGATCGTATCTGTGCATGAGTCATTTAGGAGTTTCAGAGGTTACGCCCAGTTCTGCATTGTCTCAAAACAGCTGGGGTTGGCGTTTGTTTAGGAACTTGATTCAGCCCGTTCTCATGAACTAAAATACTAACATCTCCCCTTTCTATCAAAGCAGAGTTATTTTTGTATTTCAGGATTACCCATATCTGCAGTTTAAAACAAACAAACAAACAAACAAACAAGAAGACATCCATTATATTGGGTCAGACTGATGCACCTTTGTGGATTGTAAGTGTATGGAAGGCTAAGTCAGAGCCCTGTAGTAGTCATTCTCCATTTCATCACATGTCGAGAGTGAGAAGAATAAAAGCAAACACTGACAGTGTCAGTGGGAAATAGGCACATGTGGTTCTTTGAAGAACTTCAAGTGATGCCTCTATTTGAGTGTACAGGCCCATGCAAAACAGCACATTGTTTTTCTCCATTCACTAAACTAGTATTGATGGGAAGAAAAAGGCTCCATTGAAAGAAATTTGGTAGCTACACTCCTCTCGCATGTCTCTACTCTCTATTTAAAACAGACGGCTCAACTTTTTCCCTCTGGGGAGCATTGTTTGAAGGGTTCCCCAATAAAAATGAAACTGAGAAGTTGGCGGCCTCAGTGAATTTAAGGTGATTTCTCTTCTAGATCCCCCTCAGTGTTAAACTTGTCTGTCTGATCCGGCTGAGAGGAAGTGAATGTGGAAGAACCAGAGCGGCCTGACTACAGAAGCTAATTACATACTGTAAGTGCATGAGGAAAACAGACGACAAGGAAGAAAGAAAGAAAAGATCATAACTGAAAGTATGACACCTATTGGGGTCAACATGATGCTAGACTGAGCCCCCCTCCCAAGGTCATAGGAGCTGTGATGAAATATACACACATACACGGAAACAGGAACTCACTCACTCACGCTCCCTCTCTCTCTCACACACACACACACACACACACACACACACACACGTGAATAGCCACAATAACAGCAGCGGTCATATGATGACGAGAAATGTTCTCTTCCAATTGGACAGGAGTGACAAAGTGTCAGTTTTCTACAACAAAATCATAAACCACACACACACTCTACACCTCACGAGACTGTGGGGAACGAGACACATGAGACGACGCGAGTCCAACGGGCCTGACTGGAGACGGGAGAGTAACAGTGTGGTGGGAGGTAGGCTGAGGTGAGACAGTCCCAGCGTTGGGCAAGAGGGCACATTTCAGACGGAGCCCGGTGCTTGGCACCAGGGCAGCCAGGTTTCCGAGCTGAGATCTCGGTGGGTCCGGTGTGGGCGAAGGGTGGGCTGGTGAGAGCAGGCTTATAGCAGGGTGGCAGGGGCGAGGGGGGCAGCAGGGCTCTGTGCTACTTCCTCCTGAAGGACAGCGCTCCATAGGCTGCAATCGCCGCCATGAGCACCAGGGCGGCGCCACCATACAGCAGGACCGGCAGCTCCGATGACTCTGGCTTGGGTTCAGGCTCTGGCTCTGGCTCTGGCTCGCCTGCTGGTTCTGCTGCCTGTGTCTGGACCGGCACTTCAACCGGCGGAGGAACCGGGGCCTCCAGGACCGGTGCAGCTGCCACTTCTGCCGCTTTGGGCTCCGGGACCTCCGGGGGGGCCTCGGGCTGTGCCTCCTGGACGGGCACAGGCTCTGATACCACCACGGGCTCCACTACTGGTTCTGGTGCTGGTTCTGGTGCTGGTACTGGCTCTAATGCTGGCTCAGGCTGGGGCTCAAGGGCAGGGGGGGCCACGGGTGATGGGGGGCGAGGGGACTCCACCACAGCTACACTGGGGGCTTCTAGTAGAGGCTCAGGGGCCGGGGCAGAAGAGACCGGGGCAGGGGGCTCCAGTTTGGACTCGGGGACAGGTTCCGGTGGTACCTCGGCGGCGGCCGACACCGGAAGTGAGGGCACCGCCTCCAAGCTGGGGGGCGCCTCCATCAGCACCGGCTCCTCCAGCACCAGCAGCGGCTGCGGGGCGTCTGGGAGGAGCGCCGTGTGACTTAGCGGGGCGGCGGCGGCGGAGAGGGCAGCGGGGACGGCTCCGTCCTCTTCCTGCTTCTGCTCGGCCCGGAGCTCGGCCAGCTCGCTCTCCGTGCCCAGCACGCTCATCATGCTCTCCTGGAGCTCCTCCCCCTCGGCCAGAAGCTCCGCCTCCTCCCGCTCCACGTGGACGATGTCCGAGTTGGAGGAGTTGTTCTCGCTGCGCTCCTCTGCCAGGGCTACCACGCCCTCGTTGCTGTCCAGACTCTTGGCATCCTCAGGATCCATTATGCCCACCTGCAGGGGTGACATGGACACTCATAAACATCAGAAACTACATTCACCATGTACCGGTACACTGTGCACATAATGTCTATTGCTGTGAATCAGAAGTTAACTGATATTTAGCACAATCATTATTGTGTAGATACTAGATAGTGTAATACATGTCGAGGGAACATGGCATTATGTCAAGTGTCCATGACCATTCATTATCAAGAATCTTCTTCCTGTGGCATCTACAAGGTGAGTCTCACCTACAAGGTGAGCAGTTTGCAGTGCGCTTTACATCTTTAATGGGTGTTATGCAACGATGACCTGGTTAGGATGGGAAATGACTGAAGATGGCCGACAGAGTCAAGATGGAGGCCGTACCTGTGCCCACGACTCGTGTCCCGACACCAGCGACGCGGCCAAGCTCTCTGTCTGCCACGAGGCGGGACCACTGCTCTCAGCCGTTGCCAGGAGCGACGCCGGCGGGCTGAGGTGGTCGGGGGGGAGCTGTTCGCCCGACAGGATGTAAATATCGTTGCTGTCCTCGGCGATGATCACGCCAGCGTCCTCGGCTTCCTCCAAGCTAAACACAGCACCCTGGAGGAGCAAGAGACAGTCAAGTCATGAGTTGAGTCACGTCTACAGAGACTGTGAGAGCCGAGGGGTGGGGCCGCACGGGAACCGCATCAACACAAAAATAGAAATTAAACAAAGCATTTCTAAAGAACAGATGGCAGAATTTCTGAAGAATTTCCGTCATAATTTGAGTGTGACAGTGGATTCAAATTCACTGAGTGTGGTCAGAAGACTGTGCAGCAAATATTGGACCCCAATTGAAGTTTGTTTACTTGCTTCCTTCTGCAGAAATGCTGCAAAATGCTGCAAAAATTGTACCTCTCCGAGATTGCTGTTGGTTTGTGGTTCACCATGTGTGAGTTTTGGAAGAGAAACGGGGAGAGAACAGCGGAGCAAAAGGCATTTTCTAACATGAGGTACGCTGTTGGATCAGTGTCCAAATGTTTTGACACTACATACACTGTAGTCTGCATACAGTATGGCCATCTGACCTCATGGGCTCCACTTGTTGTGTTCAAAATGTCAAATCTGGCATCGGTCATTCTAGGAAGGGTTTGATGAACAAAATCCTCCAGGTTCTCCAAATATGGCATCATGTAGTTTATGTGTAAATCTTAACACTCTTAGCACTCTCAGTTTAAAGGCTAAAGCTGACAGTTGGATGACATCCATGTGAAGGGTAGCAGGCGATAAAAGCTAGCCATGTCTGAATAGAAAAACCACAACGGAAACGGCGGAGTAAGTGACAAAAAGACATACGTCAAAGAAAACCACACTGTCTCCACCAGAGATGCGTAAACACTGCACACACGTGTGTGTGTGTGTTTGAGTGTGTGTGTGTGTATGCATAACACATACTGTACACACACGCACACACAGATGGTTATCACACCCACACATTGTTAAGATAAACCAAGTAAAACATAAAAAATGCTAAATCTTTTCCTGTATGTCCATGTGTTCGGTTTATTCATGGTTTCACGGTTTGTGTTCATAGGAAAATGCATGCTAACCCTTTGCTAATTCCAGGACACTGGACACACTTTCTACTCAACACTACAGTGCCCTGCTCGCACAACATACACAATACCATCATCTCGTAACTCTTAACTCTTCCCTCAGACACAGTGCTTGACACACACACACACACACACACATCTTTTACAGAGAATAGGACAGGATGCAGTAGCAACCTGAACAGGAAGCCTAAACAATTATGGTCACTCATAACTAATGTCAATTCTCTGAAAAACATTTATAAAGTTTCCCAAACTAAGACGAAGAGAAGCATGAAGCATGAAGCGCTACTGTGCAAGAAAAAAACAAGTCTTCATTTAGACAGGTGGCTGTGGAAGTGGGAGGTTCACATGCAGATTGCACTGTCGCTATACTTTCAGTATTACTGTGTGTTTGTCTGTGGTTTTTCTGGAGAAATTTTAACCGCTGAGAGTTATTCAAATGGTAATAACGGACTAGCATGCAGAACTGGTGCAGTGTGCAACATGTTTTGTCAAGTCACAACATTCAGTGACAATATTCAAAGCATTTAGAAGAACTGTGAACATCAACTCAGCAGCGAGCCAGTAGCCAGCAACCAACTAACTTCTTGCTGTAGGCTATCAATCACAGACCAAAATTACTAGCTTGATAAAACAAACAAAAGTAAAGCATCACTATAAAGGAGTACGACCTTTGACCTAGACTCCGTAACCCATGCCCTCTTGTAGGGTGAAATGGCCTTTTCTCCTTATGTTAAAGGAAAATTACATTACATTACATTACATTACATTTGGCTGACGCTTTTTAACCAAATCGACTTACAACATGGTAAAAACACTTTTTAAGCTTTTAAGAGCAATTCTAACAATACATTTTACAACAAGAAAAAAACACAATAAGTGCATCAGAACATGCCAATGTTTAGAGAAATTGGCTTATTTGCCCTCTACCCCGGAGTTAGATAAGGGGATACATACCCTTCTCATTCCTGGGTGTGCAATAACCCAGTCTAACACGGTTAGCCTAGCTTTGCAGATCGATAGATACTTTATTGATCCCCAAGGGGAAATTCAAGAAGTGTGATCAGGTTTTGTCTTGGGACATGACAAGTTTTCATTTATTTCACTTGTATTCATTTAGCAAATGCTGTTATCCAAAGTGACGTACATATCACTGCTGTCAGGCGGGGTTTTCTATTTCATTTGATAACTGAATGTTGGATCATTTTTTATTTTTTATTTTTTTTAAATACAAGTTTTTTTTTTTCAATTTCCTGAAAACTAATGGATCTGGAGATATGTAAACTCTATTACAAGGGCCATTGTCCCAGAGCAACATGAAATGGAGTGCCTTGCTCAAGGGCACAACGGTGAAAGCCAGGAATTGAACCCACAACTTTTCTGGCTACTGCATGCTAGCCCAGCTCCTTAGCCACAGCACAAACACCAACCTACATGAAACCTCCTTAAATAGAGAGTGTTACCCCCTTCAATATGGAGCACTAATGAAAAAGTGAATACTGATATGAACCTTAGTGAGACTACTAGAAACTAGAAACGAAACTGGGAGGTGGGATAATACCCCAGTATCCCAGCATGACACGTGGACTGAGGGAATGTCCCGCAATGCAAAAGCAGTACCTTGTGGTTGCTGCCCTGCCCGCACTGTGGTGTTCTTTGTTGTAGCAATATCTATTTAAGGTCAATTCAATGACAGGACAGTGTGCAGGACAAACTGTCCTCAACGGACTTTCAGCAGAAAACGTTGCTCTGTACCACAGCCTTACTGTGTTTATTTGTCTGGACTGCCCTCTAGTGGTACTTGCATGTCAGATCATGTTAGGGTAGAAGACAAATGAAACAATATCAAACTAAAGCCATCTGCAGTCCCACTAAATAACTGGAATTTGAAAGCAAGTTCCATAAGCCAGTTTTCAAGGACAATATAAGGAGTCACGCAGGACTTTGAAGGTCGTACCTGAAGCAGAGTGTTCACCCCACATAGAGCCCTGTTCATTCTAAATCTTCAGTGTCACAACACTATGAAGCTAAAAGCCTAAGGACTGATTAATGTAAAAAGGACTGTGTGTGTGTGGGTCAACTTTAAATAGAATATGTTAACCATTACTCTACGGGAACTAGTGACTTCTCCTTCTGTGTTATGTAAGAGGTAGGGCCTGTGGCGATGTGGAAAGCTCACATCATATGTGACTTATTCATGTGATGTCATCCTCAGAGAAAAGACGTTGTGCTTAGCACAGCACAGACATGGAACCAGGCACAGCATTCACAGCGTTGGCACTCAAGTCAATGAGGCTTGGCTGAGTGAATGTGTCTTCACAGGGGCCTGCCCAGCTCTGTGGGGCTGCAGGCACAGGACACCTCTCTACCGGATTCCATGTGATGAGGAGAGTCATCCCAAACCAGTGCCAGTCACACTGACTTACACACACACAAACCAAACATATGAGAGAGAGAACATCTTTCAATTATTAAAACAGAGGGAAAGCGAGAGATACAGAGAGAGAGAGAGAGGGAGAGAGAGAGAAAGAGAGAGAGAGAGATACAGAGAGAGAGAGAGAGACAGAGAGAGAAAGAGAGAGAGAGAGAGAGAGATACAGAGAGAGAGAGAGATACACAGAGAGAGAGAGAGAGATACAGAAAGAGAGAGAGAGAGATACAGAAAGAGAGAGAGACTGAAAGAGAGAGAGAGAGAGAGAGAGAGTGAGACCTGACATCTGCAGGGTTTCAGCATCATTCAGTCACACAGATGCAGAATCACTCACTGAGGCTGGCCAACCAACCAGAGATGAAATGACCGGTCACTGGCCCTCAATGATTTGCACACGGTCTGCTTGCGCCTCCATCACCGAGCTAAGCACTAAGCACTCGGAGGGCTCGCTTCCCCCTGACTACTGCTAATAATCACTCAATATCGACTAAAAGGCACCGTCAGAGAAGCAATTTCTAACACTTTTTGGCACTTTCAGTGAATAAGTCTTAACAAACCGCTAGTTCTCCACAGGCAACCCCCCCCCCCCCCCAAAAAAAAACAACGGTCTTCACACAGCCATGGTTTCATGAACACAAAACAAAAAAATAGTAGCAGGCCTGTCCCATGATCATAACTATTTCAGCCGATCACCGAAAGCTGTGGGCGGGAGTCTGGAGAAATGGAAGGGTTGTTTGGGGAGGGCATTGGCTAGTTCATTCTTTGGTGTTTTGTTGGCGTTTGGTTGAAATATCAACTGACATGACGTCATCCAAAACTGCTGACAGTAGCTTCTGCTTAATTTTCCAATCTGAATTGAACAACAAACCTTTAGGTTCTCAGGATTTCACCGGTCATCAGTTTTCCATTGTACAGGCTTTATCAACTCCTAACAATCTTATTCCTCCATCCTCAGTCATGATCTCCAACACCTCTCTTTTTTCCCTCCATCCCTCCCTTGCTCCCTCTTTACTTTGTGACTGTCTCTCCCTCTCATCACATCTGTCATTCCTCCCCTCCCCTCCTGTCCTCTCCTGTCCTCCCTCCTCTCTACCTCCGTATTCACTATGCTCTAATCCTCCAGCAGCCATGTGGGTCGTCCTTCACATGTAATCCTCATCGTTGCCATGGCAGCGATTGCTCTAGCATCGACTCCTGGCTGCCAGGTTACAGCATCCCACTGGCCCACTCCAGTTCGGTCACGCTCACGACGGAGAAAACAGCAGCCGACCGCCCATCGGGTCCTGTGTCCCATATAGAAATATCCCTCCACCCGGCAGATCACGCCTCTCAGGTAGAAAATACCTTTCCACCCGGCAGATCACGCCTCTCAGGTAGAAAATACCTTTCCACCCAGCAGATCACACTTCTCATATAGAAAAAACACCCTCTGGCCCGCCTGATCACGTCTGTAATATAGAAAATACCCCTCTGCCTGGCAGATCATGCTTGTCGTACAGAAAGTATAGTACCACCCTACTCATCTACACAGAAAAAACATCCTACTGTACCTTCAGCAAAAGTCTAGCCTGGCCGCGCTCAACTAGATGTTCTTTCAGGGACATCTAGTCTGGAACACCATACAGGGCTGATAGACAGGATATTACCTGTGCCTGAAATGATCAAATACATCCAAAGACAATACAGAGAATAGCCTCTCTTGACATCGTACATGGCCGAGCTCAAGCCTGAATTCCGGCACCACGCCTGAACTCTATCAGGCCTGACCATAGTTCATAACGGTTTCCCTCAGAAAGAAAAATGTCAGGCCAATCAGCGACCAGAGGGGAAGACGAAACCGAAACTTATTGTGAAGCAGCCACACCCGTAAAGATCAAAATGCAGTTGGGAAAATGTAGAAATTGATTTACAGTAAAGGTAGACCCACATACTTTATTTCTGTTTATTGTCAGTTTGTCAAATTTAGAGAAGTAGAAAGAAGTAGAAAGTAACATTAGAAATCTCTAATCAATGCGATTGGTAAGGTTGGTTTCAAAGTGGTTTCAAAGTTAGTGCCCGTCACAATGCAAGTGTTGTATACCAGTGATTTTCAACCACTGTTCCGTGGCACACCGGTGTGCTATGAGAGATCATCAGGTGTGCCATATGATACTGTCCAATTTCACTTAATCCGTCCAAAAACATATTATTTAGCTGTTGCAAATAGTAGGCTATGGCATTGTTGAGCATCATTGTTGAGCAATGTAATGCCAATGTAGTATTGGCAAGAGTTGCTCAAAGGTTTTTATCCCATCATCATGACTTGAGCGTGGTTAGCTAGAGACTTGAGCATGGTTAGCTGGAGACTTGAGCATGGTTAGCTGGAGACTTGAGCATTGGTTAGCTAAAGACTTGAGCATGGTTAGCTAGAGACTTGAGCATGGTTAGCTAGAGACTTGAGCATGGTTAGCTAGAGACTTGAGCATGGTTAGCCAGTGTCATGAGCATGGTCTGCCAGATACTTGAGCATGGTTGGTTAGCCAGAGACTCTAGTTGGTTTGGCAAGAGACTTGAACACTGTTGTGTGCTCTGTCCCCAAACCAGTAAGTTAAAAACCTACTTGCTACTAACATTCAAACCCACTTGCTTCTGATCTAGGACAGATCTGAGTCGGCTACTACTGAACCAGCACTCACCTGGCACACAGCAAATGACCTTCCAAACAATGACAGGCCGACCTTCATATCCCACATATTTCAGACCTGGCTCCAAAACAAACACGTCTCAATCCCAGTCCATACATGCACAGGCCACTGTTAAATGACACGTTCACATACTCATTGATTATTGGAAAACTCTTTGACAGCTAAAGTGGAGTCAAAGTTATGGTTGTCCACTCATGAGCTCTCCTCTCAACTCCAGGGCACAAACGGCAGACCACCAACTCGATTACACACGACTTTCCAAACATCAAATGCTATTTTTCATTAAAGTACTTTCTTCCAAATCCTCGTCTGTCTTACAGACATTTTGCCAATATATTGAAGTGCTGTGCCATTGTGCATCGGGTATTAAGTGGATAAGTCTCTGGCAGTGAAGTGCTTTCTGAGGGTGCTGTCACTGCTGTGCCAAGGAAACCTTAGTCTTTGACTGCAGACTGCAAAAAAGACTGAATTTGGACACCAAACCTGTCTGCTGCTGAGCATACTGTGGGACGAGTTGATCATGACTGCCTCAAGGCTGCTACTTCATGCGTGAAAAAGGCACACACACACACACACACACACACACACACACACACACACACACACACACACACACACACACAGTGGTGTGAGTGTCATAGCACATTGTGACCGATCAAACAGGACAGTGCAAAGACAGAGACAGCAAGGAACGTACCCAACATAACCTCACAGTCCCAAAGCCACATATCTCTCTCCCTGACATACTGTAACCTCACAGTCCCAAACACACACACATCTCTCTCTCTCCCACTCCTTCTGAATGGTCGCTAATTACAGTTAGCATCCTTTACATGTAGCCATACCTCAGTTTACCATCATATTTCCAAACTAACATAAGAGGGGGCAGTGTTAAGTGCAATGGAAAAGGTAAGCTATTTATTATGTCTGAGGTATGCATGTTAGACAGAGTCTTTAATGTCCCCAAAGGAAAGGACTGTTCTCACCAATCACTCCACAGCTAAGAATGTGGGCACAGCACCACTTAGAACACACATGTTACGGACATCACATGACAGCACATGTTCTTTCCTTGCTCTGAAGGGTGACGCCCAATAGGAAATATTATTATTTAATTTTTTTATTAATTTCCAGGTCCAACCAAGCACGCCCAGCAGCTGAGCCAGTCTGTGCACCAGGTGAGCCAGTCTGTGTGTAAGGTGTTTATTGATCATCCTACTCTGCCTTTTTGTGCAATCTGTGCAGATTATCTAGAAAGGCTTTCAAATCCTACCCATGTCACATGAATCTCCACCTCACTCCCACACAGCTGGCTCTGCATGCAACAAGCACATCAATACCCAGAAATGTTTGCATATAACTTGTCTGGGACAGACGACCTCCATGGCCAACGAAACCACGGCTAGAAATGAGTTCCATTCGGGATTAACAGGGGAGAGAGACTGCGAGGGAGGACGAGAGACAGAGATTAAATCACAGGAGCACATCCCAGCACACACCCTCAATTTAAGCTGATTTGTGTGTGTGTGTGTGTGTGTGTGTGTGTGTGTGAGTGTGTGAGAGAGAGAGAGAGAGAGAGAGAGAGAGAGAGAGAGAGAGGAGAGAGTGTGTGTGTGTGTGTGTGTGTGTGTGTGTGTGTGTGAGAGGGAGAGTGAGAGAGAGAGAGATGGATTTGCGTTTTAATTTTCCTGATCTCGGCATATCCGAGCTCCTACATCAGACCACACAGGGACACTGGTCAGGTGTTTGCTGTCGCAAACGCCACCTTGTTTGAAACAATCACCATCACAACATAAAGGCCTCATCCCTCCACCACAATTAAAGCACAGCTCAACGCCAAGTGTACTCACCAAGGAGACCAAAATACAGTCCCAGTGGCGTACTCCCTCCACAGTTGGAAGCTGGTTGGTCAACGTTGGACACCAACGACACACCTAGTGCCCCTTTCCCTCTCGTTCTCGCACAGGAGAGAGACACATATTGTTCTGTGACTTATCTAGGAGGTCAAAACCAGCTAGTGTAAAGGTCAACATGTATGCGGAGATCTCTGCGTATGTGCCTCATTTGCGACCTCAAAAGCAAACCTTTAAACTACAAACGAACAACGTGTTCACAGATAAGTCCGTGAGACACTAACACACAACAACCAACCCACCAATACTGACCAGCAGCACACACACACACACACACCTTTAGAGAAGGATTCACCTCAGTGCGCCAAGTCTGTGATCAGCTGGTATCTCTACAGCCGTGTTCCTGATGTGAAGGTGATCTCGGTAGCAACTCTACGGCTGTATGCTAACTCTCCAGTCGGTCCAAGTGTGTTGCGGGAACACGTCTTTGGCTTTTCTCGCTGGTGCAAAGAAAGGGAGGATCTGTCAAAACACACCTTGCAGCATCCAGTTCTGGGCGTAAGACACACACCACAACGCTAGCGCACCACACCCCCGTTCTTCCCTACCCTACCTTACACAAGCATACACACCCACGCCTGAAGACAAGCCCTCATACTGCAGCATATTCGCACGCGCGCATGCACACACACCTGAACACAAGCTGAGCTCTCATACAGCAGCACGCACACACCTGAGGACAAAGACTCAGACCGCAGCACACACACACACCTGAAGACAAGCAGTTATCCCGCAACACAATCCCACACCACTCATGTGCTCACACACCCACACACACCTGAAGCACTCATACCGCAATAGAAACTCAGTCACACACACACACACACACACACACACACCGCAATACAAACACACACCACTCACACACCGCAATACAAATACACACCAGTCACACACATTCCTGACAGAGGGGGGTGATCGGCAGAAGCTAGCTGGGTGGGTGTGCCTCCCATCAGACACATGCTCCCTTCTACATGACATTCCAGACTGGTGAACTAGAGGAAGCTGGCTATGCAGTGGTTTACACAACACATGGGAAGCCATGGCCACGTCTATACATTCCCTACGGCCCTCTCCATGGTCAGACACACAGCACCAGGGCCCTAAGGACCATGCGTGTGTAAACAGCCACGGTGAACAAAACCAGCAGGTTTAGTGGTCTTTAGTCCGGTTAAAGGACATTCGTGCAACATGGACGTGGTGACCATCTGGTCAGGAGCACGCGCGGCTAATTCTGTAAATAATCCAAAGGTAATGTTACTAGTCCAAGACTACGGTTTAAAACTTTGACCTGGAGGCCTGTTGAAGATGGAAGGTTTTTCAAAGCAACTTCTCTGTCCCACCTACGGTTGGGAACTGAAATGTTAGAATCGAGTAGAATCGATAAGAACGAACCGGAAGCAATAAGCCTTTTAATTCATAAACACAATTGCTTTTTATTATTGCGACCAAGCAAAGATAAACGTTTGTCACAGTTTTCAAACTCTGAAACATCAAGGTATATTGTTTTAAATTAACAGCTCTAGATTGATCTCCTTAGTATTTTAATGCATATGTATGAGGATCAATACTTAATAAATATGTAATATTTAATAAATAAATATTATCTTTTTGGATGTTCAGTTATGGCTTACAGCAGGGATTCCTAAACTGTGGCACAAGCTACTTCTAGGGGGCATGTAAGATGAAAAGGGCTATGGCCGAAATAAATGAATTAGAATCGAAACCCGGAACCAATAACATTGTAAAAATGATACCTGTACCCACTAGCTTGGGTGTTCCCATACTGCCTTGCGCGGTGATTTCTTTCACGCTGCTAAGGCAGTCTGGAAACTAACGCCCCCATTTTCACCTGATGTTGGTGGCCAATCACAGAACAGGGGAGAAAGCAAGACCATGATGAGCTATGCAGAGACGCATTTGATAGACATCCGTGGCGCCCAATGAACGGATCTGGGCATTTTTTCAAATACGAGAAAATGAACGTCTGGTTGCCAGACCACGTCTCATTTGAGAAGTGGTAGGCGCTAGCCAGGCTATGTACCCACCCTTACAAAAATGAAATGTTTGCAGCAGATTTGCGGCAAACTTGTGGACGATTTGTGGGAAACAAATGAGTTCACTTGAAAATACTGCCATACTGTAAGCTTGCCAATGCTGGCTGCTAGAGGAAAACTTCCAGCAAAGTTCTGGCAACAATTTGCCAGTTTGTCACTGTTCGCCAGTGACTTGCCACCACACTTATCCAATAATGTCAAACTTCAAGTGAACTTCTGGGGACAAACCTAATTTGTATCTAAAAATTGTAACTGTTTGCCAGAAACTCAATTTGCATATGAAAATATGACCTTGCCACAAATGTGCGGCAACTGGTCGACAGAAACCTGAGATTTCTGTAAGGGAAACCCTAGTCCCACCACATGCAGTGCACACACACAGACAGAGAACTACTTGTTCCTCTGATAAGTGATATGGCTTAGGTGAACACATCTTTTCATCTTTGACCACCTGCCCGGCACCGGCTGAACAAGAACAATCACCAAAGACAAACTGTTCCAGCACTTTCCACTGTGGACTTGAGCCCACCACTGTACGTGCACTTTGCCCAACATATGTGTACACCAGGATTCACATGTTCTGATATCTGTCCATGTTACGCATTAACATTACAGTAGGAGAGTAATCGCTAATCCCTCATAGCTAATCTTTACTGTACTTCCACCTAGAGTGCATTAACATGTACAGTCCAAAACGTAGCAATGGCATAGCTTCACCTAAGACACTAGGTGCCTCTCATGCAGCGTTTATACGTCCTCCCTCGCTCCTCGGGCCTCGATCCTCACTGATCTACATACAGAATGATGGGGCGGCAACAATGGGACAGTCTATCCCTTCCTCTATCTTTCTTTATGTAGATCAGTGAGGATCGAGGCCCGAGGAGCGAGGCCCGAGGAGCGAGGGAGGACGAATAAACGCTGCATGAGAGGCACCCCTTGTGCCTCCCGATGGGACGTGCGGGCCACACAGTCAGCGGGAAGATGACTCGCATTACGCCAGTGGCTGAAATGGGACTCCTCCCGTGGAATTTAATTCACTTAGAGGTCATCCACACCAGAGACCAACACAGGGGGGGTTTGTGATGAGGGGAGGGGGGGGTGGCAATGTTCCTGGATCGTTGAGCATTAAAGTGTGTTTGCCAAAGTGATGGTTGTGGTCAAGTGCACGCACACATTCTATTCTCACACGTTCATTCATTCACTCACTCACTCACTCACTCACTCTCACACACGAAAATATGTACACAACTTGAGCATAAAAGCAGCACACCTACAATGATGGACGGACACACACACACACACAAAGTCACACATATGGAGAGAGAAAGCCCAGAAATAATCTCTCATAAATCCTTAAACCAAATTGAGAGGAGGAATGTGTGTGCTTGCTTGCACATGAGTGTGTGTGTGTGTGTGTGTGAGTGTGTGAGTGTGTGAGTGTGTGTGTGTGTGTGTGTGTGTGAGTGTGTGAGTGTGTGTGTGTGTGTGTGTGTGTGTGTGTGTGTGTGTGTGTGTGTGTGTATGTGTGTGTGTGTGTGTGTGCGTATGGCACTCAGTCTGCGAGCCCCAGGGAGCATGTGTGGTGAGATGGCCTCTGGAACGTGTGTGTTACGTAACCAAGTGTTGCCGAGTGATGCTGCAATGAGGGCACAGAGTTTAAGCCTCATAAACACTGCTCTTGCCATCCTTAAACCCCATCCGCTCGCTCACACACACACACACACACACACAAACACACACGCACACACACACGTACACACACGCGCATACACACACACGCACACACACACACACACGCACACACACACACACGCACACACACACACACACACACGCACACACACACAAGTACATGTATGGTGGTAGTTGTCCCATGCTGTCAAAGCTGTGCTTGCTAGCCTAGCAACATGTGTCAAGGTGACTGCACCATCGAAACACATTTCCACAACAGCAACACTCCTGTCATGACTAGGCAACTCTGGCTTCTTCATATCGCCCATCATGTAGAGGTATGACCCAACAGTCACCGCTGCCTAGCAACAAGAGTTGCATTACATCACGTTGTGATAAGAGTCAGGGGTCTTGATGAGACCTGACAGTTCACACTACTGAAGGCTAGCGATAGCTGAACCTCTAAAGCACAAGATCAGTGGGCAAAGGGACACGTATGAGTTCAATGCTCTGCTTGCTCAGGGTACTGCTGTGCTTGAGGCATATGACCATTCCACAAGAACGTCAGGTGAGACTGTGTGAAGGTCCCCAAGAAAGGTCAAGCTAATTCTCACTCACACACACACACACAGAGGTCATCAATCACAACATGCAACAAAAGCAAAACAGACCAGAGACCTCCATCTCTCCCTCACACACACATAAGGCATAAAATGCAAACACAAACACAAACATACACACACACACCCCCCTTCACGCTGCCCAAATTGCAGAGTCATTCCAACCTCATTCCCCTACAGGCCAGTTTATGCTTTTCTCTTTTGCAAAATGGATCACGTCTTTTTTCCTGAAAATGGACCTGTCCACAGACACGGACAAGCACTCGCACAGTTCCAAATTCACACTTTCTCACTCTCCCACACATACCAGAGACAAAGCGGATATTAGGAGATGTTTGTATTGCTGTTGCCAAATGAACTGTAAACAAACTGACAGTGGGCACTCTTAACTCAGTTCTGTTTTAAATCATCATAACCAAAACAAACAGACACACACACACACACACACACACACACATGGACAGATCGCCACTGCTGAGTCATGTCCAACCCCAGTCCAGCTGAGGACTTTAAAAGTGCATTTTGTAGCATGATGATCAGATAAAGCACTGAAATGCACTTCAGGTAACACTGGCTGTGAAGTAGCTTTGTTCACTCGAGCCGAGAGTAAGCAGCTGTTAGTTCTGCAGTTGTGGATTACGCTATATTAGGCACCCATCATCTCTTACTTTACAGAGATACACAAGAGAAATACAGTGTGTGTGTGTGTGTGTGTGTGTGTGTGTGTGTGTGTGGACGACCCACATACAGTAAGAGTATTGCATGCTCTAGTTTGCCAGCTCAACCAGCTCGAACCAGACCAAAGCTCCTCACTATGGACACAGTTCATCTCTCCTCATCCATCCATACGTCCATCAAACACACACACACACACATATATAAGAACATCCTACCTGACTCCAGAGTCTGTGTCACAGCACAGGGTCAAGTCTTTAAATACGCCACCCAAGAGGTCCAGGAGATAGAATCAGACAGCCAGAGAGAGAGAGACAGACTGGACAGAGAAGCAGAGGACAGAGTGAGAGTGAGTGAGTGAGTGAGTTAGAAAGAGAGAGAAAGAGAGAGAGAGAGAGAGAGAGAGAGAGAGACACACTGGACAGAAGAGCACAGGAACTGGAGAGACAGAGAGAGAGAGAGAGCAGGGCACAGCTACCGAGGAGGAGGGGGAGAGGAGGAGGAGGAGTGGAGTGGAGGGAAGGGGGAGGAGGGGGAGAGGAGGAGTGGAGGGGAGGGGAGGGGGAGGAGTGGAGAGGGGAGAGCTCACGTGGGCAGCTGTCACCACTCTGCAGTCTGAACTCCTGTGCTCGAGTTCCTCTCGTTTACTCCAGCCCCCCTGTTGCTTCCCTCCATCTCTCTCTGTGCCTTTCTTTCTCTCTTCCCCCCCCCTCATCTTCCTGCCTGTTCCACTCTCATCTTTGTCTGTCTACCTACGTATCTCTCTTTCTCCCTGTCCTGATCTCTTTCTATCTCTTTCCTTCCACCTCTGTCCATCTCTTTCCTTCGATTTTTTGTCCCTCTCTCTTTTTCTCCATCCTACTCCTTCTCTCTCTCTCTCTCTCTATCCCATCACTCTGTCAGGCTATTTCAAATCTCCGTTCCCTCCGCCATTTCTCCCTGGAATAACACAGGGCAGGAATGTACACCCGG
The DNA here is from genome assembly GCF_963854185.1 of Sardina pilchardus. Classification (NCBI taxonomy): domain Eukaryota; kingdom Metazoa; phylum Chordata; class Actinopteri; order Clupeiformes; family Clupeidae; genus Sardina; species Sardina pilchardus. The sequence goes on from NC_085003.1 coordinate 25,334,032, forward strand.
CCTCATATCACACACTGAAGGCAGCATTAGACAATGGCTCCACACACACACACACACACACACACACACACACACACACACACACACACGTAATTAAATTATTCCATCCGGCTGAGTTCCTGCAGTTGGCGGACCAAGAGCACTACGCCATCAGTCCATCTGTGACATGGGGGAGGGAGAGAGGGTGGGTCACATTTCTACTCACACTATTTCCGTCGTTTCTCCCCAGGTATTGAACACAAAGTTTCAAATGGAACATCCCCTGAAGTCGTAAGTCAGCTCATTCGAACTCTGAGCCCAAGAATTTAGATTTTTGAATTTCCAAGATGGCTGCGGCCGCCAGCCATTAGCAGTAAATGAGAGGCGTAGATGTGCACTGTCTATTAGCAGGTCTGTCCCATTTCTCACTCATTACATCAGAAGTAGAAACAATAGCATCCAAACAATGTCCCCCTACAACCTTTGTTTGGATGCTACGACCTTTGTTTCTGTAAAATCATGTGTAATGCTTTGTTACAAACTGATATGACTGACTATATCTGGTAATAATCGGTAGACAGCAGACAATTGCTGCAAAAGCAACAGAAACACATTCAACTGGGATTTGACATTGTTCCCGATTACTAGTCGCACAGACGACTGGGATAAATGTACTGTAGATCATGAGCACATCAACTAGACTTACAAACCTCCCCATACAAAATGGCAGGACTGCCTCAGACAGATTTATTTGAAGAACTCCTTGCTTGCATTGTCATGATATTGGTGCTTAGTTAATCATTAGGGTACCAGAGTGTGATCACTCACTCAGTTGTGGAGGGTCTAGTTTGGCAACAAACACTGGGAGTGGGGAATGGCTGCATTCAAAGAGGTGGATTTTGTTTGACACAGAACTCGTTTTCTGTCCAAACTCAGTGTGTGTGAACTATAGTCAATCTGAAATCTGCCACCAAGTTTGCCAGCTGTTCAACAATACACTGCTTTCTCTACTTACTACTGTTCAGCCACTCATCATGCACAAAAGCGCGGTCATTCCACAGGACGTGCGCAGAAGAGAGTAAAAATACAGTAAAATTGTTCACTGAAAGTCCAACAGTCCTAAAAGCAGACATCTCAAACAGCAGAGTTCAGAGCAGAGCCATAAACCTGCCAATGTATGTTTAAGATGTCAGAATGTACACCCTGGGCATGACTTCATACCAGAGAGGGTGTCACTGGATAGCTTTGTGTGTGTGTGTGTGTGTGTGTGTGAGAGAGAGAGAGACACTGTGTGTGTGGTCTTAGGAGGGACGTAAAATAAGGCTAAGAACAGGTGATGCAATTCTGTTACGGTCACTTGTAGTTCACCCAACTATTTCTGCCTGACCACGTGTTTCCTTGACCATCTCCATGCCCAGTCTGTCTCTCTGTTCTTGGCAGACAGGCTTGACCCTGGCAGGGGGCAGTCCGGTCAGCAAAAAAGCTAAATTGCTTTGCTGGACACAGCACAAGTGCACAGCAAATACCTAAATGAGCCATTCTCTCATTTTCACCACAAAGCATAACGCATGAGACTTAAATTACAGCTGAGGTCACAATGCACAGTAGATAATAGCTGATTGCTGGTGCCCCCTGCTGGTCATCCGCATGAACTTTTTTTTTTTAAAGGTAGGGGGGGAAGAAATCAAACTTCTAACTCGGAGCACAAAGCAAGCGAAGGTAAAGAGCTGGATGCAAGAACACATGGCAGGCTCTTCTTCAGTTCATGAAGAGAGGCATCATGTCTAGAGGCACCGCAAGGCAACAAACAAGCAAAAACACAACAATATCAATGAACTGCAACCAGACATCTAATCCACAACTGTCTCATTCTGGTCACATATTAAGTTACAACCTCTCCCTGCCAGTGTCCACCTATTGAACCACAAAAGTATGTTCATGCGTTTGATAAGCGTCACTGCAAGTTATAAAGTTGTGACTCTGGTAAGTAAAATGGACAGTGCAATTCAGATCACAATACAGACACAGTATCTGGTGATTATTACTTTATTCCAATTATCAATATTTTGTCCCTTCCCCGCTCATGCAATACTGGCACAGTTCCAAAAGCTGGGCACTTGAGGAGTTTAGAACAACCCATTGCAAAGAGCAGACCCACAAGGTATGCACTGCAGTATGGCTCCATTTCTTATTTAAATTGTCACTTAAACTAATTCAGTTAGCTAATCTCAAAGGTCCTAATGATTAATCTTTTTTTTCTTTAAATCAATCGACATGAATCCTCCTTATGAGAGAAGACAGTGAGGCTCGCCTAAGAGAAGTGCTATGCTTCTCATGCACTAGGGATGCTCACCAATCAGAAGAAGCCCAACGGAGAACGAAATTTAGAATATTGAATATTGAACTAATAAGCTTGACGATTAAAAAAATGATATCACAACTCAAACGGCAATCGCAATATTGGTCAGAAAAATGACAAATTCGATATTTGACTCTAAATGACAGACAGATGTCAGATGCACCCACTCACCCATCCTCCCTGCTGGATGATGAAGTCGGCCTGTGCCTCCTCCAGCAGGCGCATCCCTAAAGAGAGCACCGTGGCAACAGACTCGCCGTCCTCCTGTAACCGCTGCAGCAACACTAAAGGCACCAGCACCTGCCAAAGAGGGAGGGAGAGAGATGACTTACACTTCATCAGTACACTGTAACATGTTGTAACAATGTTAGTATATGGTTTTTTTAGCATTATTCTTGTGAATGCTTTGGCAGAACAGCATATGATGTGTTATGCCAATAATGCATATTTGAATAGACAATGGAATTGAATTAAGCGAGCACGAGAGAGAGAGAGAGAGAGAGAGAGAGAGAGAGAGAGAGATGCGAGAAGATAAGACAGACTGTGTTGACAATAAGGAGGGAAGGAACAAGGAAGGAAGTAAGGGTGATAATGTGTGTAAGTGCCAGGCATTGGACATACAGTATTTTATGACTTATGCTATGCCATTTCGTATGTATACACACAGACAGACCTCCATCTAAGTCTCTTCCCACTTCCTCTCTAAGTCTCTGGGACGGAAAGGTAGAGGTGCTCACCTGGTTCCAGCCCTCCTGTGTGTGGGAGCACACGTCCTGAACAGCACTCCTAAAGCTCTCGTAGTCTAGTGAACTGAACACACACACACACACACACACACACACACATTAGAAAACATGCAACTACACTAGGTCAAGGATACAAACATCACTTCTAAGTGATATCAATTCAGAGCTTGTCCTCTTCTTCTGTACTTCGATTAATAGGAAGACTCTCTGTCCCCTTCGGTATCCAGTTTATAGGAGTAATTTACAGCCAAGCTTCACATTACAATGACAGCTAAGGGCAGCCAGCTTACCAACTCTACCAACAAACTAACTGCTTAGTTTCTGTAAACAAACTTAAACAACAGACATGCATGCATTTCATGAACGCCAGTATTGCGTGAAGGCATAACTCAGGTATAGGCAATAAGGCATCCCCCAGGTGCGGAGGACCAGCGACTCACCCACTGAGCAGTGTGTGGGCGGCGTTGGCCAGGTACGGCTCCAGGTCCTGGGCCACGCGGTCCCCCAGCACGGCCAGGCTGTCCTCCACAGAGCTGTCCCCCTGGGCTGGGCTGAACACCGCCGACGAGAGGCGGTCAAAGCCGCTCGTGGAGGACGCTGGGTAGAGAGGGAGAGGGCACATTTAACACAAGGGTGGCCGTGTTTGTATGTGTGTGTGTGTGTGTGTGTGTGTGTGTGTGTGTGTTGGAGAGGACACATATAACACAAGGGTGGCCGTGTTTGTATGTGTGTGTGTGTGTGTGTGCGTGTGTGGCAGTCAATGCATATTTTTAATGAGAAGGCACGTGGATGCAAAAGGCACAAGGATATGTGGTGTACATGAGTGTGTGTGTGTGTGTGTGTCTGTATGTTTGTGAGTGTGTGTGTGTTAGAAACTGGACAACTGTGTGAGAGAAGTATAGGACCTATGTGTTTGTGTGTGATCTAAGTGTGTGCGTATGCATGTCTCATGTCTGAACTAATAACAAGCTCAAGGTGACTGATCACACGTTGTGTGCATGTGTGATGCCTTATGCAACATGTACCTGCTCTGAGCAGATATGGGTGTGGACCAAATGAAAACAAGAATACATTCCCATGGAGGCATTGCACAAACTGGGACAGGCAATTAACCAAGGGTTACGCAAGTAAGCAAACCATCTTCAATGTTTACTGAAATAAACACTTGGCTCATTGTTTAGGTCTATTTCAGTACTCACAGGCTGCAATCTCCTCCTCCAGTAGTTTCAACTCGGAGTCGATCTCTGACCTTATTCTTCTGTTCCTCTCTCTTTCCTCCTCTTTCACATCGCCACCTGTGGTTCAACACACACACACACACAAACACACACACACACACACACACACACACACACACACGCCACAAGACATCACATCACCACTCGGCCCAGCAGGGAGTTTTATTTTGTTATCATTATTTTATCATTCCTTTATGAAAATGTATCTTAGGAATCTTATCCTATTTTAGGACATATCTGAGACTGCAATATATACAGCCATCTTGGTAATGCACTCTGGGGGCGGTCATCAGGCAGCTATTCTCCTATTCAAGTGAATGGCAGGGCATGCAGGGAGGGGCGGGATATGTATAGACTACTGCCATATTGGCGTTACAAACTAAACCCATGCATTTTTATAGAGGGTACTTTGAGTGCTGTGTTTCCACATTAGAAAGACTTACACCTTGTCCTAACCTCATCCAAGCGAGCGACTGTCAATGTCGTCTGTCTACACTGAATCCGTTCAATATGCCATCCCTCACGGGATTCCATATTTCTCATTGAAAATAGCAGAGCAATGCGACCAACAAAAAGAAAATAGAAACGGGGCGTCCGACCAAAATTCTCTCAAAACGTCGCGTTGCGTCGCGCTGCTCGCGTCGCTTGCAGTCACGACACTCCAATTGAAAACAGTGGAATCAAACGGATTTTATCGCTAATATTAGCTCGCGTTGCGTTTGGTTAGGACACGGTGTTACAGTATGCTAGCTATAGGTTAACTAGTGTGGTCAGACACTAAAGCCACACAGTGTCTATATCAAAACCCACAGAAGAACTACTGACATACTAAGTGTTATATATGAGCCAGGCAACACAAGCCACAGGCCATCTCCCTACATCCAGCACCAATGCTTTTTGGTACAGCATCATACCTTCATCTGCAAGACTTAAATAGAATTAAAGAAAGTGGATTTATACACTGGCTGGCCAAAAAAAGGTCACTGGATTTAACTAAGCAAATAGGTAAGAGCCCTGTGAGGGCAATACTATGATCAGGGGTTGCTGCAGTTGGTCAGGTCTAGGTTCAGCAACGTTATGTGATCAAAGAATGAGGTCAGCTGACTACCTGAATACACTATGACAATGCCAGGATTCATTGGGCTCAAATTGTGAATGAGTGGTTCAGGGAGCATGATGAGACTTCATTTTCACACATGGTTTGGCCACCACAAGAGTCAAGACCTTAACCCCACTGAGAATCTTTGGGATGTGCTGGAGAAGATTCAGCGGTCTGATTATCCGGTCGTCATCAATACAAGATCTTGGTGAAAAATGAATGCAACGCTGAACGAAAATAAATGGGGGATTTTTTGAAACATAGCTTGTAGAAGCTTGTGGAAACGATGCCACAGCAAATGCATGCTGTAATCAAAGCTAAAAGGCGTGTGACCTTGGCCAGGCAGTGTATATCTACATGTTGATATAACTACTGATTCTATGATATTGAGATCAATTAATCTGATTACAGTCAATTCACCATCTTACACATAGCTTTACACATGTTCTGAGACCACTTCAAATGCATGCATGCAAAACACACAAACCATATTGTAACAACACTGCTCATTTCAACCATGGCGAGCCCAAATACTCTACACATGTGCTGTAACATTTCGTCTTCACCTCCTCATATTGCATCACACTATCTGGCGCGTTGGGAGAGAGAGTCAAGAGGGTACGGAGTTCAGTGACATACTAATGCATACGTTCTGTAATGTTTTACAGGGAGTCAGTCGTGTGTAAAGCTCAATAGGCGACCACAGAACAAAGAGTTTCATAAAGACGAACCTTTGGTCCAGACATGTCAAGGTGCAATGATTAGCAAATGTGCTATGATGCTAAGCTTATAGGGATACTCAATGTATTGGATTTCTGACCATTTTTAATACACCAATATTTCTCAATAACTCATTTTGCCGAGAGCCAATGCTGATGGCAAAATATAAACATTACGACGGATTGCCATCATTAGAGTTGACTATACCGTAATTTCCAGACTATTAGCCGCGGCTTATACATTGATTTTGCTAAATTTCTTCAGCCATGAGGTTATTACAGGGGGGCAGTTAATATAGTGTTAATATGGTTTTGTTTATTTTAACTTGCACTAAACACTGTCCTGCAGCTTATACACAATGCGGCTTATATGCGGGAAATTACTGTATGCTATGACTGCCATACCAAGGAGCCCAGAGCTTCGCAGTTGCGGTCAAGCTGCAGGTTTAGTGCCCTAGACTAGAGTCCTGGGTTTGAGGCTGGGTGGGGGTCATTGCTCTCTCCCTCTGCTACACACCTCTTATTTCCTGTTTGTGTCTGTCCTATGCTAGGATAAACTATTAATGCTTCACATGATGGTCTATTTGTTGCAGATACTAACCCTAGAAATATCACTTATACTAAATAAGAAAATTCTCAACTTGGAGTGTAAATGTATAATATGTGATTTGACACATGTAATTTGACTGTTTCAAATAAAAAATCAAAGTATCATCCTATTTTCACAGATCTGCATGATGCTTCCTCTGCAAGCCTCATCGTTTGCGCTGGTATAGTCCTCCTGATTTATCTGCTCGTGCTGATAATAAAATTCTTTATCTAAATAATAGTGCTCTTACTTTGTCTGCCAATACCGATGTTCTACTGATATCATGCATCCCTCGCAGAGCTACTATGCAAAGGCTACGGACACCCTCAGGCAAGCAAGCAGACAGCCACTTCTGCCTCCACTACAGTATGATTAAACATCATGAACAGACAGCAGTGTAGTACTCCTGCCTTTTGAGACGGGGCCAGACAGAGCAGTAAAGAACCCCCCCAGCAGTCTATTGTTTAAAGATTTCTCTGTTCTATTGATTCTTCTTCCAACAGAAAATAAATAAAAAATGAAGGTGGAGGGGAGGGAAACAATGGCTGGCTTACCACACAATGGCCAGCTATTTCTTTTTTTGTGTGGACGAGTAAGTAGGTAAATAAGTACGTTTTATTTATATAGCACGTTTTTTCAGGCACAAACTGGAACACAAAGTGCTTTACAGGCATGTGTGTATGTCTGTGCGGTGTACACACACATATATCTCTACAGTGAGCAACACGATTCTTCTTCATAACATTTTTCTCTGTCTCCCTCATCTTTATCCAGTCCACTGCCTTGGAGGCTTCCACTGTTGCCTCGCTCTCATCGCGTGCTGCCTAGCGTGGTCGCACACACGCACCAGTGAACTGTTCACCCCCCACACACAGCAAAAGATGGGAACGTTTCGAGGGATAATCCACCAATGGAAGCCCCAGCACCCAGAATAAACATGCTGCTTGGGGAGGGGGGGGTGGGTGGGGGGGAAGTGTTGGGGAGAGTGTAAAAGTGAGAGCCGGCAGAAGCCAAAGAGCATGATGGGAAGGGGCAAAACAGGCAGCCGGGCAGGCAGGAAGGTACAGACAGACAAAGACAACAAGCTCCGCAAGCCAGATCAGTGCTAAGCTAACTACTACTTAGTCAGCACATCTAACTGACCAATAAGCATGACTACCACAGCAACGTCTGTCTACACACTCCAATATGAGAGGAAACACACACTACAACTGGTGACTAGTAGTGTAGCATGGGTGTGTTTTCTTCACAATGGTGTGAAATCACTCTGGTCTGCATGGCAGTGACTCTCCACTTGAACAGCTCGTCCTGTCCCTCCGGTCAGCTTCAACCTCAGAGAACCCGACATTCTTCTCTTGGCCGCTGACTGAACCACAGAAGCATTTCTCACAATCTGGATGAGATCGAAGTTAAAGGCAGACCAGAAAACAAACACACAGGGACAAACGTGCAAAATCAATTGCGCCTGTTTCAGATGTTAATTTTTTGCTAAGAGCGCCTTAAAACATGGCATGTATGAACAGACCACACATTTTGCATGGCAAGTTGGGCTAAATTCTCAGTCATGCGCATGCATGCATTCATGGGAAGGTCCAGGGGAAAGTGGGAAGTTCGCAACACGACATGGAAGGAGACGCGCTTAACAGCAAGAGGGGCGGAGAAAAGCGCCCACTACGAGATGAGCTTCAGGTTTAGTGGGACGTAAAAAAAAAAAGAAGGAACGCCGTGCGGTTTCTGCGGCCTGGTGACAGCAAAGTGCAAACACAGTGTAAGCAGTTACAATCTTAACACATCAGCCTCACAGAGAGATGAGTGCCACAGCCCTTTCTGCTCGTCAACCAGTGTGTTATAGGGTAGTGGTAGTGGTGGCTGATATTTGGTTGGCATTTGTGTGAAAATGCCAAGACAAGAGAGGTACAAAACCAGGATTGATTCAGTAAAAAAGGGCCAATGGGATTCAGTCTTTAGCTCCAGTGAGATTTTGATAGCACAACGTGTAGATAGAAAGGTGATGAAATCACAAACACCAGATAACCTTCAGGCAGTGGACTGGTGAACCGTGTTAACAGGGACAATCTGCATACCTCTTCTGTTTCCTATTCACCAAATCCAATCCATTCCCTCAAACCTGTTTCATGACAAATACCAGCTCCAGGCCATAGTCAGACAATGGCAATGTTGTGATTTGATGGAATAGCAAGACTGCACATGTGAATGCCCACTAGGAGTTAACCCTTTAACAAAAACTCATTGGACCGTGTACATAATGCTAACGCTAACAGCATTTTGTTGTCTCTGTACTTGTACTATGTACTTCTACTGCACAAGGACAATGAAGTTGATCTAATCCAATGTAATATAATCATGTGCAGGAGACCGGCACAAACTATGCAGATGGATAATTCAAGGTTTTTTTTTTTTAATGTCTCAATCATTGTGTCCATTCTTTTTAATAGGTCCGTTTGGATTCCTCCATGAGTTTATGTGTACTGTATGTTTAATTTTCACAATAATTATCATAGTAGCTGTGGGTGTGGCCCCCATCTCCCTCAGGGGTCCTTAAAGTTTGTCACACGTAATACACCTTTTGAGATCATCAAAGTCCGCCACAGGATCTGCTCATAGACACTGACCCCGTCCTTGCACCCCTTTGGAAATACCCCTGGGGACATTACAGACTTCAAAAGGTTTCAACATGCGTCACAACCATGATTAGTTGTTAGGGCGGGTAGCTTACCTTCTGCAGAGGTGGGTCGCGCTTCTGACGGTCGTAGGGCCGGTGGCAGGCCCAGGTAACTGAGGACAACGTAGCGAGTCTCGTAGCGGAACCCCTCTGGTACTGTGGTTGGTTGGACCCGATCCATGGCAGCTTTTTCTTTACTGGCAGCAAATCTGGGCACATGTACGGGCAATCCTCAGGTTGCTGTCAGTCAGTCACAAAAACGGTCACAACTTAAACGCACAGGAAGCCCTCTGAGACCACATGGCAAAAGAGTAAGATAACACAAAATCTCACTACACGATTTACGAGAGTGTGTTCTGTAAATTACATTCCATCATGGGGAGATAGTGATTACAGCTGGGGATTGCTGTTGAAGCAATATATGTAGCCTATGTGTTTATCAAACTCTCCAAATATTTTAGCCTGCACATCACAGGCTAGCACAGCACGATGATGAATAGATTGCCATGCACTATCCACATCGCTGAGGAGGAGGGCAACCTCCCACTACCACACACATGGCAGGCAGGCACATACATTTTATGTATCGTTCAAACATATTATGTTTTGTTTTTTATGCACATTCTTTTTTATGGCAGTTGCACTGTTGAATTGACCAGACAAGCACCGCACTGTTGAATTGACCACACAAGCACCACACTGGTTTATCCAAATGAACTTGGGCGAGTGATAGCACTCGACCATGCTGAACTGTACATTGTGGTAGTTTGCGAGCATCTGCGGTTAACAGCCCTCAATAGAATAATACTCATGTCAGACTGGAATGAACAGTACCAAAGAAGATAAAGCAACTTTATTTCGACAGCTCAAACAAACGGTCAGTATTGCAATTGACCCACAAACGGCACTAGTACATTGTGTACGGAAAGCGCTCATGCTTCCAACTCTTATTTCACTGCTAACCACACCTACCTCGCATCACATCTAATTGTGGGATACCCTGGCAATTATGCTTAAGTTTAGGCTGAATGACAACTTTTATACGTTTGCATGATTAACCAGTTAAACAAAGGCACTTTGCATTCATAAAAACACAACTTACCCCCTCTCGTCAATCTCAGGTCCAACAACGTGCGCTGAACAAAACGTTAGGAAGCGCACACCTACTTCCTCCACATGCACCAACGCGAGTTTAGTGACTAGCTGGTATGCTAACGGCTACTTCCACGATGCATTTGCGTGCAGCAGTCCCACTATGCAGACAGTTTCAGCAGTCATTTGCCGACCCCCCTTTGAATTGTCATGTAACTACAATTGTCCATGTAGCACAAAGGGCGAATGTTTTAAAGGAAGGTCAAAGGGCAACTAATTTCACCGGACAAATAAAAACACGCCGACAGAGCCGTGATCACTTCACTTTATGAAGTACAGTATGCATAAATAGAATTTACAAATCGTTAGGCTCTTGGCAGAAGATACACAGGCAGTCATCAATTCAGCCAAATTATTGCATGACGTGCGTTTGCGTAGCACGTCAGCGTAGAATGTCAAAGGCTACAACTTACATAATTTACGACGCAAGCAATGAAAAATAGACACAGAGATGTTTCCAAATATTGGTTGACCACCTTATTATTTCATTGTACACTGTAGACTAAGGCTATAATGTCAGAACAGGGGCAGTAATATCATTTCAGCACAATTACTATTGAATTATAACCTCTGACCAACGGTTTATCATGATTCAACCAACCATTTTGAGAATTCTAAATCCCTCTCTGGACCTACTACTGACAGTGACAAGCTGTCAAATACACTAGTTTCATTGTCTCTGACAAATGAAATAGTAGGCTAAATTGACACACAGACACTTGCTTCCACCTTGTGGTCAATATGTTTATTACAATCCAATAGCGCAATATCCCAGGTCGCTCCATGTTGGTGACTTGAGTTTGAACTCCCTATAAAAGCCTCCCTAGAAAGCATAAGCCTAAGGTCACAGCAGAGAAGCACATCTTACCAGGAGGAAAGCTGTGGTGATATTTCACCTAGAGCACATTTAAGTTTTGATTGTCACATATACGCAATACAAGTGAAATTCTTGTGCCACAGTTGCAATAGTTTAAGGAGAGGTAAAGTCCATGAAACATCATCTGCCTTCTTTTACTTTCATTTTTAGGCCTACAGCAACACCGTGAAAGCTAAATAATTAACATGGATAAATAGTTAACATCATGGTTTGTTTACCGGAGGGGAAGGTCGTAGAGGTTACAGTGGTAAGACATAAGCTGTCCTGTTTCTGGCAGTTTATCATATAGGCCTATATATATATATATATATATATATGTATATATATATTTTTTTTTTTTTTTTTTTAAGCTGCTATTTACTCTCATTTATTGTCCTTTGCCCGTAAATGTCAAGATTACTGTCCTTTATTGAGAGGTCTTGAGTTAGTCACCTATGGTCACGCTGCAGTAAATTATTTATTTTTGTGGTATTGTATTCGAAGATTCTATTTCTTAAACTGATAATACCAAGCTGAAAAGTGAGCTGAAATACACAGAAAGGAAATCCAGTTGCTGTATGTGAAGTGAACAAACATACTGTTTCTGTTACAGCAGAATAAAATAGGAGAATTAGTAACATAATGCAATTACATATAAAGGAATTACCAATATATTGCCATACAAAGGTTAAACAACATGTTGTGTTAAACACGGTGATTCATATAAACATGCAGTCGTAACACCAGTGTGATATTCACCCCTTACTGACACGTGACTTTGTGACGTGACGGCGCCAATATGTGAAGCTAGGAAGACTGTAGGCAAATATATTTCAGATTCAGATTTCACACATAGCCTGGGTTTCAGTCTCCCAGTATAAAGTATTTAATTACTTTAACTCCACATGTAAGAAACATCATGCTGAACACGTCTGTATAATACAGATTTGTTATGGATGTTTTATGTCACACAACACAGCAGGTTTCATTTTCAATCACTTGTTAGTTTCAATGGCCAACGGGGCCAATGGTAAATGGCAGTGCCCTTTGCCATAGATCTGGTTTCCCAACAGTAACATCCTCCTCACATTGAAAAGTGAGTTTTCTCATTTCAATCCTTTGAAAGGTACAATCACAACTATGTGAAGGACAGAGGCTAAATGCACTTTCTCATGGACATGGCTTTACGAGCATGGTATTCTAGAATACTGAATCTGAATACTGAAATAGTTTTAGAACTGATCCTATGTACTGTAAATCTATTCATCCTCCGTATGTCACAACACTCTTTTTGAACCTGATAGTATCCGATAGTGAAAGTATCCAATAGTGGTGTCCTGAAAATAGTCCTTTCCAAATCCTGCAGAATTCAGATACTGTTTTAGGTCATATAACCTCTCAGGAGGTAAAAGAAAACAATAAAACATATTTTGTTACATGTTTTTTTTGCGCTCATCTGAAAGAGAGCACTAACTAAATTTTACTCAGAATAGAGACATAGATAGAGATAGAGATAGAGATAGATAGATACTTTATTGTTCCTCAAGGGGAATTTCAAGGCCGCTTAAGACACCACACACAACAATATAAACAGGATGATAGAATAACAAATCAACATGTAATCAACAGTATGACATGGTAAAGATAAAGATACTAAAACAGAGATCCTTGTGAGATGGTAGTGCAAATAAGTCCAACAGTGCAACAGTGCAGGGTTAAAGTCTAGATTGAAAGTTGAAGTCTACATTTATCCTTTTATCTTCTGTTTCTTAATGTAATGTCCTTATAGTTGTGAAAATGAATGTTTCTTCTCACTTGGAAACACGGCGGTACTTCTAAACTTCTGGACTAATATAATATGCATGTGAAACATCTATTCCAGAAATGATATATGAAACTGTAAATAACTTGACCCTGCTTGGTATCTTTGAGTGGGTTACACAAGTAAGATAAGATAATTAATAGGTGATGCAATTACATGTAAAGGAATAGACCAGTATATTGCCATAAAAAAGACAACATAACAACACGTGTTAAACACAGTGATTCATACTATATCACACTGGTGTTTTACGGCTGCATGTTCATTGCATTCCATATACAGCAGTGCTCTTTCACTTATCAGCGCAGACTTTAACGCTCTGGCGAACTCCCTTTACAACGATCTTCGTGCCATCTGTCAACTCCTTCACGCCGGCCACAAGTTCGTCTGTCACTGACTTAGTGAAAATATCTGCCGCAGCTCCAATTGCTTCTTCGGTGCTACCCGCAGAGAGCGCTGCTCCAATGGCACTTATCACACCGCTAGTCACCCCTTTAGTGAGCCCCAGTGAAGTGTTCGCCATGGCCTTGCCCACTTCAGTTGTTCCTGCCATCACGGCGCCAATGGCTGTGGGGAGGTTTTGGTCTCCGTCCTCTTGACTGTCCTCTTCTTCAAAAGCAGTCTGTATGATGCCAGTTACTCCCTCTGTCACACTGGACACCACATCTCCCAATGAACTCCACAGTGATGACATGATGATCCTTAGTTGCTCTCTCTCTCTCTCTCTCCCTCTTTCACACTCTTTGTTCCTTGATGCTGTCTGTCCTCCAGATATCACCAAGGGCCCTATTAGAAGAGTCTTGGGACAAAACCATTCTAGTTAGCCTACTCTCCTTCTGGATCAATGGATCAACTGTAGTACAGTATATTCAAGTGGCTGTGAACATTATTAAATTCAATGATGTAAACATGGAACTTAAATGTAGTTTCACAAACTTTGATCAGTCATGTGCACTTGTATAACTTTCCTATGTGCACTTACGTCTTGTTAAATTGAAAACACTTACCAGATATTATCCAGAGGAGGTCAAGTTCACTGCTGTGAAATCTTTTAGAAATGAAAAGTGAATGGCGAGAGACACTGCGGCGATTTCCAATAAATGGAAAAGGGAGTTCCATAAACATAGAGCTGGGATAGGAGGGTCTTATCTGGGCCTCAGAGGTCCATGGAACATAATTTCACTTTCATTATTGCAGCACCATTGAGCCATAAATAGTTTAGTTTACAGTTGCTTTATAAAGCGGCAAGGAAGGTTACGAGTTCAGCTGTCCGGTTCATGGGCGTTTACAGTATATTAAATTAGAAATGTTCTTTATTTTCATTTATTTTGCTACTGCCTGTAAACAACAATATGTGAAGCTAGGAAGACTATTTCAGATTTCAGAGTCATATAGCCTGGAATTCACTCTCCCAGTGTAAAGTACTATTTAATTACTTTAACTCCACATGTAAGAAACATCATGCTGAACACGTCTGTATAATACAGATTTGTTATGGATGTTTTATGTCACACAACACAGCAAGTTTCATTTTCAATCACTTGTTAGTTTCAATAGCCAACGGGGCCCCTGGGCAGTGCCCTTTGCCATAGATCTGGTTTCCCAACAGTAACATCCTCTTCACATTGAAAAGTGAGTTTTCTCATTTCAATCCTTTGAAAGGTACAATCACACTATGTGAAGGACAGAGGCTAAATGCACTTTCTCATGGACGTGGCTTTACGAGCACGTTATCCTAGAATGTATAGAAAGTGTTGTGTCTTTATGACTATATAATAATAAATCCATCATTCTCACACAGGGGTTAAATTCACTCCTGTTCACTTGGTTTACGAAGATCTGTTGATCGAAACGTTGCCTTTTTAAATAATAAAGAACTGTTTTTGGAGCCATTACAGTGTGCAGACCATCACCTTTACTTTTACTTTCAATTTAGAACATAATTATCACTGTGAATGCCAAACCAACATAGGGGAAACAATGCACATGGAGAGTGATTACACCTACAAATAGATCCTTTTAGAAGACTACAGAAAGGTCTCCTGATTCTTTATTACATGATCTTCAGATGGCAACATTCTAATTACATGCTTATATTACTTTATTTATCCCTCATACCTCATTAAAGCCCCCCACCCCACATGGCTTGCAATGCGACAATAAAACGTCACTGTGAATTCGAAATCCCTTTACTGCACACACTACTGGCAATGCGATCGCTCGTCGAGTCGGTGGAGATACTCTGACCACACAGCTGTATTGTATATATGACGTATCAACATTGCCCTAAAATGTTGGACAATGTTGAGACTGATATCAGAGAAACTGATAAGACTGATGCGACAGCCGTCGTCCCACTTGCTGTATGCGTTGCCCAGTTCATTTCAAGAGATTTTATTCAATTTTGACGTCGCCAGCCATAAATCCATGTTACGTCGCCGGCCGTGTGTGTAGATCTTTGAAATGTGTTATAAAATGACTTTGCAACAAATCATCCACAAACATCTTTTATTGCCAGTACATGAAAGCACAGGTCCAAGACGCTCATAGACTTTAGAAGACAGCTTGGTAGGCCAGAAGGTAGCCTTCATTGTACATGTACAGCCTTCTGTCCTGGGGGTTGTAATGCAGATTGGCTACCCGTGCGGCCACCTTCTCCAGAGGCAGAGCCAAGCTGTTGTCCTCGTGACCCGTGGTGGTGTCGAAGGCGTAGAACACTTCCTCGCGGTACGTGTCCACGAAGCGTGTGGCGTACAGGACCCCGCACACCATGAAGGCGTTGGTCACGGACTTCTTGAACAGGTGCGTCTTCCACGTGTGCGTGACGTTGAGCGAGTCGGCGTCCAGCAGGCTCACCTCCAGGTTGCCGTGGTTAGCCAGCGTGGAGTAGATGACCCACAGGCCTCGCTCGTCGGACGACAGGTTGATGTCGCTCCAGTCGAAGCAGGTGTAGTAACAGTAGGGGAACTGGTTGTTGAAACCGGCGTCGGGGAGCGCCTTGCGTAGCGTGGTCTGGGTCTTGAGGTCGAAGCGACACAGCTCCCGTGTGTTGTAGCACTGGTAGAAAACAGCTTCTCCGTACAGCAGAGTGCCCGGGCCCTGGATGGCGTTGACGTGGGTGTTGGAGGGCGCGATGGACTCGTCCTTGTAGTTCTTGAACGCCATGAAGTCGCCGAAGGAGCTGTACGTCCGCATGACGTTCCCGGAGCGATGGCCGCTGGTGAGCGGCTGGACCCAGTAGCGGTCCTCGCTGCCCAGCTTGGTCTCGCGCCCCCAGGCCCCCGCTATGTAGGACTTCCCGTAAGAGCTGAGCTTGGTGACGACGGCGGCGCTGATGTTGGTCATGATGCGCTGAGAACAGGTGCCTGTGGAGAGAGAACAGTTGTTCCTGTATCTCAGAGGTGAAAGGTCATGGGTTCGATCCCAAGGTCCACCACACACTTCACTTAAAGTGGATAAAACAGGTAGCAGTGGCATATGCATTGGCTGTGCATAGGAAATCTACATCACTGGAAGCAGGAGGCTACAATTGTAATCGTATGTCTATGAAGGAGAATTGTTTTGGGGGTAGATGGCTTACTTCTAAATTCTGTGGGGATGGTGCGACAGGATTGCACACGGTTGTTCAGTCGGCGTAAGTTTTCTTTCACCGTCTCCAGATTGAAGACGTTGTCTTTGTACATCTTCTCTACATTCACTTTAGCTTGGGCAATCTGGTAAAACATGAATTACCATGAACTTCATAATACAGTAAATGTGATACTATCCTTATTATTTCCATCAAAGTGTAGTGTCATCATCTGTTCTGTTCTTCTAACATTTAATACTTATGAATACATACTTGATATCACAGCTTAGTTATTTAACAAGCGTAATATTTTGAAACAGTTTTTAACAAACCACTAAACCAGTCTTGCTAAATTCAGTACTCTGAGGTTGAATTGCGGAGTCGTTGAGCGTGCTGGTGTACCTCTGTGGTGAGTTTCACGGTGTCTTTAGATGGGCTGTCATTGTGGGTGATGTCTGCGACCTGCTGGAGCTGGTCTAGCTCTGCGCTGAGCTGCTTCAGGTGGAGCGCGTTGTACAGGCCGTTAGAGTTCAGGTACTGGAACTGGCCCAGACGCCGCGTCACATTTACAACATTGGCCAAAAGTTGTGGCATCGTAGCTTCCGTCTCCTCAACCTGTGTGTCAGACAACGCCATGTATTGCCTTGAAATTGGTTCCAACCTCCCTGCCTCTCACAGACTACACATTTGCATGATTGGTGGTAAGGGTGCTTCAGGGTTTTTTTTTTTTTTTTTTATGCTTGCGCAAAACAGACAGCTCGTTGCCTCATTATTGAATGACGAAGATTGTCACAATGTCTAGACTGTGGTGCGGATACCGTGGTGTGCGGACTCTCTGTTGTGGTGGTACTTTAGTAGTCCTCAAGATGTTCTGTTTCATGAAGACAAAATAATCACTTCAAATTATATGAATATATATAATGAAAAATTGTTAAACCACTGAACCACTAGTCTAGACACTACCGCCATTTCCACGTACTGGCAAGCAATAGCTCTAACCTTACTTCCATACACATCTTGATGTACCGTACACCAACCTGAAGTTGTAGGAATTGTACAGTATGTATGAGCAGTGTCTGTTAGTCTTGAAAAGATGGTCATTTTTCAAAGAAGAAAGAGATAGAGTGTGTGAAAAGTTTGTGTGTGTGTGTGTGTGTGTGTGTGTGTGTGTGTGTGTGTGTGTGTGTGTGTGTGTGTGTGTGTGTGTGTGTGTGTGTGTGTGTGTGTGTGTGTGTAAACCTACCTGTGCTTGGAGCTTGTGAAGAGCATCCCCACAGTCCTGCACCAGATTGGATACGTTTTCATATTTTACAGCGGGGAAAGTCCACGCGAGGCTACTCGCATCACACACACAAGAACCGTCACGTAGCTGCCCACTCAACCGCTGAGGATGGACACTCTCCTAGACACACACACACACATTTAAAAAGTTCAAATTAGCTGAAGGGCAAATGACACACATTTTTAAATAGCTAATTAAAAAACGAATTAACTAATGTATAAAATAATTGATTGTTTAGAAATAAAAAATATGTATTATTATTTTACATTTCCATCCAATAAATGACCAAATGTACAAGATACATGTAAGCTATAAAGTATTAGAGAATGAGGTAAGCAAATGTCAATGGCCATTTGTTTAAATATGTGCATGGCTACATTAGACCACATCTCTGCTTGTAGCAGTATGATCGCCATGAAGTCTTCAAAAGGCAAAGGTACTGTATGTAAGCATTGGTTACAGCTAAAATGTGCTCAGTATTAATGCACGCTTCGGAACTTTTAAAGGAAAGTGTTTTCATATAGTAATATTAGCATTAACAATGAGCAATGTTGATACAGTTGTTATGACATTCATATAATAAGTATTAATAATGAAGACAAAATAAGATAAATCCTCTAAATGTCAATACTTATACTGCTATATAAACGAACGCCCTCTGGGCTGAACTCACAGTGAGCGAGAGGATGAGCAGAAGGCCCAGCATGGTGTTAGCTGGTGCTGAGGGAGTAGAGCGGAGACTGTGGTGATCCAGCATAGCGAGTGAGAAGAGCATCGGCTGTGCTGAGCAGCAGGTTTATAAATCCAGCAGATGCCGTGAGCCACATGGGAGTGTTTCTCACGGTGGTCGTGCGTGGATGTGTGTGTGTGTGTATGTGTGTGTATGTGTGTGTGTGATGGAGAAGTGAGAGTGAGAGTGCTGTGTCAGAAGTGGGGAAACTCACTTTGCTCAATCAACACCACAGCAGTGTTGCAACTCACCAGAAGGCCAAGCACGAAGGAAAGGCATGCAGTCCACACTTCCTACTTAGTGAAGGGGGGCCTTTTATTACATATTGTATGTCACTAAAGGGAAGACAAACATGAATCAACAAATCAATAACTGATGTCCATTGAGTTTGACCATTATGGAAGCCGTCTGAGTGTAGGCTGAATACAACAATGTCCTGTTTATTAGCCGCATTGTGTGCAAGCTGCAGGACGGTGATTTATGCGAGCCAACACTCAAAACCATATCATATCAAATACCATACCATATCATATCATACCATAAACCATACTTTGACCATATTAACTTCCCCCTTGTATTAACCTCATAACTGAAGAAATTTAGCAAAATCAATGTATAAACCGCGGCTAATAGTTGGGAAATTATGGTATGTGTTATGTGTCATAAATATATGACTGCTATGTTATGTGTTGAAAATATGAGAAATGTATGAGAAATCTGCATTTCTGGAATAATATAGTTGCAGTAGGACAGTATATCAAGAGGCTGGAATGAGTGCTCATGTAATACTGTATGGTAGAAAATGAGAGAACTTTGGAAATAGCAGTTATTAAACAGTAACCTCTTCCCAAAATGATCATTTCATTTCATGTCATATAATGTCAAAGAAAGAAATTATAGGAGTCAGCAAATTGAGCTTTAACCTGTGGAACTAGACGAGACTGTACTGTTTATCTCTATCATAATAAAAACTCATCATGTTTATGGTGGTGTGTAATGCAGGCCATACAAGAGTCCTGGATGACGACAGAAAGTACTGTAGTGTATGTTGGGCCTCATTTGAAGGTATTGCTCAATCCTGTGGCTTTGTGAATGGATGGAAAAGAAGAACAGAAAGTGCACCAAATAAGGGTATTCAGTGGGGACAAGGAAGCGAGGGAATTTATTATACTCAGGTTCAGGCATAGTTTCATAGGTGTCAGCATATATGAGGCTCAACGTTCTTCTGCATGAACTGTATAGCTATTGCGTGTTGGGGCATTGAGCTGACCTGGTGTTTGTGATTAAGGTTTTACCCATGGTGTCAAATTAGCAAATTGATTTTGCCTTGTTTTTCAATTAGCTTTGGCTAGACTTTGCACTTTGCATCGTTCAAATATGGCCCATGAGATTTCTGTGGTTCTCGTCAAATATGTCAAAATATGAGCATGACTTTCATCTCTCCAACTTCCTTTATCATCTTACAGTTCACCTACTGTTTATCTAATCAAACCAGAGATCCCTTCAGTTGACAGTTGAGTAGGAAGGTCATAATAATCTCACCACACCCTTGAGGATGATGTACAGCGCAAACATCCAATCCCCTTACTTCAATGCTCCAGAGGCTCTACCTCAGAGGGACACTTTAATGCTCCAGAGGTACTACCTCAGAGGGACACTTCAATGCTCCAATGCTCCAGAGGTATTACCTCAGAGGGACACTTTAATGCTCCAGAGGTATTACTTCAGAGGGACACTTCAATGCTCCAGAGGTACTACCTCAGAGGGACACTTTAATGCTCCAGGGGCATTACCTCAAGAGTGACACTTCAATGCAATGCTCCAGGGGTATTTACCTCAGAGGGACACTTCAATGCCTCCTGTGGTGTTATCTCAGAGGGACATATATTCAGGTCTAATCATGTTGCATACACCTCTCAGGTTCAGTTAGATCGGCTAGTCAAAGCTCAAGCA
This sequence comes from Sardina pilchardus, assembly GCF_963854185.1. Lineage (NCBI taxonomy): Eukaryota > Metazoa > Chordata > Actinopteri > Clupeiformes > Clupeidae > Sardina > Sardina pilchardus. Next base: position 25,354,807 of record NC_085003.1, read on the forward strand.
TCATTGCAGGAATACACCTCTTATTCAGTCATATGGAAATGTAGCCTGACGAGCCAGACCCACATCAAGATGTAGGTCTGGGAACTCACCAGAGGCAGGGCTCAATCAGAGGGATGGGATAAACGGTTGTCTTTCAAATTCCCTCTCCCCGCAATAGGATAGTGCTACAACCAATTATCTTGTTTTCAAGTAGCAGGATGGGGAATTCCTGCTTATACGGTCCATGACACAAAAACAACTTTTCTTTCTATAATTCTTTATTTGCTTCATATTCGGAACACAAAGTGACAATTTCCTTTATAGATGTTCTGTACATATTCCATTAACACTGTTGCTATGGAGAGGCAGGACGCTGCTCCTGCCCTCAAGACTCACCCAGACAGGCACTGACCCTGACCCTGACCCCTGACCCCTTGACCTGGCGAGGGTCAGCACCAGGGTCAGGTCCTCTCTGGGCAGGAAGACTCAAACTATTAAATCAGTCTGTCTATTAACACAACGTATTGCTCATTACAAATTCAGTTATGCTAACAGTGGTAATGATAATAGTATTATTTTATGGATATCAATAAAACATCAAAAACAAACAAAACAAAACAAAAAAAACTCTAAATGGCTGGAGAAGAGCTACTAGCTAAAATATAAAAAGAGGAGAGCTCAGTTTTCGAATGGAATGATGCTCCATTGCAATGACAACACGTGGGGCCCGGAACCTGGGCTCGGACGAGGCCTCAGCGCCACATCTGAGCCAGACCCGGGCCAGAGGAAGACAGCGGCGCTGTCTGGGTCACCAAAGTAAAAGCAGAAGAAAACAAAACAACAGAGTCTAGCTAGAGTGCAGGGGTTCTGTGGGCCAGGCCGGAGGAAGGGCAGGGACTGTACAGCACTTTCAAAGGTAGTACATTCAGGAGCCACAGGCGAAATATTCTCTACGTCACACGGAGGTAAGACAATAGCACAGGCTTGTACCGTCATGACTAACAGAGCATGCAAACAGAGGCAAGGAGCGGAGGAGGCAAATACATTTAATATATATTAGATATATTTATATGTATATGTAAGAGAGAAGATGGTAGAGAGTTTGTGTGAGGGTGTGTATGTGTGTGCGTGTGTGTGTATGTCCCATGTTCTTTGCAAAGAGCCTATGTAATCAACAAGCACTGCATGTTTATGTTACAATAACAATATCAACATCCTTCTCCAAAGACATAGTCCTGAAATTGCATACTCACTGCTTGCATTCTCTCACACAAACACACACACACCTCCACAATTTTCTGTCCTCTGTTCCTGTATCTACAGTACAGTATGTCCTCTCTCTATCTCTCACACACCTCTCTCTCTGCTACAGAGCACGTATGGTGTGGTCAACTGCTTCCTATTTTTGTTTTGTCGGTCAGTGAGTAAATCTGCGTCCACTCATACACTTGCAGTGCCGTGCAGTTCTCCAGATCTCAGAGCTGCTACTAACAACAGGGTATTTTCTGTGACTGTGTATGTGTGTGTGTGTGTGTGTGTGTGTCTAGCACGTATGTGAACGCAGCAGCAGCCTTGGCGGAGCTGAGAGGAGACGGGAGACGTAGGGCCTGGGCACCACACGAGGAGAGTTTAAGGCCACGTCTGTGGGCTCTGGGCACCCTGTCGTCGCACGTCCGAGTAGAGGCTGGTGCTGCGTGACGAGAGGTTAGCGCAGGAGGCCGTAGCTTCACGGGTGGGGGCTTTGACGGCCAGGTGGTGAGTGGGGGGTGGAGGGGGCCGCTGAGAGAGCCTGTGAGCCGCGGGGCACCACGTTATATGAGAAGGGAGGGTGGTTTAAGGGAGGGCGTTACCCTACATTCTGAGCTTGGAGCAGTTAGCTCCAGATAGCCCCGCCGCTAACAGACAGACATGGCGCAGCGGACCTCCATCTCAGCAGGACAGGGCCAGGTCCCAGCCCCCAGGGTTAGTGAGCTATCTGGGCCGTCTCTTGCTCCTCGTCACGGATGACTCTGAGCCAGCTCCTCTACTGCGTCTGTGTGTGACTGGGGACCGGGAGTCCCAGGCTCAACACAGTATGAACAATACAGTGAATCAGACTAATGTTAGCCATATCAGCCCCAGAATGAATGTGTACAGTATGTGTGTGTGTGTGTGTGTGTGTGTGTGTGTGTGTGTGTGTTTCTGCATGTCTGTTACCCCAATAGGGCTGATTCTCAGTCCGCAATATGTGATCACATACTAGTAGACCTATCTCTGTGTGTGTGTGGGTGCATGCGTGCGTGCATACGTATCTGTGTGTGTGTATGTGTGTGTGTGTGTGTGTGTGTGTGCATGTCAATGTGTGTGTGGCTTTGGTATAAACATGGTGTAAGATCGTAGGATCTAGGAGGAGAGGACAGGCTTTGGCTTGAGCTGAGCCATAGCTGGGCTATGGCTGAATTGTAGCTGGTTTTGGCTGGGCTGCTGCTGGAATGGACTGCACACGGGCTGGGTGGTGTTGCTGGGCTGGGCTGTGGTGCAGCTTAGTCTGGGGTTGGGTGGTGTACTGTATATGCTGGGCTGTGGTGCAGCTTGATCTGGGGTAGGGTGGTGTCTATGCTTGGCTGTGCTGGCAGCTTAGCTTGGTCTGGGGTTGGGTGGTGTACTGTATATGCTGGGCTGTGGTGCAGCTTGGTCTGGGGTTGGGTGGTGTATATGCTGGGCTGTGCTGGCAGCTTGGTCTGGGGTTGGGTGGTGTCTATGCTGAGCTGTGGAGCAGCTTGGTCTGGGGTTGGGTGGTGTATATGCTGGGCTGTGCTGTAGCTTGGTCTGGGGTTGGGTGAACAGGTACATGCTTCTGACGCCCTCTTGGGTGAGTGGGAGAACTGCACGGGCCCTGGGGTGGTAGAGTGGGCAGCTCGCCTGATTCTACGGTCATGTCGTCCTAAAAGTCCAGTCTGTTGTGACGTCACTGAGCTGACCACCCAGAGGTGACTTCCTCTGACCTCCGACCTCTATGTCCAGGTTCCTGAACGCGGTCTTAGCGTCAAATGCCAGGTCTTAAGCCCTTCAGTGTAATGTCCAGTCAGCATGTGTGTGTATATGAGTGTGTGTATGTGTGTGTGGGGGTGGGTGGGTGGGTGTATATGAGTGTGTGTGTGTGTGTGTGTGTGTGTGTGTGTGTGTGTGTGTGTGTGTGTGTGTGTGTGTGTGTGTGTGTGTGTGTGTGTGTGTGTGTGTGTGTGTGATCTTGGTGTGGCCACTCTCTATTGTCTCCTCTTGGTCTTTGGGTCATGAGCTCAGAATCAGTATCACTCCTTAATGCCCTTAGAATCACTCTTCATGGGACAAGTGTGTGTGTGTGTGATTTGGCAGTGTGTGTGGTTTGGCAGAGTGTGTGTGTGTGTGTGTGTGTGTGTGTGTATGTGTGTGGTTTGGCAGTGGGTGTTTGTTGGGGCCAGAAAACAGTTATACTCACAATCTTACAGACAAAAGAGAAAAAAATGAAAGCAGGTGACAATATAACAAAATGGCTTTCAACGTTTTTGTGGAAAGAAGGAGGAAAAGGACAGAATTTAATCTATTTGTACAGGAACGGATGGGGGGATGGGTGGAACTAGGCTAAAAAAGGAGAAGGAGAAGAGGAAGAGAAAAACTCCAGAGAGATAGAGAGTGGCCAAGCAACGTAGCCAGCACAGCCCACACCTCTCCCCATCTCCATCTTATCTCTCCACCCTCCTGCCTCTATACATCCCCCGCTCCTCTCCCTCTCCCTTTTCTCCCTTCCTCTGTCTCTTCCTCCTTTGTCTCTCCATCTCTCTCTCTCTTTTCTCCTTCCTCCTCTTTCCCCTGCCCCCCCTCTCTCTCTCTCTCTCCTCCTACTCTTCTGCTCCTCCTCCTCCTCCTCCTCCTCCCTCTCTCTCCCTCTCTGTCCCGCGGAGCGGAGTGTGTGCTCAGCAGGACACCTCCATGGTGTGGCTGAGCTGGGCCACGCCCTCGCTGCTGTCCGACTGGGTGCAGGCGCGGGAGCGAGAGCCGTCCAGGGAGCTGCCGCTGGTCAGCGACGCCGTCCGAGAGCGAGCCAGCCGGGTCATACTAGCTGTGGGCACTGCGGAGGGAGAGAGAGAAGGACAGAAAGAAAGAAAGAAACAAAGAAAGAGCAAAGAGAATGAAACAAAGAAAGAAAGAAAGAGATTGAAGGAGATAAAGATAAAAACAGACAGAAAGAAAGAAAGAAAAGAGGATGGGCAGTTTGAGAAGAGAGCAGGAAAAAGAGTCAGAGAGACAGAGGGAATGAGAGAGAAAGAAAGGAAAACTGAATCAAATATCAGAAACAGGTGGATGTTTACATAGCGCTTTCTTCTCAAAGAAGTTGAAAAACGGAGAGGAACGATGCAACATGCTGTGTGGTTTCAAAACAGCAAGACCTTGAAGTAGTTGAACAGTCGATACCCTCCACCAGAACATTCACGGCAACAAAGCAACTGCAAATCTTAAATGGCCCTGCTGTGTAGTACTGTACATGTTCAATGCACATTTTTGAATGGGGTTGGGAGAAATGGATCGCAAGTTTTCCCTGCTTATGTATCAGAGGAAAAAACACGAAGGTGTACCATCACTGCACATGCCTGGACAATTGATATGTTAAATGAATTAAACGCTAATTAATTTACCATGATGAAAATATCATTATATCATTGTCAGCCTACAATCTCAGCACCCCGGCATAGTGGGGGTGATGGTGGGACTTCTGTCTAATGCTAATATCATTCCCAGTCACCTGTGCTAAGCTAACCATTGACCACACTGGTTGGGAGCACTGCCATCCTTGTATTAGTTTTAAGAACACAAGCAGAGACAAGGTTTCATTTATCATGCACCTGTCAACCCTCAGGCCTTCTTCAGAGCTAAACATCATCTCTGGCCTTTTCTCCCTCTCCTCAACTGAGAGGAGAAGCCCATGGGAAGCTATGGGTGCCTCTCAACATCTCTCCTCGATGCTCGATCCTCGAGGGGCGTTCCCACTGATCTATAACTAACACTGGATAGACTAACCCATTGTTGCCGCCCCATCATTCTTTATGTAGATCAGTGAGGATCGAGGCCCAAGGAACGAGGGCGGACGTAGAAAAGCCCAAATGAGAGGCACCCTATGTGCCATGCAAGGCTAATCAGGCTAGGTGCATGCTGCAACAGGCCAAGCCGAGGGCTGAGACAAGCTCCATATGAGGGTGATGCTGGAAGGAGAGAGAGGAGGAGAGGACAGCAGAGGTGATGAGGGTGTAGCGTGGTGTGGGGTGGGGTCCTTCAGGAAGCAGGAACTGGTGATTTAACCCCAACCTAAAGGAGAACTCCAGCCATGTTTCACACAGATCTTTGTTTCTTGAGGTCACTGAGTACTATTACGAAAAAACAAAACAAACAAATAAAAAAAAGCAGCCAGCTACAGTGCCATTCTAAAGAAATCATTGTTGTTAGTTTTTTTCACCAACAGTACCCAGTGACTTTGAGAAACAGAGATCTATGTGAAACATTGCTGGAGTCTTCCTTTAAAGCTCTGGGGCTGGGTTCCACAGGTTCCACAGGTTCCCCAGCTGATCTACAGGTACTAGCACTCTGGCCCACTGGCCTCCCCGGAACATGGACACGGATCCAATGGACCAAGCGCAGGTTATCAGAACTAAATAACAGTGGATTACCATGGGGCAATAAATGAACTGGAAGACCAGAACCGATCCAAGGCTCAGTTTCCTGATAGCATTGTAAGCCTAAGTAGCTTGGAAAGTCACTCTTATGAATGTTGTACGAGTTTGTGGACAATTTCGTATTGCTTAAGAATGTTGTGAAAACACTTGCAGCTTTGCATACAGTGCCTATAGAAAGTTATCATACCCTTTTGAAATAGTTACTTTTTTTGTCTTACAGCCTGAAATCAAAACCCATTTAAAAAAAAAATCTTTTCCAGTTTTATTTACAAATGTAGCTGTACAACATCAAAATAATGAAAAAAAAGTCAACAGTTCTGAAAATTAATAAAAAATTAAAAACTAGAATAACAGGGTTGGAAAAGTCATCATACCCCTGACTTAATACTTTGTAAAACTTCCTTTTGCTTTCATTACAGCCATCAATCTGTTTGGATATGTCTCTATTATAGCTTTGCACACCTAGATAGGGGAATATTTGCCCAATTTTCCGTGCAGAAATGTTAAAATTTAGTCAAATTCTGTAGGGAATGGCGATGGACTGCTCTCTTCAAGTCAATCCACATATTTTCTATAGGATTTAAGTCAGGGCTCTGACTTTGCCACTCAAGGATATTCACCATCCTATCCTTAAGCCACTGCTTTGTTCTTTTGGCAGTATGTTTAGGATTTTTGTCGTGTTGGAAGGCGAATGACCTCCCCATCCTCAGCTGTTTAGGAGAGGGACGCAGGTTTTCCTCAAGAATTTTGGTGTACTTGGCAGCATCCATTTTCCCTTCTATCCTGACCAATTGCCCAGTCCCCGCTGAAGAGAAACATCCCCAAAACATAATGTTGCCCCCACCATGCTTCAAAGTAGGTATGGTGTGTTTTGGGTGTGTTTGGGTGTGTATACTGTGTTTGGTTAGCGCCTGGAGCTCAGTCCAAAAACTTCAATCTTAGTCTCCAAAAAGTTCGATCTTAGTCTCATCTGACCATATAAGCTTTTTCCACATGGTAGCAGAATATTCCAGATGTGTTTTTGCACTGAACTCCAAGCGCAATGTTTGGCGAAAACCAACACAGTACACCACCCAAAACACACCATACCTAGTGTGAAGCATGGTTGGGGCAACATTATGTTGTGGGAATGTTTCTTTTCAGCGGGAACTGGGCAATTGGTCAGGATAGAAGGGAAAATGGATGCTGCCAAATACACCCACATTCTTAAGGAAAACCTGCGTCCCTCTCCTAGACAGCTGAGGATGGGGAGGTCATTCGCCTTCCAACACGACAATAATCCTAAACATACTGCCAAAAGAACAAAGCAGTGGCTTAAGGATAGGATGGTGAATATCCTTGAGTGGCAAAGTCAGAGCCCTGACTTAAATACTATAGAAAATATGTGGATTGACTTGAAGAGAGCAGTCCATCGCCATTCCCTACAGAATTTGACTAAATTTTAACATTTCTGTACGGAAAATTGGGCAAATATTCCCCTATCTAGGTGTGCAAAGCTATAATAGAGACATATCCAAACAGATTGATGGCTGTAATGAAAGCAAAAGGAAGCTTTACAAAGTATTAAGTCAGGGGTATGATGACTTTTCCAACCCTGTTATTCTAGTTTTTCATTTTTTATTAATTTTCAGAACTGTTTACTTTTTTTTCATTATTTTGATGTTGTACAGCTAAATTTGTTAATAAAACTGGAAAAGATTTTTTTAAAAATGGGTTTTGATTTCAGGCTGTAAGACAAAAAAAGTAACTATTTCAAAAGGGTATGATGACTTTCTATAGGCACTGTATACCCCAGAGCAATCGTAGATGCTGTTGTGTCCGGTCTAGTCCGGTTTCTCACTTTACCACATACTGAAATACCCACAGCATGCTTTGAATCCCACTCCCTATCCCCTCTAGCCCAACCCCATGGTCCTGCTGGAGGAGGGGGGAGGAGAGGAGATGTATCAGATGAATGATGTCATGAAGGCAGAAAGAGGAAGCAGGAAGTACCTGACCCTCCACTCAACCTGCGATCCTTTACATATGCAACTGAGAGGAGAGGGGAGGAACACACAAAGGGCTTGGTTAACACACACACACACACACACACACACACAAACACACAAACATAGACACATAGACACAATGTAATCTAAAGCATGTAAGTCACACATATAAACACAAGTTCTATTCTACATGTATGTACACACACACACACACACACAAACACACATCATGGACACACACAAAAGATCATGGTTTGATGATAATCTTGCATCTAACAAAAGGCACTTTCAGAAGAAAACCAAATTGGATACAAACATTAATTGAAACAATTGGCAACAGGTCACTGTATTTGATCAGATTACGATTTTAAATTGATTTTGAAAAAGTATCTCTGCACTGGTTTGTATCAAACAATATAAGATACGTTCAGAAATAATCCTATAGAAAAGTTTGTATAGAATAGATAAAAGAATAGAATAGATTAAAAAATGCTCATAGTGATGCAAGGTTGTCATCTGAAGGTAACGATTCAGTAGATTAATTCACACTCACACTATTCACAATGAATAACACACTCACAAACATCACTGAATGAGACACACACGTAGACAAGGGAAGGGATACAGAGGAACAACGAGGGGCTGTGTTGTGTGGCCATGTGTGTGTGTGTGTGTGTGTGTCTACTGCATGTGAAACATTTGAAACATTGTGTGTGTGTGTGTGGTGTTGGATGATTAATTGAAACAGCAGAGTTTGTCAGGAAGGACCCTATACGGTTATGAATGAACTGCTATCCTACTAATCAAAGGTGTCTCTACTCTACACACCATAGAATAACAAAGGTCAGGCACTTACTGTAGCCCATCCCCTGAAGAAAGTACTTGAACGCCTCAGACAGTTTTCCAGGCTGGAGAACAAACATAACGCAGAGAAATTTTAATGAAAAAGTATATGTGGCGTATCTTCATCAAGCACAGGAGCTCCAAATGTAGAAAGTGCCATTTAGGTGAGAGAAATTTGGTTTCCTTGAGCATAAAAAAAGGAAACATAAAAAGCTTTTTGGTAGGAATGCACTTGCACTATACTCTATATAGTGCAAGTGCACTAAATTACAATTTACACTAAATTACAATTTTACCGTTAGGCAGGGATTTACTAATAACCTGTGTCTCACGTCATCATAGTTGCACTCTGTACTTATATTATGTGCCCAATCTTAATTATTAGGCCAACACAATGTGCAGGGTTCAAAGTAGCAATGTGATGACATTCATGTTCACACCCTACAGTATGTGACACTGCACTAGTCTGGTGTTCACCATACTAAACTCAATCTTTTAAGATTGAACATTAGTCTGGCGAGGCTGCGCTTTGTTTCTACTGCACTTCGCGTCGCTTAAGTTTCGTTTTCGGCGCGTCACCGGGCCAATTGCGTGCCAGGAATAGAGTATGGCCGTTTCTGATTGGAGCCAAAGATTCTGGCAGTAAACAGCGAAAATAGATCTGCTGGTATCCAGCCTGAGCTGCCGGGCAGCTCTCCGGCTTCCCCGGAACTTCCCAGGGTTCACCCAGCCTAACACTGCACTATATTGTACACTGTATAGGTCCAGTGTAACAATAGTAGCACCAAGTGGCAACTGCCACATTTAAAATATTTAAATGGTTTAACACCTTTTTTCATTCTTCTTTATCAGACGATAGACTTTACTACAAGTCTGTGTAGACCACATACAATACGTGATGCATATCTGACATATAGCCTACACACTTTTAAGGGTAGAAAAATAATAATAATTTGTGCGTGGACATCTGAACTTACCTGAGTGAGCTGGGGAAGTCCACCTGAATCAGACATCTATTGCAGGAGAGGAGAGAGTAGACAAGGGGTGGAAAAAGAAGAATTGACTTACGATGCCTGAATGATATTGATTGCATATTGATCAGCAGCTCGTTAATGGTTCACAATGCCTGGATTGTGTAAACTGTCAGTCAGTCAGTCTCACCCATAGACTGTAAAAAATGTGTGTGTGTGTGTGTGTGTGTGTGTGTGTGTGTGTGTGTGTGTGTGTGTGTGTGTGTGTGTGTGTGTGTGTGTGTGTGTGTGTGTGTGTGTGTGTGTGTGTGTGTGTGTGTGTGTGTGTGTGTTAGTGTGTGTGTGTGTGTGTGTGTGTGTGTGTGTGTGTGTGTATTATGGTCTCACCTTCAGGAAAGTGGTCTTAGTTGGGTCCAGCTTAGAGTTGCACTCAACCTACAGAGACAGAACAAAACAAGAACGGAATGTTGGATTCAGGACGACAGGACAAAATAACAAAGAAAGGAGTGAAAGCGAGGAGAGGAGAGGAAAGGAGAGGAAAAGAGAAGTGATAGAAGATAAGAAGAGATAGAAGAGCTGATGAAAGGAGAGAGAGAGATAGAGAGAGGGCAAGAGAAGTGATGGCAGATAAGATGAGAGATGGGCTGATGAAAGGATAGAGAGAGAGAGAGAGGGCAAGAGAAGTGATAGAAGATAAGAAGAGATAGAAGGGCTGATGAAAGGAGAGAGAGGGCAAGAGAAGTGATAGCAGATAAGATGAGAGAGATGGGCAGATGAAAGGAGAGAGAGAGAGAGAGAGGAGAAAAGACACTTACCACACCCTCTTCAGCTGGAGCATTGTCCCCAACAACCAGCATGACTGGGCACCTGGGAGAGGAGAGACAGTGTGAGTACACACACACACACACACACACACACACACACACACACACACACACACATACACAAGCACGCACGCACACACACACATAGTGTCCTATATATATTTACACACACTTAGACACACACAGCAAAAACTCACTTCAGTGTCTTGGCATTCAGCACTGTCCCTATGCGGTTCATTTCAAGGTCCCGACGGCTGCACAGAAACAGAAAATCACCATCAGTTTTCACACACTATACACTATACATGTGTGTGTGTGTGTGTGTGTGTTTGTCTCTGTGTGTGTGTGTGTGTGTGTGTGTGTGTGTGTGTGTGTGTGTGTGTGTGTGTGTGTGTGTGTGTGTGTGTGTGTCTGTGTGTCTGTGTGTCTGTGTGTGTGTGTGTCTGTGTGTCTGTGTGTGTGTGTTTACCCGTTGTACATGTTCCAGAAGAGCTGCAGGTTGAACTGATTGACCATGTTGATCTGTTGTCTGTAGTTCTGCACTAGCTCAGTGTTGTTCATGAGCTCCTCCTGGAAACACACACACACACACAGAGAGAGAGAGA
>NC_085003.1:25385700-25413200 GCF_963854185.1 Sardina pilchardus
AAACACCCTCCGCTCATACCACACACAACCTACCTAACCTACCTAACATAAACTGTCCTTAATCACCATCAAAACACCTATCAGCTCAAAACAAACACTTCAGACAACACACACACACACACAAATCACATCACACAAAACTATCACACACCAACTATTCTAAAAGATCCAATACACTTAAACACTTAAGGTACTAGAGATGCCACCCACCCACACACACACACACACACACACACACACACCATCACGCATCACACATACCCTCCTCTCCAACACCAACCTGCCAGGCAGGCAAGCACCCCCTCCCTCCCCCCCTCCACCCAGCAGTGCCCAGTTAGGATAACCTACTCTGGGGGCCCCGTATACGCTGGGGCTGCAGTGGGACCGGGGCACTGGGACCATGCGGAGGAGAGAGCAAGGGTGCCCTGGAGACTCTTACCTGTAAAGGTGTAGGTGCTGCTGCTGCTGCTGCTGCTGCTGCTGCTGCTGTGGCGTCTGAGTGGCGTCGGTCTTCTCCTCCCGCGGTGTCCTCCGCTCGCTCCGGCTGCTCGAGAGCGTTTGCGTGGGTGACGGAGTGTGTCGGCGTGCGTGTGTGTGTGTGTGTGTGTGTTTGTGTGTGTGAATGTCCGAGAGACAGAGAGTGAGGTGAGTGACCGAGTGAGTGAGAGTGTGCGTCTGCCGTGCGTCTGTTAGAGATGCTTTTCCTCTCAGAGCTGTTCGGTTAACTGGATCGCTCTCTCTTTCTCTGCCTCCCTCTCGGCTTCTCTCTCTCTTTCTCTCTCCCCTCCCTTCCTCTCTCTCTCTCTCTCCCTCCCCCCCTCCCTCCCCCTCTCCCTCTCTCTCTCTCTCCCACCCTGTTTGGTCATAAACAGAGAGCACGTGGCTGATGCAGCAAAGCTCTGCCCCAGTGCTACATCACAAAGAGAGAGAGAGAGAGAAAGGGGGAGGAAGAGAGAGAGAGAGAGAAAGAAGGGGGGGGGGGGTGGAGGGAGAGAAAGAGTGAGGAGAGAGGGAAGATGAAAGAGAGGAGGGAGAGATGGAGAGATACAGAGAGGAAAGGGGAAAGAGAGAAGAGGAGTCAGTGCATGAGGCAAATGTGGGGAGTAAATCTAGCTGAACAGGGGTGCTGAGTCATTTCATTATACACACAGAGACACAGCATGCACACACACACACACACACCTATTCTCAAAGCCCAACACACACACACACACACACAGAGAGAGAGAGAGAGCAAGAGTAAGATACAGATAGATAGATATACACGCATACAGTACATCTCTCTTCTTAAACCTGAATACACACACACACACACACACACACACACACACACACACACACACACACACACACACACACACCTCTCTTCTCATACCCAAACACACACACACACACACACACACACACACACACACACACACACACACGTGCAGATATATCAGTACCACAACAACACTACACTATCTGAGGACAAGTGCCGTTTCAAACAAGGATACATTGTTTTCATATTTCTAACAAACCCGTCCTGAAGTGTGTCCAGACAAGGCACAGAAGCCTTGTCTTGTGTCAACTCCGTCCTCTTGTGTTATGCTTTTAAAATAGTGTTCCCTAAGTCTTGTGCTTCGGCACACTACTGTGTCATGACAGCCGCCCAGTACTTCTCGTAGTCTCTTAATAGTCATTTAAATAGCTGAGATTGTAGGACATATAAATACCATTCCATATATATATACAGTACAGTTATTTCTCAACTTAACAGACTCTACTACAACAACAACTAGTCTAAATTCATTTGGTTAAATCAATAAGGTCAGTTATGGTCATTTTGATGCCACCGATGAATAAAGGCCTACTGTAGTAGGAATCAGGAACCATGTTTTACTTACAATGATGCACATCAAAGGAGAGACAGCATGACTTCACCTAAAGATCCATCAGCTGCTCTAACTAGACAGGGAAATAGTTGGGCTTTAAGTATCCTTCCAGGCATCCTCCCATCTTCCACTCTGTTATTGCTAAATGACTTTTTTAATTCTGATCTCGCAAATATGGTCCGTAAACTAAATATTTCTACTAGTGTACAGAGTCTCAAACATTTTACACACACGCTTCCCAGAATCTAGCTTTGATATTCTCAGACACAAATTAGAATATACATACTGTAAAACACATAAAGACCATTGCCATTTTTACAGCCAAATCCATGCAACTTGTTCAGCTATTCATCAGAAGGCAACACTACACTACTATGCAACAGGTTCTAGGCTAAGTAAGGAACGCCTGTCAGAATGATAAACTTAATGGTGAGGGAGTTGGAAAGCATAATAAAAGTGGGCGCCAGTGCGGCTGCATGTAGTAATAGGCAAGAAAGAGTCTGAGACATGGGGATGGGAAAGGAGTATGGAGGCAGTGATGATGGGGGAAGGTGAAAAGAAAAGAAAAATAGAGAAATAAACCAAGGAAATGAGAGAGGCAGGGAAGAGGAAATAGAAAAGGGGGATAGAGAGGTTTAGATGGAGTAAGAGAGAGAGAGAGAGAGAGAGAGAGAGAGAGAGAGAGAGAGAAGAGAATATGGTGATGCTTTAAGTGTGAAGAGTGTGACGTGTTTAAGAGTGTTTCGGCACATAATGGCTGTCGTGCATCACCTAGGCGGGTGCTGCACATTGATGGTGGTTAGTGACATTCCCCCTTCACTGTAAAGGCTCTGTGGGTGCCTTGCAAAGCGCTCTATGAAGAGAAAGAGGAGAGAACGTGTGGAGCGGGAGGAGAGCAGCTGGATGACATGAGGACGAGCGGGACACTCGATCAGACATGCTAGTGAGTCATCAGACAATCAATGTGACCTTATTATGCTGTTGCCCTACAGCCAAATGTGTGTGTGTGTGTGTGTGTGTGTGTGGGTGTGTGTGGATGGGTGTGTGTGTGTGTGTGTGTGTGTGTCAGTGGTTCACACTATCTTACGTGGCAGGATCTCCTAAATCAGAACAAATTATTTCAGGTTTGTCATATCTCCTCTCCAGAATTGTCTTGCTGATTTAATACGAAATGTAATACGTTTTTAATACATCCAGTGAATTAAATTCATTAATTTCTCAGATGACCCCATTTCAGCCCATTTCATCAGAACAATCCAAGACGCTTTGGCAATATCCCTCTGTTATCACCGTTATGAATTTGAGCATCGTTCAGTGACTTCAGCGTTAACTCATACAGCCATCTCTCCCCACCTGTTCTCTCCTCCGCAGCAGTAAGGCCCACCATGTAAACACTGTGTGTTTACAGCACTGGACATACTCTTCGGGAGGACAGAACGGCCGTAGGTAGGGGAGAAAACGGCCCCGTTCGTGTGAACTCTTGGGGGCAGATAAAGCTCGGTGACTCATCCTTCTATGGACTTGAGCTGAGTTGAAGTGCAGTGGAGTTCAGCCAGGACTGAAGTGGCTGCAGCCTGATCCCCCGAACACTACAGCAGATAAGCCTACTCCCCGCTTCCAACAAAAGACTTATCTCAGACCCTGTGTGTGTCTGTGTGCGTAAGAGAGACAGAGAGAGAGAGAGAGAGAGAGAGAGAGAGAGAGAAAGAAAGAAAGAGAGAGTTACTGTAGGCCTTGTGTGGACATTTATCTTAAATTCTTGAATTGGTCACTATAGAGCGTGTCTGTCATCCTTCTCTGTGTGTGTGTGTGTGTGTGTGTGTTGGGGATATGGGATACTGTATGTCTCAGGCCAGTGTGTGTGCATGTGTGTGTGTGTGTGCATCAGGTGTGTGTCTGAGAGTGTGAGCCAGTGCAATGACCTCATATCACACGGTGGCTCCGCCCCCTGGTATCTCCTGAAGGAGGCGATATGAAGCAGCACTATTCCAGAAATGCCCTCCTGCTCTTCAGCTGTGGGAGCAGCACGCCCGCCGCCCGCCCCGCTCTTTACCTCAACATGGGGCACTACTGCACTCTTACTGGGAATAATAACAAAGGCAGCCATACACATGTACCACACCCACTATGGATCCTATAGAACGAACCTCTTCATCGTGCCATCATCGCCATACATACAACATTTTACACCTCGTGACAAGGCTGTGACACAATGACAAGGCTGTCATCTAAATGGGGACAACTCCAGGGAAACTGTGAAAGCCTGTTGTGGCGGACATAAACACACACCAAGGTCTAAGATAGTAGCACGCGATGCAAACAACATTCGATCAGATACTCCAATACAAGTGACAGTGTGCCAAATAAAATACCGTAAACATAAACAGCTCACACAGACATTGAAATCTCACTACAGATGCTAAAGAGCTATGCTATGCTGTGCTAATATTAACTACTGTAGCAGAGAGCAGGGACATTGAAACAGTGAGGGGTTGGGTGGTGAACGTTATTAGCCGCATGGGGTCTCCCTGACTGGTGTGGGGGATGGGGAGTAAGTAGACCTTTTAACACCCATCCAGATTGCACCAGCACAGACCGAATAAAACTATACTCAACAACCACTGCTCAGATATGGCAAGACAGCCCAAGGCCAGTGGAGCAGACATAGGTGTAGTGCAGAAAAACTAAGACCAGGGGGGTATTCCAAGTACGTAGTTTAGTGACAAACCCGGGCTCTTGGGTTGTTGGAGGTTTACCACTTACTCTGAGTTAACATAAATAGGTTTGTCACCAAACCACGTACTTGGAATAGAATGCCCCCCTAATGAACACAAGGCCAGGAGACCTCACTCTCCGACCCAAGCTGGTGTGTGGTGAGCATTTTGGGGCATTATGGCTGCAGTGCATCGCATCGTCACATTGGGAGTAGTTAGAGGCTTTGGGTGCCTTGATAACATGCAAGTTGTTGTTGTTGTTGTTGTTGTTGTTGTTGTGAGCTCTGCTCAGTACTCACAGCATCCGAAAACGGCGGCCCCTGTAGGCTGACAGGTGGAACTGCCTTGCTGGCATCGAGACCTGTGGACTCAGCACCAGGACATGTGTGAGTAATGAAATGGAGGAACACCAAGCTGATGGCAAAGACAAGCTAAACTGGGTCCGTCCCCCCCAGAACACTCTAAATTAGAACAGGTGCCTCGTCAGCAATCCCGCAGAATCTTGTAATCTCAGCATACAGCGAGTGAACCACCTCCACAAACCTCCCGGGACATACTGTTCAGCATATAGGACAGCTAATGGTGCTACTGATTCACCATCACGTAAGCCTCCTGACCAACTGCCATTATCTGAAGTGAATACACAAGTGTACACATGTACTGTATTAAGGTTAGTGAAAGTTAGAACAGCGGCTACAGGCCCGATGACATCAATTAACAGTGTCTGTCATGTGAGTGAGGTAGGTAGCCAACCAAACACACACACACAGACACGTACACACACCAGTTATGTTCCCAGCAGGGCAATGTGTCCATGGGTCAATGTCAAAACAGCACACGTCAATGTCACACTCCCAGAGGCGATCGTCAATACCTTCCATTCCCCAAAAATCCATCATCATCACCATCCCATCAGCTGACCTGAATAGAACGCCTGAGTGCACAGCCAGGGTTGCTGTTCTCTGTCTGTCTCATATCTGGGTTCCCACGCCTTTATGAATACCAAATTCAAGAACTTTTCAAAGACTTTGCGAACCCAGTTCCCTCAAAAAAAAAAAAAAAGACCGTTTCAGACACAGATCACAGTTAATTACAGTCACAGTACGGAGAAGCTTAATGAGACAGCAGGCTTCACAGAAGCAATCAAGAGAGACTGAAATGTGCAAACACTTGTCATTTGTGCTTTTACAGTGACGGGAGACTATGCAGTCTCTTTCAGACAACGACAAATAAATTCAAGCATTTTGATTGACTCCTGTCAAGGTCTATTTTCAAAATCTCAGAAGGCCAAAGCCTTTTCTATTTTCTCAAATTCACAACAAAGTTTTCATGGGCGCCATTGGAACTGCATCACATACACACAACTGCACTCCTCTCAAAACCTCAGCCCTCAAAGTTAAAAGTCTAATTCTTTTAAACACTTCGCTGACTGTAGTTGTACACAGAGGCAGACATCCCGGGTTCAGAAAGTAAAAGTCTACCAAGTATTTAATCCAACCATTTAGTAAACCAGCTCATCCTAATTAGCGGCCAGGTAGATCAGGTAATTAGTGATATCACCTGTGCTAAATGCACAGGTAGAAAGAATATGGCAGGATTTTTACTTCTGGAACTGGGATGTCCGTCTCATCACCCATCTATGATCCCGGTCTGGCCTCGACTGGACCCTGACTTCGCCCTGTGCTAAGAGTCGAGTCTAATTCAGCATGATCTGTAATGAAGTGGGACATTTATTTGGAATGATGCACGGTTGGTTCTCTTTTGACTCCATGCGCGCCATCTCTCATTCCCTGCAAACGAGGCATCCGGGGCCTCTTGTGAGTGATTCTAAGCCAAATGGACTTTTCTGCATAATTTTTCCTGATGATCTGCTAGCGGTCCATTTCAGTGTGTGTGTGTGTGTGTGTGTGTGTGTGTGTGTGTGTGTGTGTGTGTGTGCTTAACGGCACACAGCCTTGATTCCGTAAAGCATAAACAAACACACAAGTGCGCACCCGCTCATCCAGGAAGCAGTGAGGGGAGGACTTTTTTTTTTGTTTGGCTGTTGCGTTGAAGTATGTCCCACCTTTCTTCAGTATTGCTAACTCCAGCTTTAAAATAGGGTTAAATCACACCTGATGTCAAGGCTATCAATATGGACAAAAAATAAGTAATTTAATTATCTAACCCAAAGTTACAGAAATGTTTCACAATATGTTCTAAGAATGACTGCAACAGTGCAATTGTGCAATTGTATGTTGATTAGAAAACATTTTAATATACCACTGCTATGCTGTTTGCAGTGGCTACAATTCAAAAACACATACACAGAAAAAAAAGAAATACATTTTGAAACAATGATATAGACATAAGTACTTTTTACATTTTAGAAAGAACGAAGGTTCGAACGAGAGGTGTGTGTGTGTGTGTGTATGTGTGTGTGTGTGGTATGTCTACGGTCTCAAAATAAGTCTGTGGATGTGGACCCTGTTGTACGTGTTGGCCATCTTACAATGTCCTGGGAGGATGTGTGTGTATGCACGTAAGCACGTCATCAAATGTGGGTGAGCTTGTTTGCAAGTTCATTATTCTCCCTGATGAGGGAGTGCATGAGTGTGTATGCATGCATATGTGTGTGTGTGTGTGTGTGTGTGTGTGTGTGTGTGTGTGTGTGTAAGCGGTGTGTGTGTGTGTGTGTGTGTGTGTGTGTGTGTGTGTGTGTGTTTAAACACTCATATCAGCCAGTTTCCTCTTGCGGTAGTTCATAACGAGGCTGGAGGCGGTCAGGTGTGCGTGTCCTTTCTCCCAGCGCTGGAAGGCGTTGAGGCCGTTCTGCCCGGCCCTAAACAGCGTCCGCTCCAGGCAGTCCAGCCGCTCCACCAGCGCAGACGTGTCCTTGTCGTACGCATTCTGAGACGAGTCCATAATCCGCCGGAAACGCCCGATAAACGTCTACAACACAAACGGAACGTTAGTTTTACTTGTCCGCCAGAAATGCCCGATAAACTTCTAGAACACAAGCGGAACGTTAGTTTTACTAGTCCACCCGTAATGCCCGATAAACGTCTAGAAACACAAGTAGTACCTTAGTTTTACTAGTCTAATAAAGATTTTATGAGTAATGTTTTTTTTAGTTTTTTTTTTTTTTTAAGATTAGAGCAAGAAAATAGCTTGGGACAGTTGGCCTCCAAAATGAACCTTGATGTATATCCAGTCGTCAAACAATATCTAATCCGACTACTACTCTTCGAACTCTTCAAATCTTGGGAAAACTGCCCGATACAGAGATAATACGCTTACCAGTGGGCCCAACCAAAAACACGTCGCTCTAAGCCGTGCACATAAAGGCTGCCATGAGAGGGAAACTGTTCAAATATTGGGGCAGATGGATGATGGGAGAACAGGACTGGGCTCTGTGTATATGGATGTGAGGCTCAATCAGGACTGGGCTCTGTGTATATGGATGTGAGGCTCAATCAGATCACTGCACCAGCAGTAGCACCCCCCCATACTCTCTAAAATAAACCTCGTATCTTGAATGCATTTCCAGACAGACAATTTTTTAGCTTTAGGCCCTCATCACCTACTTTCCCCCAGACAAAGGAAGGTTACCATGGGAACAGATTCTCTCTTCCTCACATCTAAATTGCTCAAATTTGCACACACATACTCTTGCGGGCTCAGAGACATCACTAACACACACATATACACACAGACACACACACACACGCACACGCACACACAGAAACCCAAACCGGATTAACTACAAAGGAATTATTTAAGGAGTGATACAGAGAAGCACTGGTTGCCTAAAAGATAAGTTATACAACCATACACACACTGCAGCAACAACACACCCTATCGTTACAAAGAGTTCCCTCTAGTGGCCACATTCTACATAACTTACGACTTACCTCACTTTTAACTACTGCACCAATTTAGGATTCTGACACCATCCTAGCACCATCCACAACTTTGAGAGGATGGTATCCAGGATGTTGCTAATGGACAGTATCTGGGATGTTGCTGGGATAGTGTCAGAATCTTAAATTGGTGGAAAGTCACTAGAGATGAAGATTGAAGCAGAGCAGAAATGAAGTATTTTTTTCCACCATGGTCTTGTAAGATCACATTTAACTGTCTGATAATTATACACCGCTTTTGTTAATAAATTATGGCTAATGACAGTGGTAGATGCCTCTGTGTGTGTGTGTGTGTGTGTGTGTGCGCGCGCGCGCACCTCCTAATGTGTTGTGCATGTTGTTTACACCAGGGTTTCTCATTTTGTTTTAGTTCTAAGGACACCTTTTGGGGGAGAACATTATCCAAGACCCCCTCATAACCGTAACAATTAAGCATGCCATTGGTTTTCTCTGAAATTATGGCCAAGTCCACCTCCCCATGTTTTCTGGCAGGTGTGCAACTTGATCTTTTGCATTTTGGTGCATTTTGCATCACTGGACGACATGGGCTGACTCAAACATCTCTATAAATTCATCAGCTAGCAACTAAGCCAAGCTAAGCAGCATTAGGGATGGCTCTTCATGACCTGAGTGAGGTTTTTCAAGTTAAATGTTATGGGTGGGAGCAAACAGACACAATTTGTTTGTCGTATAGGTGATATACGTATAGGAATGTCATCGGTAGATATGAATGTATAGGAATGTCATCGGTAGATATGAATTTTTGAAAATCATAAACCTCGACTTCATCAGCATTTAAAGCAAATTATTATGCACACCCCTTGGCTATGGGTAGCGAGCCCTAAGGGGTCCTCAGATCTGACTTTGAGAACCACTGGTTTCAATTAAATGTGAGAATGGTGCCCTTGTGTGAAGTGCCTGTGTGTGAGTGTGTGTGTGTGTGTGTGTGTACCTGTAAGATTGCCTGTGCCACCTCTGCGTTCTCCGGGCTGTCGAAGTGAAGCAGCTGAGAGCCCAGCCCGTAGTAGTAAGGCCCCATCTTGTGCAGATCCACCACATTGGGGTCAGCTCCGAACACCGTTCTCCAGCCCTCACGGTACACCTTGGGGAGCTCTACTGCCACAACCTTCCTCTTCTGCTCATACAGGCCTTTAGCCACCCACAGTGGCAGCTCCATCTTAGTGCCCTGAATTACACACACAGACAGACAGACAGACAGACAAACTAACAAAGTTAGTCGTTTCCAAGTAATAGGTTTAGTCTGACCTAAAACCATGTCTACGAAGACAACAAGTCAAGTCAAGTCAAATTTATTTGTATAGCACAATTTACAGATGGCTAGATTAGATTCCGTTACACCAAAGTGCTTCACAGTGAAGTGCAAAAATGCAGAGAGTAAGTAAAAAGAAACACACATTTAGTTAAAAAGATAAAATGAAACAAATAAAACAAAAGGAGAGATATCAAAAGGTAACCATGGGACACTGTAAACAGGTGCTTAAAAGAAGGGGAACCCTAATTAAAAGCAAGTGCAAAGAGATAGGTTTTTAACAGGGATTTAGAACTGTGCACGGACTGGGCCGCACGGATGTGGAAGGGGAGGCAGTTCCAGAGACTAGGGGCTGCAACTGCAAATACTCTATCCCCCTTAGTTTTTAACCTGGTCCTGGGCACTTCCCACACACACACAACACACACTCGTCCTCAAAACTGGCAACAATGAAACACGCAACTTAATCTGCTCCAGCATGAAAAAAAGGCACATGGACAGACTACTGCGAAAACACGGTAACCCTACGTTTTAAATACTTAGCAATATACAGAACAAATAAATAAATAAATAAATAATGCTAGTCCTTTGAAGTCACAAAAGTCCCATACTCTACGTTAAGTGTTTCAAGCATACAGCACAATGTGTCCTGACAAACGGAGTTACTGGTTGGTTGACCAACTAATACTTGACATAATATTGCTACAAAATTGCAGACCAAAACAAGAGTGACACGTGACACATGGAACGGCTTATGTCTAGCTCGGTCTACCCACTGTAAAATGCAACCAGACTGTCCAACAATGTAGCACTGGCAAAATGTATTTCAAAAGCTGATCATAACGACATAGACTGTTGTGATGTTTGGTTAAAAGAGACACAAACCTCTGGAATGTCATGAGTTTCGCTAGATTTCTCAAGGAATCCGAGGCGAGGAAAAGTTGTCTCTAGCCGACATGGTAGCCGCTCATGCGACAGCAAAATATCGT
Organism: Sardina pilchardus; assembly: GCF_963854185.1. NCBI lineage: Eukaryota > Metazoa > Chordata > Actinopteri > Clupeiformes > Clupeidae > Sardina > Sardina pilchardus. The sequence continues at coordinate 25,396,450 of NC_085003.1, forward strand.
CCAAAGAAAAGAAGTTCTCCTCCATCCCGACTCCCGGAGGCACGGGTAAGTACGATTGCGTGTCCATTGTTTAATCTGACGTTGTACAGTTTTCACCAACGGCTAATGTCAGTATCTGCTTCTGAAGTGAAAATATAAACTGCGAATTTAGCCGAAACTCGCGGGCTGCTGCTTGTCAACCATTTGAGCGCGCGAGTTCAAATCCCAGGCATTACAAGTCGATAGCCGAGCTAGCGAGTATGTGGTCCGTCAGTTTGATCAATCAATAACAGATCACTCTGCCAGTTTGGGTCTGGCAGTCCACTAATCTGTTAAATCTATTTCATATCCATCATTGTGTTTTAACTAATCATCGCAATAGACAAATATGACAAAGAGCCCATGATATTCTTGAAGAATAGTTTTTAATCAACTTTATTACTTTGCATTTAGCCCATTTTTGTTTACTTCCCAAAGACCCTAAAGAAATGTGTCCCCTCCCCTTACACCTAAAAAAAAGGTTTACGATTCAGATCAATTGAATGAATAAACACATTGCCAGCTGCATTCAGCTGTCCTCCTAAATTCACTTCCAACCATTCTCTCAATCAGATGATCTTATACTGTAGCCTAGCAACTCTTTATCCAGACAGTTGACTTAATTAGTGAATATTATGTGCACAAAGCATCTTGTAATAACCCAGTGCGGAAAGCAGGACATTCACAAACAAATATTCATTTTCTAAGAGGCATTTTCAAACAAAATGGTTTAAGCAAAATTACCCGTTTCTCTTAAAGTGCACTTATAGAGTAACTTAAATAGGTAGCCTCCCTTTTATAAACCCAATTTAGGCCCAATTTAAGATCTCAAAACACTTCTGAGTTTTTCTTCTCAATCTATTCTAATTCTCAGGTGAGATCCCCACATTCACTGATTTAGTTCTTGTGATACAAATAGAAAGACATCTTGAAGATGCCCCCAGAGTGTAGTACTGTAGCTGCCTGACTTCTCTAGCTGTTGTAGTACCGTTTTTTTATACCGATATACTAGGTGACCTCGAGAGTCCCCCCCCCCCCCCCCCCCCCTCACGTTTTAAGCCCTAAGGTGCATCACACATACGTAGCAGGAAAGCCCTCGAGCAGGCTGAAATACAGGGGTCAGAACAGTTACATTACCTGAAGGCATCATAGACAGTGTCAATGTCACTCACATCTCGGTACCAAAATGCATGCTACAGCCCCTTTCAACTGCAGAAACAATGCGTTCCTAAGGCGTTTCTGGTGGCACAGAAATCAACATTGAGCTAATGGTAACAGGGACAAAAAAAAACCCTTCAGAGGTCTATTTTGCTGCCAGCCATGTGTTTATGATTGTATCCTGCGCCCTCTTGAGTGATTAATCTAGGTTGGTGATTGGCTGCGGAGAGTATGCTGTGCTGTGAAGGAGTGCCTTTACAGAGCCTGGGTACAGCCTGGGTACAGCCTGGGGGGGGGGGGGGGGGGGGGGGTGTGGCAGCTGTCTCCAGCCCTTAGTTGCTGTATCCTGTGTCACGATATAGTATTCATTTTGCTTGGTTGTTGATCAGCTACGAAGGGAAGTCCCCAACCAGTAGCTCAAGGAATTTAATATCTTTCACGTGTAGAAACTAAAAAGCTGCAAGAATAGGTTTAAGCAAGAGTAAAGGGGAAAGCAGAGAAGGTACAATGGTGTTTGTCTCCTGTTTCTGAATGGCTCCAGGCTCTCTATATGGGGAGCCTTCTTTTTTCACAATAATATATATGGCTATGGCTAGCCTATACTTTCTCATTATATGGTTTGTTTTTTTGTTTTTTGGTGTCTGTGGAAAAATTATCCTGCAACATTTATATGGTAGATATAAAGACCTACCCATTTCAGTGCCCCACAGTTCCTCATAAAAATGCAGCTTAATCACAATGGTCTGAATAATTGATCTAGCATGTCTATCCCATGTGGTGTGGTGGTGGACATGTCACATTTCTGTTTCTCATTCATTCAACACTGCAATTCGTAGTGCGAACTTCCATTACACCAGTAGGTGGAGCCCATGACCCATCGCATTAATATGACGCACTTCAGGAACCCAAATGTAAGCCAAAGAAGCCCAGGGCAGAAAGCTCAAGCTCCTGTCCATCCCTGCGCACACGTGTGCGCATATGTCATGTGTGTTATCTTTGAATGAATTTAATATTATGTTATGGCCTACACTGAGTTGACGTGTGGAATATCATGTTTTTGTCATCTGTAGCCTACTGTAGGCTACAGTATACAACCCAGCATTTTAATTATAGTTAATTACAAGGATCCAAGAGGATCAGAGCAATACTGTCAGAGAAGGATGCCTGTTTCGTACGCCATAGCCTTTCGCCTGAATAGCATTCTAAACTATTGTATAGATTTGGTGTCTATTATTTGAGCGATCTATTGTAGGCAAACTCAATGGACACCGGTGGTCTAAAATTTAGGCTGCGTGCGCGCCAGCTGCTGGTTAAACTCTGCAGCGTTACTAGGTCACGTCTTCCTCGCGCTCCGTCGTCGTATGGCGAGGCAAAACAAAGCCTCGACTCGCCACACTTAGTAAAGATGAATCAGAATATTATGTGACAGGCCACATCACCGATTTATCCTTCATTTCACACTACTGTTCCGTAGTTAACCCGCGTGCGCACTAAACGCCTCCATTGTCTCATTGTGGCAGCACGCACAACTAGGGAGCGAGCGCGCGGTTATGAGCGTGCAGGGGAGCGGCATGCGCTGACCCGAATCTCCGGGCGCACGAAAGCGACAGACGCGGACAGACGGCAGTTGACACACAGACTGCCTGACAGACATCAACAGATGATATGGCGGAGCATATCAGCGCCGTTTAACGTTGCCAACATCGCCCCACTCCTGACGGAGGACGCTGCGGATCGCGGCTGTGGGAACAGTGCCGCCGCGCAGTGTTTCTATCCACCTGCCGTGATTTGGTGCAGGTTGCCTGTCATCCGCTGTGGGGAAAGGACGTGTTACGCTTGATTAAGGAGAAGTTGTGTTCTGGGATTTGACATCTTCTGTTAATTTCGCCGTAACTCTCTTTTTGGATAAAGTGTATCGACAAATTCTGTCGCTCATGTTCCGGCCAGGAGAAAGGGCTGTTGCGTCTCACAGACACAGCTGGCGTAGTCAGACTTGACAGCCCTTGTTTTTTTTTGAGCGGTTGTTTTGTCGTCGGCAGAGGGCCTGACAGACACCGCAGACTATTGTTTTTTTAAGGGCGAGTTCTGCTCCAGCTTTCGGTTAACAGCGGCGCCCCGTTTTAGCGAACCCCCACCCATTCTCACGGGTACCTTGGATGGGGGGCAAGCAGAGCACGGCGGGGCGTCCCCGGGCAGCTTTCCCCGGTGTCTCCACAGATGACAGCGCAGTACCACCCTCGGCCCACTTCGGCCACTACCGACCAGGCGGCCCAATGGGGCTGCGGAGCCGGTCAGTGAGCTCCGTGGCGGGGATGGGCATAGATCACAGTGCTGCGGTACCTTTCGGCTTCTATAACCCGAGAGGAACAGACTCAGACAGGGCCGGCGGCGGGTCTGGCTCGGATGCAGCCCCAGGTAATGGATTTCAGGAGACAGGAAGGGGACATCATACGGACGGTATGCTTTATCTGGGATCCAGAGGATCGTTGGCAGACACCTTGCCCTTGCACATCGCACCCCGGTGGTTTAGCGCCCACAGCGGTGAGTTTCAACCCGGATCTCCGTACATGGACTTGGCTGCCGACAGTACGTATGGCATGTGTGCACAGGCAGAGACGCGCTCATGATTACATTGTTGCTTTCGTGCCATTCACAGAACTTCATCCGTTCGCTTGTGGGTGAAAGCAGGCGTGCGTGTGTGCGAGCGAGCGTTCAGAATGTGTGTGTCTGTGTATGTGTGTGTATGAGAGAGAGGGACAGCTAAATCAGTACCACTCTATCATACTCTTTCTCTCTGGAGCCATGTTGTGAGAAATGACGCTGATAAGACAGGCTGCCAAATCTGGCTGAGACAATTAGCAGCTGATTAAGGTGAGTGGAGGAGGTGGGGGTGCATTACATCCGCTTACCTCCGACCACAGTGCGCTGGGCCCATGACGCGATGTGCTGCTCCCAGGGCACTCGTTAACAAACGCCAGATGAGTTCAGAGAGGGGGAAAAAAACAATATGTCGGGCATCATTACCAGGTCTTTGTTGACGATCTTCTCAGTATCACAGAATCGTGGTATTCATCATGTGAAATATTTCTTCAGACAAAAAGATTGCAGGCTTTTCTTTAGGCCCCCACTCTGCAGCTTATTTATGCCTATTTCCCCATTGTTAAATGTCAGGCAAGAGTTCTGTTAAAATCCTTTAGCAGGTTGATTGTGTTCTGGGAAGGCGATATTTAATTTGTCAGAGGCCATGTTGATAAAAGAACTACAATATAGGGATTTGTGACTTTGACATACGTGTCGTCTTTTGTGAGCTTGTGACTGAGATAGCACAGGATAGGCAAGGCTTACTTATACAATTGTGTGCCTCATAGTCAGTATCATGTGAATGATATGAGGATATGGATATATTATGAAGTAGGCCTGCACTGTGTTAGTGTTCCTCCAAGTGCTTCATCATCTACAGGTGGGCATGACACTACTAGAGGTCAAAGGTCAGTCTGACATTTTAATCGTAATGCTTATAAACATATTGAAAATAAGCTGAATATTTAATATGATAATAACCTTAATGGTATACTGATGACAGTGGAAATTGAATGACAGGTGAATACAAACTAGGAAAACTGCCATCCTGCAAGTTCTTTGCTGTTGTTTCTGACACTCCCTATGTTCTTTTCCACTGTGCATATTCTGTTTTTTAGACTGTTAGTCCCAGGGGCCGAGCTCTGTGGGGAGGCCTGTTGTGTGAAAAGAGACAGACCTGCTCAGGCGTCTGGTAACACTATTGTTGGAGGGGCAATTCTACTGGGTGATTCTACGCACACATTTATGTAATTTCAGTAGCTCTGATAGTACTGTTGTAAGGTGGAAAAGTACTTCAGCTCAGATTTTCCTACAGTAGCCTACATTGTTGTTAATCAGATGTAGTAAAAAATACATATTTACACTGAATTGCCCTGTTTATAATACTGTAATATGATATGTACTGTATAATCTCATTAGTAATACTGCTGTCAATTCAGTTAACAGTTCCTATTAGAGTGACCTGCCGTATTTGGCAGTACAGAGAGTGTGTGCTCTAGGGTCCCTACAGTCATTTGGTGACTGTGTCTCTGCTCTGATGATCTATTACCTTTTCTTTGATGAGTGCTCTTGCCCCCCTCTGAATATGTTATTGTTTAAGGATTTGGCCTGGAGTCAATGGGAAAGGTCATGCATATGCTATTCTTAGAGTCGGTGGTTTTGTACAGATCTGTCAATTGTCAGTGACAGTGGGAAAAAAAGTGTAGTAATAAGCAGTGTCCAGTCCTTTATGTGCTTTGCTGGTTTTTAGTACTAAAGCCTAAAGCCAGTGAGTGCAACACATATGGGCAGCCTGGTCATGGTGTCAGGCCTTTATGTTATGTGGAAGTGAGGCCAACATGTGACAGAATGAGTGCTGCCATCCTTTCTGAGTTTACACAGTAGCGTGAATCTAGGGCCAGAGTCTGGCCAGTTTTTGGTGTATAGAGGTAGGAGATAGACATTGGAGATAGAGGAGAGTGCCAGACAGGTCCACCTACAGCCGATCCATGTAGCTTGTTGACTTATCATTAGTGCTCAGAAATAGGGATGGGTGATATGGACTTAAAACTGTCATGATATTTCATGTTTTTTTTTTTTGTTGTGATAACGATATAAATTACGATATGAAAATAGTCCCTTTAACCACTGTTTTTAAGTCGAGTTAGTTTACAGATCCGTGCAAACAGTAAAAGTAAAGGTTGATCCTCCTGACCATCATCAGCAATTAACTCGTCTTCACCACCTGGTGTCAACTCTTCATTCGGTTCACGTTTTCTACATGGGACGTGCCCAGCTTGTAGCACATATAAACTAATGTGATCACCTATATCATTAATATGATATGACAAATTCTTATCTTGGGAAGGAATTCGACTGGTATTGCAATAGCAGTTTAGCCCATTCTCAGAATACTGGACAAGGCAAAGCAAGTTTATTTATATAGCACATTTCATAAAGGGATAATTTGATGTGCTTTTAAACAAATGAGGATCACAGTCAATAAGGTGAATGAATAAGTCTGCCATTCTCAAACATAAATATTGGATTATCCACTATCCAAACCACCCACATATAGAACACATGTCTTAATATTATTGCTCAACAAATGCTTCAGTTTATTGCATTCATACTTTAAATTAGAATCTATTGCTGCAACAGTAACAGTTTATGTAAGCCTACAATGTCCCTACGTATTACCGCCACATGGACAAATTCACTTGTCTCAATATCCAGGTGTTTTCCTGGAATCTGATTCATAGCACTCATTTGCCTATACTGGGCAAACCTGTACAAACTACTAGCACATCTATACCTGACTGTGTCACTTAAGCTCACAGTCATCGCAGCCAGGAAAGGTGCGGCAGAGGAAAGCTTGTCAGTCTGTTTTTCTAGTCAGCGGGTCGTCCAGAAACGGTGCAAGTGCTGACAACGGAGAACACACACGCTTTCATTTGAAATGTGACAAGGACAACATGGCTGCCGAGGGAGTTAGAAAACATGTCATATTTGAATCTGTCACCAGAGGTTAAGTGTGTGACAACTGAGCAGAACAGTCACATAGGCCTTTGTTAAGGTACTGGATGATAAGCCTCATCTGTACATTGGGTTTGGGAAGTTAATTTGCTATTAATTTGCCATCTCTCTATTGAGCCTTCTGTGCTGTTGTCCTCTCTGTGTTTTGGTTAAAGTTATGGTTATGGGATTTGGCGTACACTTTTGTCCAAGGCGACATACAAATAAAAAGAATACAATAATTTAATTTAACAGTGAGCAATTTAAAAAGTTGATCAGACTACAGTACATTAGGGAGAATAACAATAATAAACAATGCCAATTCAAACAATAACCTAATGAAAATAAACAATGAAAATAAAGGAAAATAGCAAATAAACAATAATGACCATTCAATCAATCACATAGGCTAATAACAATAACAATAGCAGGGTAAGGCTACAGTACATTAAGGAGAATAGCAATTATAAATAACAATGGCAATTCAATCAACAGCTTGATGAAAATAAACAATACTATCTTATGCAAACCATAACCCATACATTTAAATGTGCGCTGCTAGCTGATCTTATCTCCTTAAGTCAGGCAAGCGCTGCAGTTTGATGGCCAAAACTGAGAGACTAAGGCCATTAGACTTCTCAACATAGACATGGCTAGTCTGATGAATACCTTGGACTCTATCCCATTTTAATTATTTATTTATTGTTATTATTGTTATTATTATTTAAGTCACTTAATTATTTTATTTAATTATTTATTAACTTCTGCTTTTAATTGTATCTGTTTTACAGATTCTTTCTACTTTACACAGTCATGAAGCTAACCAGGCTTACATTTCACTGATTGTTATATGATGTTACTGTGTCTGTGATGAATAACTCTCTCTGAACTCTCTGAACTCTGAACTCTAAAGGAAAACTCATCATTTTCACATCTCTGTGTCTTGAAGTCACCGAGTACTGTGGGCATGAAAAAAACAAAAAAACAATTGATAATACCTAGCTCGAGTCCTAGCTGCAGCCAACAGCTAGAGCAGCCAGACAGCTAGTGCTACACTCTGGGGACATGATTTTAAAGATGCACCCAGAGTGCACTGTAGCTGCCTGGCTATTGCAGCAACTCATGCTAGGTAGAACCATTTTTCTTCCGGGCTGACAGTACTTGGTGACCTCAAGAAACAGCAATCTACAGTATGTGGAAAACGACTGGAATTGTCTTTCAAGGTAGTGGATAATTTAAATCTCATCTGTACACTGGGTTTGTTAAGAAGTTCATTCATCACTATTTGCCACCTCTCTATTGAGCCTATACTGTGCTGTCGCCATCTTTATGTTTTTAATATGAGCTATAGCTGATCTCATCACCTGAAGATATAGGGCCGATGCTCATGAACAACAGTATTCTCCTATCTCAGGAGCAGACGTGAGAAGCCAGCACAAACACACCGCCTTTATCAGTCCGCAAGTTTTCATCAGGTGAAGAATGCTCCTCACCGTTTGTCACTACACCTCTAACGCAATTTGCAGTGCTCACTGCCCACTAGGGATGCACAATATTATCCACCCCTTGGAGTGTCGGTTGTATCCAAGATCTATACGTGAGGTTAAACACCCCAACCCCAAACCAACCAAACCAAACCAACCCAGCCCTCTCAGACTCTTCTCACCGAACTCCCTCATCAAGGTCACGCTGACAGACAGTTATGGCGTCCCTCCTGGTGTGTCTGGATGTCTGTTCGGCTCACCAAAAACGGTGCTCTGGGATTCTACCATGTAAAGCAGGACTCTGTTCAGTAATTGATCCCCGGGAAGTCACACACAGACAAAATGCAGCCACACCCACACACCCACACACCCACACACACACAGCTTCCTGAGCTTTTTCTCGGCATGAGAATGAAGTAAAGGCTATTTCAATCAGGTGTTAATCCAGCATGTCACCCTGTGTGTGTGTGTGTGTGTGTGTGTGTGTGTGTGTGTGTGTGTGTGTGTGTGTGTGTGTGTGTGTGTGTGTGTGTGTGTGTGTGTGTGTGTGTGTACGTGCAGCGTGTGTGTGTGTGTGTGTGTGCGTGCGCACGCTCACACATTTTTTTAGGAAGCATGCTAGTCTGTCCCCTAAGTGAAACTGCTTTGCAGTCAGGACTGAGGTTTGATCTGCCCTTCCCAAATCTGGCTTGACCCTCTTTCATCTCCTCACTGGTCCTGCATACCAGTGTTCATTCTGTTTCTTTTATTTTTTTTACTTCAGACACCTTCAATCTCTGATGGTGGTTTTATAGGGGCCTGCTTATAAGTGTTCACCACTGCAATACAACAGGTATGCACCGTCAACTGGCCTGTGTGTATGCAGACATTTGTACCCACATGTAAAATACACACTGCAGAATAACACTTGGGAGCACTTTGACTTGGCGCAGTAATATCATCACTCTTGCACTTTCAGTTTCACTTTGGAGTGAGGCTATTACTGCGCCGAGTCTAAGTGCTCCCAAGTGTTATTCCGCCACACAATATAGTTATCCCTCTTACCTGCTAGAAATGCACCACGTTTTATTTTGTCTCACCACACTTGGTCCTGTGACTCCTCGTATTTCAACTCGTCTGAATTAAGGGAATAACATAGTTTAATATGAAAAAACTGTGAAGTGTTCCTTTAAGTGTTTGACTTTACACTCTAATCTTATTTCTAGATTTAGTTATCTTAATTAAAGAAATCATGTCAAGAGAAATTATCTGTCAATTATCTTTCTGCATGGACAGATAATTTCACTTGTTTTGAGTATATTTTACCTCAGATTTAGTGTTTTTATCTTGTTTTTAGACACCCCTTTTTGCAGTGTAGTGTCCTGTCTTGACACAGAAGCTGTAGATGATGAAGGATGAAGAAGTAGTCAAAGTAATTAATCATAAGGAAATTCTGAAGACCATAGAAGATTATGTGTAATATACAGATAACACCTAAAGTCTTTAGCATCAATATGAGAAAACCAAGGAAATATTGTATATACTGTATGACAGAAATTATGTGAAGGACAGAAATGCAAAAATGGCGAGGTAAGACAACTTGTGTTAACATTTGTCATGGCGATTGAGGGAGTTATCACATGAATATCAGAATTAATATCATATTGAGTTTCAGGACTGATTGAGTCAGTAAAGGCCAACGCCCACTTTTATGTAATGAATATACAGATAAAACAATATTCTCAACTTTGCCGTCGACACACTTGAGACGCCCCCCAGTGGGCTTCGCTCCATTAAGAGTAACAGAGTTCTAAACTTTGCCATCATTTGACGCGCGTCAGATGCTGCCAGTGGGCGTTGGCCTTTAGCCAGCCACTGACCCATCCATATGGAGCTACCTGACAGTCAAGCTCAGGTCCTGCTCCTCCTCTGCCGTGTCTAATCACTTGCACTGGGAGTTTGTGCTGTCGTATGTGGCTCATTATACATGTCGGAACAGCATCTGTGCTGAATCTGTGTCAAACATGAAAGACGGCGAGTGAAGCAAGCCATGCACTCAGCAAACCAACACAATGTTCCTGAGACATTCAAGGATATATTGAATTGACATTGAAATATTGAAAATCACAGTGTATGGCAACATTTTTTTCTGTGTAATTCCTTTAAGAAATTGAAGCTGTTCTTTGGAAAGTTGGATGTGCACTCATGTAATAAGTTTATTGTATTTCAGACTTTATGGAGATCAGATTTTACCCAGTTTGGATTTGATCAGGCATTGTATAGTCACACACACACACACACACACACACAAATGCACACACATTAATTTTCTAACAATGCCAAATCAAACAATAAACACACAAAACCATACATTAGTTCAGTTTTTTATATATGTAAACTGAGCATCTGTACAGGTAGATGGTCTAAATACTGTAGGTCAGCATCCAGATACACAATAAGTAGCCAATGTCCCAAAGATGGTGCAATTACTGTACTACACTTATAGTTTGGTCTTTAATGTGATATGCAAATCTTAGTAAATTGTGTGCACTGCAGAGGGTCTTTCCTGTCTTTAAGTTGATGTGGGGTGTTGTACAGTACACTCTAGTCACTCAGGTGCTACGTATATCGAAGCAAACATGCTTCTATTGCATGCTTCTACTGTATATATGGCACCCGTAAACGGTACTTTAAATTATTTTTAAGTGTTTATCAAAGGAATCCCTAAGGGTTCTTTGAAGCCTGCATGATTCTATATAGCACCTTAAGAACCCTTTTTGTTAAGAGTGTATATTGCGAAAGCTTCAAGACTAGCAGTATGGTAATAGTATTGATTGATGTAGCGTTAGCCTAAGTCCTACCCCAGGTCTCCACTCCATTGTAGCTTGAATGTTATTCCTCATTTTTGTAAGTGGCTTTGGATAAAAGCGTCTGCTAAATAAATACATCTCTAAATGTAAAGATTTAACTACAAGACACACCTGGCTAAGTACCAAGCCCCATGGAACTCCAGTGTGTGATGGCACGCAGTTTTAGTTCCACTGGTCTATAGGGTTTCTTTTGAGTCTGGACGTGGGATTTCTGTGTGAGATATTAGAGGTGGTGTTTGTAGCTTTCTGGGTAAGTGTGTGTGTGTGTTTGAGTGTCGGTGAACTAGAGTGACTGGCCATGTGTGTCCATGTTTGGGCTGTAGTCTGAGTTTGATTTTCGGGTTGACTGGAGATTCGTCTCCGTCACGTCCCTGTTCCTGAAAATTCCATCTGTGATTGAAATCTGTCTACTCCATCATTATGTGCCGCATAATCTTGTCAACAGAGAAGGACAATGTCCAAGCTCACTTCTGAGAGAAAAACACAATTATGAAAATCCAGAATCAAATTTGCATCTATAAAATGGTATTTTCATATTGAATAATGGAATAATTTTACACAAAATGATGTCAGACAGCCTTTATAAATGATGAGCTGTTGATCTCTTGTCAGCTGAGCCAGAAGAAGACATACTGTAGAAGACAGCGGTGACAATGGGATGACGGCAGAGGCTGGTGAGGACAGTAGGCATTTGAAATGGTTATTCTCTGCATGAAATGGTGCCAAGCAGTGGTCTTGGTCCTGTCTGTAGCTGAGCCGCCCCCATAACCCCTATTGGTCTGCTGTCGGAGTAGTAAACACAGTCTCTGTGTCCCTTGGCTGGGGTTAAGACAACTGTACCACATAGCAGCATTGTAAGAACAATGTTAGATTGTCCTGGTTTTTCTTCCATGTGTTTTCGGCATCTTGTTGGATTTGGTTTGCGATGCTGTTTGTAGCATTAGTTTTGGTTGTATTCATTTGTATAGGGATGGTTCAGGATGACAGGCCTTCCTGTGGACCATAAACACAGCAGGGAATGACCACTTCATTGGCCTGGCCTTTGTTTGGTCCGTCTCTCCCACTCTCCTGTTCTCTCCTTTCCTCCTACTCTCCTCTTCTCTCTTCCTCCTCTCCTCTCATCCTCTCCTCTCTTCTCCTCTCCTCCTACTCTCCTCTTCTCTCTTCCTCCTCTCCTCTCTTCTCCTATCCTCTCTTCTCCTCCTCTCCTCCCACTCTCCTCTTATCTCCTCTCCTCCTACTCTTCTCTCTTCTCCTTTTCTTGCCTTCCTTCTCCTCTTTCTGTGTTCCTATTGTTCTATCTCTTCTCCTCACCTCTGCTCTGCTCTCTCCTCTCACCTTTCCTCTCATCTCTACTCTTCCTCTCTTCTCGTCTTCATTTATTTTATTTTCTCCTGTTCTCTGCTCTCCTCTTCTCTTCTCCTCTCTTCTCTTCACCCTCCTCTCCTCATTCTGTTTTTCCTGTATACTCTAACCCTCCTTCTTCTCTTTTCTCCTCTCTCACTCTCTCCATCTCTCCCTTCCTCTACACTACTCGCTATCCCTTCCTTCTCCTCCCTTCAGTCTGTTTTCCTGTATTCTCTAACTCTTCTCTTTTCTCCTACTCTCTCGATCTCTCTCTCTCTCTCCAGTGTGTCAGTACTACACCCCTCTTTTCCTCTCCTCCTCCTCCCTCTCTCTCTCTCTCTCTCTCTCTCTCTCTCTCCAGCGTGTCAGTACAACACTTCTCTCTGCCTGCGCCCCCACCTTGTCACCACTTTCTCCCTCTTCTTTTTGCTGTTTCCATGGTAACCACTGTTCACTTCGGTACAGTGAGGAGTTGAATAGAGTTTGGTGGAGTTGAAAGTGATGTCATCAAAACATCAGAGCTCCCTCGTCCATGTATGGGCAGTGATGCAGCAGAGGAACCTACGACAAAGCAGCAACAGCAGCAATACAAACACACACACTCTCTCTCTCTCTCTCTCTCTCTCTCTCTCTCTGTCCAACTCTCTGTCTCTCTCTCTCTCTCTGACTCTCCCTAAAGAATGAAAACAGGAAACGACACACTCACAATAGTGACGTTCAACAGTGCATCAGTAATGTTACATAGCCAGGGGCTTTAAATAGCCATTGAAAAACGTAATGTATTGTCATGAATATTGATCAGTTGTGATAATGTCTATTGATAAACTGTAAAGCGTTTTCTATGATATGTTAGATGTATACATGTCAACAAGACTAAAATCAAACTATTCAATTGATGTTGTCAGCTACATGTTTTGCTGTTCACACAAAGGTGCCTATACTTCTGTTGTGTGTTGAAGATAGACACATAGTGTGTATGTGTGTGTGTGTGTGTGTGTGTGTGTGTGTGTGTGTGTGTGTGTGTGAAAGTGTGTGCGTGTTGGCTCACAGACAAAGCAAAAGTGTATTTCACTCAGGCAAAAATATGACATTTGTGTAATTCACCACTGTATGACACACAAGTACGTCACAGACACAGGCACAAGTATTAACCCATAATGCCGTCCAGCCAGTTTTGCTTTGGACAATGCAAACCATAACAACAGGTTGGTTATAGCTATTAGCCTCACCGTTATGCCTGTCTGTCGGTCTGTCAGAAGGACACGGCTGAGTCTGGAGATTGAGTCGGGTCGTGAGGGCAGCGGAGGACAGTGAGGAGGTGATGATGATGATGAGCAAAGGAAATTGCTCTCCTCCACGCCTCCATCCTCCCGTTGCCGTAGTCGCTCGGCCAGCCAGCAGTCGCACACATAGCACATTCTAATCCTGCGTGTGAAAGGATTACAGACGCACAAATGGTATGGCATAAGTCATAAGCAGGGGAATGCACAGATATTAAGCTGAGAGGGGCGAGGCACACTGTTTGGCTCACCTCAACTGGGCTAGTCAGGGTACCATTAGCATCTGCCACACACACACACTGTTTGGCTCACCTCGACTTCAGTCAGGGTACCACATGCATCTGCGACACACATACACACACACACACACAAGCACACACACTGTTTGGCTCACCTCGACTGGGCCAGTCAGGGTACCACATGCATCTGCGACACACACACACACACACACACACACACACACACACACACACACACACACACACACAAGGACACACACTGTTTCGCTCACCTCCACTGTGCCAGTCAGGGTACCACATGAAGCATGCCTCTGCCCATAGCACTCCTCCTGCCACATACAGTAAGGGCTACTGGTCAGCTGGACGTCTTTCGACATCTACTGTCCCTTCACTGTAATAATAGCTCAGGGCCACCGACACACACACACACACACACACACACACATACACTCATTGTGGGGGCACATTTTGATTTCTCTGGGTGGTTGGCCAACATAATGGGCCCAGGGCAGCCTCATCACCAGCAGGCCTGCATGGCAGCCTCTCTGATGGGGTGTCCTGGGACTGGGAGCCCGTGTTGCTCTGGAGGCCACATCACCATGTATTTATATCTGATCCGCCGCACTGTGGCCACATCACCATGTATTTATATCTGATCCCGCCGCACTGTGGCCTGTAGTTCCTGTATGGGACTGCGATCGCCGCATGACTCCGCATGCTCGCATGTCTCTCTCACGTTCTGCATATTTCTTTCTAGTCTCTTCCTTTCTTCTGTTTTTTTTCTTTCTTTCTTTCTATCTATCTCTCTCTTCTCTCTCTTCCCTCTCTTGTCTTTTGCTCTCGCTGCCTCTTTCCCTTCTTATCTCTCCCTCCTCATCACTCTCTTTCTCTCTCTCCCTCTCTCTCTCTCTCTCTCTCTCTCCCTGAGGAGAAGCTGAAAATAGCAGCTGAGGGAAAAGTGGGTCAGGCGCCATGGGGTGGGGTGGGGTGGGGGTGTACGTGTGTGTATATGTATGTGTGTGTGTGTGTTGGGGGGGTGGGGGTGATTTGCCTCATACCCTTCTTTTAATCCTGTCTCTCATTCATGTCTCAGATTATCACACTCATTCTCCCCCTTTCTCTCTCTCTCTCTCTCTCTCTGTCTCTCTTTCTCCCTTTCTCTCAAATGCTATCTATTTATCTCTCTGCGCTCTGTGTCTTTGCTTTGCGCCCCCCCGGTCGGGCGCGTCGTTCCCCTGCGCTGCTGTACTGTGTAGCGGGGAAGGCGAGAGCAGCTGGGTGGGTGAGTCTGCGGAGAAAGCCTCGATAAGAGCTGATTGACTCGCGGAACAGATCTTTGATCTGGATAAGACTTTTTGGATCAGACTTTTGTTTGGGTGCCAGTCATTGACCTCAGGGGCCTCTGACATGGCGGCGTAGAGGATCCTCACCACAGGGGGAAAGGGTGAGAAAGAGAGCATGCCTGGAAAGCCCTGTGTACTTCCTGCATGACGGAGCGCCATCGCTGGGTTGAATTACCAGTACTCCGGTGTTCTATTCGCCCCTCTGCTCTGGCCTCGATCCAGATCGCTGTTCAGGAGCGTCTGGGGCTGGGCTGTTAAGAGCTGGTTAACAGCCCTGTGCGAAAAGCACACATTTTCATTTGAAAACAAAACCTTGTATTGACGGCACCCATATAGGCTGTCGCTTTGGTTAAAAAGCGTCAGGCAAATGTAATGTAATGTAATGTAATGTAATATAATGTAATGTTAACCGCAGTGCCCAATAACCCAGTGAATCAGAATCAGAGCATGCTGTTATCATAAAGAAGAATCAAGACAAGATATGCTTTCTCATGTGTATTTCATCTTGTGTATTAAACTCATAACTGATGAAAATTGGCAAAGTCAATGTATGAACCTTTGAATAGGCGTGAAGTTACTGTAGGTCTCATAAAACCATCATACATTATGCAGCGGTACATCCTTACATACATACTTAAAGTGCATACATTATACAGTACATCATGCATTAACTTTTGAAATGTTCATTTTAAAGAAGTGTGCATACATTAAGTGACAAGTTTAACCTGCACTGTCGCACTTTCATTTAGCTCTTGGGTGGCGTAGCAGAGTGTGACCACCGAAACTACCCGCCCACGTCAAACAGTTGACTGCGGTACAGTATGACTGTTCAAGTTCAAGTTCAACCTTATTTATCCTTTAAAAAAGGAAATTTGGTGTGCAGCAGGCATTCAAAGAACATTAAAGGCTTAAAGGACAAGACATAGACATGGACCAACAACACAAACACATTAATGACAATATTTGCACGCAGGCACATACTCAAGTGGACATACCCCCTACTCCCCAAACACATGACAGCCACTAAAGAGAGGGCTATTGTAACTTGGTAAGCCACTGCCTGTGACAGGGCGTATGTAGAGATGACATGAAACGTAAGCAACTGGCTAAAGATTCAGGCGAAAGAGGTGACGAAGCATCAGGTGATGGGGCATATTTTAACATCTGCCCACTGCCAATTTTTGTTCAAGTGGTCATTGTGGGAGCTGCAGAGTAAATTGCTGAGTGCCCGCATGCTCCAACTAATGCTGCGCATATCTTACAGTAACAGATGGACTTTAACAAATTAAAGTGAATTGTTTATTCACTCCTTGTAGTTTTTTTTGCGCCATCTCAACTTAAGCAATATGCTGAGGTAAGAACAGAGTGAAGTGTGTGTGTGTGTGTGTGTGTGTGTGTGTGTGTGTGTAGGTGTGTGTGCGTTTCCATCCACTGTGCTTATACAGTATGTGGACTAAAA
>NC_085003.1:25418200-25435700 GCF_963854185.1 Sardina pilchardus
AAACACAAAACACCTCAGATTAACTGTCATTTTTCTATTCTTCCCTTGTTGTCTGATTATGGTTGCGTGTGTGTGTGTGTGTGTGTGTGTGTATGTCTATGTATCTGTGTGTGTGTGTGTGTGTTAGATGACGTGCTGGCACGTGATTCTGGAGAGTGTGTGATCTGTCTGGAAGAGCTGCAGCAGGGAGATACCATTGCTAGACTTCCCTGCCTCTGCATCTACCATAAAAGGTTAGATCTCTGTCTCTGTTACAGTATGTGCTGATTCCTATTCTTTTGGTGCATAGACTCTAAATTACTATAAACTCCCCATGATTCTCTCTAGTAGAGGCCCTAAGTATGTCTTGATTTTCACTAGCACATAGACTTTAGAATAGTTTATATTTTGTATAGACTAAATGCCTCCTTTTGAGTCTCAGCTGTGTCTACTCTAAATGACTCCTTTTGAGTCCAAGTTGTATAGACTCTAAATTACACCTTCTGATTTTCAGCTGTACAGACTCTAAGTGATACCCTCGGAGTCTCAATTGTATAGACTCTGAATGACTAATTTCGATTCTCAACTGTGTAGACTCATGACTCCTTACTCTCAGCTATATAGACTCATGACCCTTACTCTCAGCTGTATAGACTCATGACTCTTTTTGACTCATGACGCCTTGATTCTCAGATGTATAGACTCTAAATTACTCCTTCTGATTCTCAGATGTATAGACTCTAAATTACTCCTTCTGATTCTCAGATGTATAGACTCATGACTCCTTCTGATTCTCAGCTGTATAGACTCATGATGCCTTGACTCTCAGCTGTATAGACTCTAAATGACTCCTTATGATTCTCAGCTGTATAGACTCTAAATGACTCCTTCTAATTCTCAGCTGTATAGACTCATGACTCCTTCTAATTCTCAGCGGTATAGACTCTAAATGACTCCTTCTGATTCTCAGCTGTATAGACTCATGACTCCTTCTGATTCTCAGCTGTATAGACTCATGACTCCTTCTGATTCTCAGCTGTATAGACTCCTGGTTTGAAATCAACCGCTCCTGCCCAGAGCACCCATCTGACTGACTGACTTGCCGTCTAGTCAAGCTGCTGCAGGTTGAGGTGGGAAGACAAAAACAACAAGCCGACACCCTTCGCACCAACAAACAGAAAAACCACATGCTCACACACACCTCACACACCCAACACACATAACACAGTGCACTCTGTGTGTATAGCATAGCACCTACTAATTACTATTTCTTGAAAGCTGTTAAAAAACTGACACACCAGCTCTGCATATGCAGACAATAATATTGTCCTTGGCAGGATTTATTCTCTAACTGGAAAACAATGTTGTTGCATTAGAGTTGTATTGATATTCTGTCAAACCAACCACACATTCCAGTTGTTGGTAGCCTACTGTTTAAAAAGGATTTGTGAATTTCTAAGGGTTAATTCAATTAATTATGCATGTAAAGTCATAGTGATGAATTTAGTGGAAAAATGTAACTTTGATATGAGTTTTTTTTCTTTTGCGTCTGTCTTCGTCTTCCCACATCTATATCACTTCCTGTTTTCACCTATGCCTGTGTGTGTGTGTGTGTGTGTGTGTGTGTGTGTGTGTGTGTGTGTTCATCTGTCTTCTCCCCATCTATGTCTATGTCTATGTTGCTCATTCAATGCCTCCATTTTGGGGGTCTCTCTCTTCCTCTGTCTGCGTCTCCTTGCTTGTGTCTGTGTCTGTCTCTACCCTCAGGTTGCCTCCTGAACACCCCCTGCGACCCCCGACCCCTTGGGTATCCCCCGGATACCCCCGGACACTGAACTGAGAACCAAATGACAACAAAAGATGACGAGAGAAGAGAAGAGAAGAAAACAATCACTCTATCCACTGACAGATCAGCCTTCTTCCAAAGGATTCATTGCAAAATGCACCATATGATAATAATAATAATGATGATGATAATAATAATATTAATAATAATGATAATAATAATTAGAGTAAATTCTGTCCACTGCATCGTCAGCCGCCAATATCCCTTGCTGCCCCACCCACAGGTTACAACTCATTGGGCATTGCTTTGCCCCATTCCCAACCACAAAGCAGTGTGTGTGTGTGTATGTGTGTGTGTGTGTGTGTGTGTATTGGCTAGGGTTTGTTGCTGTCTGAGATGTTTTGATGTCAGCTCCTACATGTTTTAGGGGCAGTAAACATCTCAGTATAGACTCACCGTGTGTGTGTGTGTGTGTGTGTGTGTGTGGCTGAGTGGTAGTGGGAGTTGCCCTATGAGCATGTAGCTCCAGACTTTAGGGATAAACCATAGAACGTGTCTAAATGTTTACGGTCCGCATGCCTCATGTGTGACTGATTGGTGTTTGTGTGTGGGACAGTTATGTGTGTGCGTGTGTGTGTGTGTGTGTGCTTCAGTTGTGTAACTATGATGTAGATATGGGTGTGTATTTCTGCTGTGTAACTGAGGTGTGTGTGTGTGTGTGTTTCTCCTCATGGTTGAATACTTCTTTCACCTACCAGGAGCTCTGAGACTTGCGAGACATTGGCCATCATATTTTCTCTCTGTAAAGGCCTAAAGTACGATGTGTGCTGTGTGTGTGTGTGTGTGTGTGAGAGAGAGTGTGTGTGAGAGAGAGAGAGAAAGAGAGAGAGAGAGATACCTGCAAGGAGTTGTTTGTGTGGGGTTATAATGAGTGGATGGAAAAGCTGACGGGGTGATGTTACTGTGACAGTAACACTGAGAGACAAGCAACTCTTTCTCTGGACTCGATGAATCTCAACCATGTGCTGTTGTCTGCAGAAATACTGGTGTAACAAAACACACACAAACACAGACACAGACATACACACACAAAGTCTCACACAGACACAGCCGTAGTCAGAAGACGTTCTTGTGCAGGAGAGGAGAATGAAAGGCTCCTCTGTCTTTTGCTGGAAAAACCTGGACAATCCCCCATAAATACACACACACACACACACACATACAGACACACACACACTTTCACAAATAAAAGACTGAGAATAAAAAGAAAGAATATGTGTGAGGACCTGGTGAGTGGGTGGGGTGTAAAGTCTCCACACCCACCTCCCATGCTCCTCCCCCTTCTATCTGTCATGTTTGTCTGTTACTTTGTTTTATTTTTATTTTTATTTATGTTTTTTTTTTTTTTTTTCTTCCAAGGCTGTGATTGGACGCCTGTGTTAGGGAGTAAATGTACCCGTGAGATCTCCATGTACAGTCTGTGGAAGGAGTCCTAAATGAAAATGACAGACACAGTAATAATTAAAAAAAAGACTGAAGAACAACTCTCTCTCGCTGTGTGTGTGTGTGTGTGTGTGTGTGTGTGTGTGTGTGTGTGTGTGTGTGTGTGTGTGTGTGTGTGTGTGTGTGTGTGTGTGTGTGTGTGTGTGTGTGTGTGTGTGTGTGTGTGTGTGTGCCAACATATTTTTACAGTCAAGGTGGCCCCTCTGTTGTTTGGATCCTCTCTCACCGTGTTAAGAAATGCACCAGGTGACGAGTCCCAGCAGCGGCCCTGTGTGCTAAAAGGGAGCTAACAATGTAAGTGCTTAATGGGCAAAAGCCCATCTCATCTAAAAACAGTCGAAGTCTATTTTCGGTCACAGGCAGCAGGCCACCAGAGACATCGAGGGGACTTCACAGACTCAAACTTCCACACAGCCCTAGCGTTAGCATTCATCTTAGAGAGCGCTAGCAAGTAGCAACTAAACGCATGTATCCTGCCCCTAGTACCTGGGTCAGTAGGCCTACTAGGGTATGTGGAGTCTGTTTGAGGCTAATCTCTTGCTACTGGACTGGTCAGAGTGATGCTTAGCACACTATCGCCTCAGGCAATATGTCATCATGGACAGTCCAGAGCACAGACAGTCCTGTGGCTAATATGAGGCAGTGCTGCTGACCGTACGGCCTTTTCCTGTGACATGGAGTGTCTGGTCTCTCGTCCCTAGGTTTCTTGTGGCACAAGTGGCTACTGTATATATATATATATATATTAAATAAAAAACAACTATTCAGTGGACACACTCTCCACTGTTACCATGGTGATTGCAAAAACAAAGGTCTTGGGAAACCACTGATCTATAAAGAATACCACGCCGCCATGTTGGGACCACTCGGGACAGTTCCATTGGCTTCACTGTTGATGGGTCAGCAACAATGAGATAGTCTATCCAGGTATTCTTTATAGATCAGTGTGGGAAACGGGCATCGCTTCTGGACTTGTGAGTCTTTAGAGGCTGTCTGAATCTCCCTGTGTGGGAAAACTAAGGGGCTGAATGAGGACCTACAGTAGTGTCTCACACCAGTTGTGATGATTGAAACACCTCAGTTTTAGCACGCACATCTCAAGTGAAACCAATGTCTGCAGCAAGCTTCATATGTCCAATGTGATAAGAGATTACTCATGCAAACTGTCGCAATAATAACAATAATAATAATAATAATAATATTTTTTTTTAAAAGCAAAACTGAAAAAAAATCATTTTTTATTACTGGACAAAAATCCAAGGATTAAAACTTCCTATGAGGAGGATGGAAACAAGGTTTGATCACATGACTAAAACAAAACAGCCTCATCCAGAGAGCTGCCCATAGCTGGACTCTTCAAGCTGATTTTCTCAGAACATTCAATCCAACCATTAATACACATCTGAATTACAGTATGTATACACATCAAGCAGGGTGAGATTTCACAGTAATTTGAAAATCTGGACGTTCTCCTATTTACCGCAGAAGAAAAGAAATGTATTGAACATAAACATGCAGCTCCTGATTTTTTGCTTGGCAACTGACTAAAATTAATAAATTAGCTTCATGAATATGACAATGTACAATCTTACACAAAGCTTAGAAATAATCATAAGTGCTTCTATGACAACGGAAAGGGGCCAATTCAGGTCAACAGGAGTACTCCTTGACGCTCAACCATGAGACAATCAGCCCTCTGAGAAGCCTGTCACACACAGCTTATCATGCTCCTGCTCCTTCCAAACTCCCACATGCCCCCTGGTGGCGAGAAGAGACAACTGCAGGCTAACATCTCTACGGTGGCTGAGAGGGCTGGCAGTCACAGCCACAGTAGCAGTAGCAACAACAACAGCGGCAGCAGGAGTAGCACACATGTGAGATGGTGGTGGTGGTGGTAGTGGTGGTGGTGTTCAGAGAACCTTCCCAGGATTCATGAGGTTCTTGGGGTCCAGTGTGGCCTTGAGTCCCTGCATGACCTCCAGAGCCAGAGGGCCGACCTCCTCCCTCAGCAGGTGGCGTTTCCCCAGGCCCACGCCGTGCTCACCAGTGC
The DNA here is from genome assembly GCF_963854185.1 of Sardina pilchardus. NCBI lineage: Eukaryota > Metazoa > Chordata > Actinopteri > Clupeiformes > Clupeidae > Sardina > Sardina pilchardus. The sequence goes on from NC_085003.1 coordinate 25,423,519, forward strand.
ACGTGCCGTCCGCAGCCAGAGCCCGTCTACACACACGCGCCCACACACACACACACAGACAGACAGACCACACACACACACAGACAGACAGACAGACAGACAGACAGACACACAGACACACAGACACACAGACACACACACACACACACACACACACACACACACACACACACACACACACACACACACACACACACACACACACACACACACACACACACACACACACACACACAGTGTATATCCATTTTAATAGATAGTCACGTACTGGATAATTTGTGTAAAGACATGCAAAATAACTCCCTAGACTGACACACACATCTCAATACTTTCCAAGGAGTGTTTTAACTATCCTGCAAGTTGTCTCACAAGGTTTAAAAAAACACAATTAATATCTTAGACGCAACATCACTAGCAACAGGCAGGGAAAAAAAATTATAATAATCTTTTCATTTGTATTATAAGGTAGGCGCCCGACGGCCTTGAAAGCCTTGCTTAATAGAAATGAGCGGTCTGGGAGGATTTAATTAGGAGATGGAGCCCAAATTTAGGGCTACTCCTCCTTTCTGTGCAACCGCAATTACTCGAGCGCTGGAGGCCAGCGGGCCAGGGTGGATGAGTTTGCTGGCATTATCACTACTGTCAGCTGTTCTATTCAATTCAACAATTCAAGGATTTTTCGTGCATTTAGCTGCTCTGCTCAACTTTCCTGTGCAGAGGTGTCCCAAGGGATCACCAACTGTTTAGAAGGACGAAGAAAGAAAGATGTGGAAACTAATTTAATACATATGTATAACCATATGTGTAGCAAACTACAGGCGTGATGTATAACCATATGTGTAGCAAACTACAGGCGCGATGTATAACCATATGTGGCAAACTACAGGTGCGATGATTTGGAAAGAATTTAATCCATACGTATAACCATATGTGTAGCAAAGTACAGGTGCGATGATTTGGAAAGGACTCTAACTAACAAAGCTGTGATCATGTTCCATACTTCAGTAGTTTTTCTATATGTTACATTCAAAAATAAAATATGCAAAACAGTGAAATTGCAGGTGACTAATAATATGCAAATTCTAGCAAGCTCAGTGTGGTGCATGCAGATGTACTGTACAACAACACATTTTGGTTGTTCGGTTGTGTGTAAGTGATCTAGCCGTGTCTTGGGCAGCATGTGTATCCAGTTGAGGAAAGGGGTATGTATGCAGGTGATCTAGCCATGTCTTGGTCAGTATGTGTATCCGGTTGAGGAAAGGTGTGTGTGTAGGCTTACCTGGCCAGTCTCTCTGCGAACTGGTGAACTTTGTGCACCTCTTCTGGATCATTGGGGTCCAGGACCATCAGACAGTGGAAGTTCCCATCTCCCACATGTCCTGCTATGGGTCCTGTGGAGCACAGCAGGGCCTCTGGATCAGTCAAACTAACACCCTTCATCGCTCTTCAAAGTGCCAATCACTTCATAACAGGTGATAGAATTCTCCAGCATTGAGGCAAAGCATTCCGGAACACAGATAGTGCTGGTAGAAAGATTGCCTGGTACCTATATAAAACATGTCTCAAAATTTACCTATATACATTTCATGAACTTGACATATACAACACACTCATTACAAAACAATGACCCTTTTCCATGACGACATAATCTAAGACCAAAATGAGAAGCCATATGAGTCATTTTAGTGTGTGTTCTGTGGGACTATAGCATTCCTTTGTTTGTATTTCTAATGGGATCTCACAATGCTTGAAGCTAAAGACGTTTTTTTCTAACTGTTGCCGGTTGACAGAGTTAAACGCAGAGTGCATATTCAGTGTGAGTCTCTCGAGATTCCTCGGCATAAATAAATAAAACGCTTGCAGTAACTGGTCCCTCCGATGTCTTCCCCCGCTCAGAGACATTTTCTGCGGTGACATCTTGGAGGTGAACACAAGGAGGAGTAAAGGAGTAGACCAAGCAGACCTGTGAGGCCATTTTGGATCAGGTCCTCCTTAGTTTCTACAACGACCTCTGGCAAACGGGAGAGAGGAACACAAACATCTGTGGCGTAGGCCTGCAGAATCAAACACACACACACACAGACACAGACACAGACACAGACACACAGAGGAAAATTTGTATACTCTTGCGGTACAGTACGTACAGCTTTGTGACCAGGCCAGGGTATTACAGTACTTCAGAGGGCCGAGCTAGCACACATCTGCTACTGATTGAGCTGTGCAGTGCGTTGCGTTGTGATTGGCTACTGGGCTAGTGATGACGGTGGTTGGTTTGGCACCGCTCACCTTGCAGCCGGGTCGGAGTGCCAGAGCGGCATACCAGGCGTCGTGTCTGGCCTGCCACAGGCGGGCACGCTTTGCCTCATCGTCCGCCCACGAGAAGTCGGAGCCCCCGCCGTCCTTCGCTAACTCCTCTGGGAGAAACGCACGCATGTCATACTGTATACAGTAAGCACACATGTCCACCACAACACACACACATGACATACAGTATAAGCACACATGTCCACCACAACACTCACGCATGTCATACAAACATGTCCTCCTACAGTACATACACACACAAGCACTACACTGATACAATATCATATGCAACAAATGTCAGACCAATAGGAGCATACACATCTCTCTCTCTCATACTGTACATGCATATGGGCTGCACGTTTTGGGGAAAATATCTAATTGTGTTTTTTCTGACATTTATTGCGAGATAATTTGTGCCACTCCTGATTGGTCAGCAAGAAGCATAGCACCCGTGACCAACTGTGAAGCTCACCAATCAGAATGTCTGTGCCTCTCACGCACTACTGTACGCACACCCACCAACCAGAGGTGCCGTAGTCAAGGAAGATGTAATGAATATAAAAGTCCGAAATGTGACACAAATGAACTGTACATGATTATTAGTAGCTTTCGCGATTTTGCTGTAATTGCGTTGGTTCATTTTGTGATTATAATTGCGATTACCATTGCGATAACATGTATACATACATTACACACACATACTGTACTGCACACTGACGCACACACACAAACACAAACATCCAGTCACAATTTAGTCAGTGACGAGCACAATGATAGATACCCTGAGATGTATAAAGACAATACAAAACAACAAATAAACACATAAACACGCACACACACACACCTGTGATAGAGACCTGCTCATCCAGACTCCTGGCACTGCCGTGGAATTCCAGGAAGAGGGTGGGCGCCACGGGGTAGTCCAGGGAGTTGTAGCGGTTACACGCATCAATCATCACATCATCCAGAAATTCTGCAGGGACACGTCAAGGGACGTCATTAACACACAGGAGACATCGCAGCGCAATCTACAAATCCGCAAACAGATTTCTCTCTTGATGAACAAGAGAATGCCTGAACAGTTTTTTTGTTATACAAGAAACGTACACAAGAAATATCACACAGAAAACAACTATATTATTATAGTACATATTAATTAAACTGTCAACATGCATACAAAGAGTCTCACAAAGTCTTTCCAAACACCTCCTTAATGTACAGCATATAAATCTGTAAACATTGCGCCAGCACTACACTACATCTGCTGTATGCACTTTTGGCTATTGTTGTACTGACATGCTACTTGTCCAGTGACAATACATTAGAATTTCATCTAATCTAATGCAATCTGAATACCTAATGCAGACACACAGTCCATCTTGAATATATACATTAGAATATATCAGAATTTCATCTAATCTAATCTAATGTAATCTGAATACCTAATGCAGACACAGAGTCCATCTCGAATATATACATTAGAATATATCAGAATTTCATCTAATATACTCTAATAATGTAATCTACATGTAAATACCTAATGCAGACACAGACAGAGCCCATCTCAAAAACCAAGCACCACCAGACTAGTTCCCTAGACTAGACGTGTGCGAGTGCGAGTGCCTCCGTTGGTGCCCAGGTCTCACCGATGCGTGCGATGGGCACTCCGGCCTGCAGGACCTGCACGGTGGTGTCCACGGCAGCCTGGACGGAGGGGAAGGAGCAGACGGCGGCGGCCACGCCCTCAGGAACCCCGTACAGGCGCAGCGTGGCTTTGGTCAGCACCCCAAGAGTGCCCTCCGAACCCACAAACAGGTTAGTCAGGTTGTACCCCGCAGACGTCTTCCTGAGGGAAGGAGGGGGGGGGGGGGGGGGTAGACTTCACTTACAGGCTGACCGGTCCGACATCAACAACAACACCCACAAATCTGCCTCCATTGTACTGTAATGCCTGTTCTTAGATAAAACACTGCTTCCTTTGTGCAATCATATGTGTTATTATTGTTTATAATATCACATGGTATGGTGATATCATGGTACAGTATGCGCACTGTAGCCGCATGGCAGAAGCTCATGACGCATGCCTCACGCGTCGACTGTGTGAGTAAGGCGTAATAACATCTAATTTAACATGTCACTGTGTACCTGGCGCGACGGCCCTTCCCCGCTGTGTGGATGATGGTGCCGTCAGCCAGAACCACCTCAAGGTTCAGAACGTTCTCCCGCATGGTTCCGTAACGGACAGCGTTAGTGCCGGATGCGCTGGTGGCGGCCATACCGCAGAGCGATGCGTCTGCTCCAGGGTCTGTGGACACACACACACACACACACACACACACCAAGCAAATTTAACATCAGGGTATAGACATACAGTAAGTCCATATAGGCGAGTTTCCCCACTTGGCAGCCATCTTTGGTGATGCGTTTCGGGCAGTAATTGGGAAGCTATTTTCCTATTCAAATGAACTGTGACTGGCATATGTTAGGGAGGTCGTATTGACATAACAAGTACATCAGACAAATCTGTGTTTAAATTTGAATTGAACGATATATATATTGTATATATATATATATCACCCCAAAATCCCTAAAATAAGGCAAAAATGGATACAAATGCAGTTCCTTAAATAACAGGAAGGGACGAACTAGACAACTGCCATATTGGCAACACAAAATAAACCCATACATTTCTATGGAAGACTCTTTGAGTGCTGTGACTCCTAATTAGGAAGTATTTGGAATTATTTCCACAATCAACTTCCATCACCTGCCATTGTCAAGTTGTCTCCTACTCTGAATCACAACTAAACCAGTTCCATGTTGGTGTCTAAATCATATATAAATATACTGTAGCTTTCAAAAACACAATACTGGCAATACTTTGTTTACTCATGGAGTTCAACCAACTTCAACCAGGTTTAGGCGTTAATTTGATACAAAACCACCAAACCTTTTCAGCAATTTTAGTCCGATTTTCATCGTGATTTCAAACATGTGATTTTTATGTCCCTTACACCTCGGAACATGGACATCCAGCTCTCTCCCCATTCATTTAGATAGGGCCTAGTCTTGTTCCGGTCAAAGTCGCTGCCCGACCCCATGGCCAATATGGCTGCCGAGTGACGTGACTTGCCTTAAAAGGACTTTGGTGTTACTTACCCACAGGGAACCACAGGCCTGTGTCTCGCAGGTAAGAGTTGAGGCCTTTCCGCGTCACACCTGGCTCCACTGTCACGTCAAAGTCCTCCGGGTGCAGGTCCAACACCTGGTCCATCATCCGCAGGCTGAAACACACACCACCCTGCAAGCATCCGCATTTCAGTGTCACACAATCAATTACCAGCACTTTTACAGTAATGTACAGTAAAATTCTACAGTTTCTGTAATTTCAGAAAACATTGTATAGCAACCAATGCTGTTATTCTCAGATATTCTGCATGTGTTCAGTGCTTAGTGTTAGTGTTAACTAAAATGTTTAGTTAAGTGTTTAGTGTTAACTAAAATTGCCCCTTGTCCTACCCCCCACCCCTTGTGGTTCCATCACATTCACTTACTTACTGCCCCCAAATCCTCTCGAGTGGTTCTCTCTCATCTTCCCCTTCTCCCTTCACCCCCCCCCCCTCCCCCATACACACACACACACACACACAAAACACACTAACACAAAAAACACACTAACACACACACCCCACCTCCCACCCTCTGCCAGCGTAGTCTCCCCCCGCACCTTCACAGCTCCGACTCCTCCCTCCAGTCCCGTGCCGGTGCCAAAGGGGATGATGGGGATGCGATGGTGGTGGCAGATCTTGGCCAGCGCACTGACCTCCTCCACAGTCCGGGGAAACACCACCACATCGGGGGGCTTGCATCTGCAACACACAAACACGTTAAGCACATACTGTACAGTACACACAAACCACGCTAAGCACATACACACAAAAAACACACACAAAAACATTTAATCTGACCCAAGTGTTATTCATCTTATACTAAGATCATAAGATCTATTTTGTGTTGTTTTTAGTATGAAGAGCCTCACCTCGCAATCGAAAGATCCTTTTGACCTTTAACTTATCTTAACGAGTCTTTCTTATCAAGACAAATTGGCTCAACACACTGGCAGACAAATTTGCTTGTTTTAAGGACAAGTTTACTAAACGCAGAGGCAGACAAATTTGCTTGTTTTAAGGACAAGTTTACTTAACGCAGAGGCAGACAAATTTGCTTGTTTTCAGGATGAGACGTTTTTAAAATAAGTCAAACTCTTCTTAAATTAAGTCAAATATTTGGAGAAAGTGCTTGGTAAGTTTCTTTGTACTGAAAACAACACCAACTAGACATTTTTATCATAATATCAGATTAATAACACTTGGTTAGATTTTATTAGATGGTCGGTTTTTGCAGTGCAGACACACGCACACAGACAAACACACACATGCGCACACATACCACGGGGAAACACCACCACATCAGGGGGTTTGCATCTGCAACACACAAACACGTTAAGCACACATACACACACACGCGCACACGCGTGCTTGCGCACACACACACACACACACACACCACGGAGAAACACCACCACATCAGGGGGTTTGCAATTGCAACACACAAACACTTTAAGCACACATACATACACACACACACACACACACACACACACACACACACACACACACACACACACACACATACACAAACATTCGCACACACACACCATGGGGAAGCACCACCACATCAGGGGGTTTGCATCTGCAAAACACAAACACATTAAGCACATACACAAACACACATGTTGTAAAATATTAAACACATAGCCACACATTAATTGCAATAAAGCATAGCCTAAATATAAAATGGAGGATGCAAATATCCTGGTGTATTAGTTAGTCCTTCACCATCTCCATAGAAAACACACACAGACAGACACAAGAAACTCACTTGTGCACTGATTCATCTCTGCCATGCTGCTCCCGTACTGCCTGCCCCAATGAGACGCCGTCGTCCCCGACTACTGATCGGAATGCAAAGAGAACCTGTTCAGCCGCTCTGCTCTGTCGGATCACAAACACAAGCAACAAACTTAAGCCTTCCAACACCACATGTGTAGACTTGTACAGTACTTCCAATTCAAATTTCATCATAATATCAAAATATAAATATAAATCACAATACCACACCGCATAACTATATTAACATACAAAAGACTACCACACACATCAAAACAGCATGAAACAGCAGCATAGGCTATAAATAACATTACATCCTTGCTTGAGAACTTTTGTTATAAAAAGCTAAGCTTAAAAGTTCACAACGAGCAATAGCCTATAAACAGATCATGTTTCTGCAACATTTGTTTCAGTAGCCTAAGAGAAATTGTTGCACATGTAGCCTATGCTCAAACATATGATACACACACATAGGCACATGTGCACATGATTTCAAAGTTAGGCTAATGCCTGTCGTAATGCAAGTGTTGCAAATGTTGCAAATGCTGCAAATGTTTCCCAATCCAGTCACCAGACTTCATTTCCTGAATGAGTTTGGATTTTTCCAGGCTACTGTAGTCCGTCACAGATATTTGACTGGTAACAGCCAAATAGGCCCTACAGCCATCAAAATACACAAACTGCAAGTGTCCCTTTTGAATATGAGATGACAGGGGAAATCCCAATGTAGGCTAGGCTACCACAAGTGAAAGGAGACTCCGCCTTTTAAGGTTGACAGTTGACTGCCTGCGGCTACTGCGAAGTTCAGCGGTCTTGGACGGGTCTGTGGTGCACCATTTGAGGAAGTTTTACTTATCTTCGTAGTTCGCCACTTACTTTAACGGTATATGATCTCTTGAAACCACTGGACTGCAGGAAAGAGCTACAGCTTGAAAGTGCGGGGCACAGTCGTCCGGACTGTCTTAGTAAAGTCAAGGTCATAATTTCGCTCCTGCTTTATACATTAACTCATGACAGCTGAGGTCCACTTGTAAACAGACGACTAAATGTACTTCCGGATCGCGCAACGTAACGTCCAAAAGTTATTTGATGACGCAACACGCTGCGCACCACCCTGGCGTTTTAGCAGGACTTAACGATAATTACAACAACGACAACAACAACAGCAACAACAACAACAACGACAATGATAATATTGATGATGATAAAACAATTATAATGATATTGTTTATTGCAAATAGAATACTCTAGACTGATCCTATTCAAACACAATATAGCCTAGTCTAGCTTAGGAAATAAATTATGAAACGTTATCAGGAAAGGGAACAGGGAACCCAATAGGCCTATACTGTATCTAATTTTGAATACAACCACTGATCTGACAATGTCACTGCATTCTTTACATAATCATATTCATGTGACAAATAAGCATCCTTGTATCCTGATAAAGAAACCTCATGTGAATACAACCAATGAAAGGCTTTTGCAGTGTCATATAGGCTTCTTTATGACGGAAATCTGATAGCCTAGAATAATAATAATAATAATAATAAAAAGACGGATCAGCATTTTGGCCATTGAAAGTGCAATTATGCTCGTAAAATGGCATGTACTAAACATAAAAGTGTGCTGTAAATGCATTTATTGGTAGTTGGTAGATTCTGCAGATTGGTGTTTAGATCATGGCCTCTTCAGCATTTTCAGCAGCTATCAACACATCTTCAGCAGCTACTATTCAACAGCATTGATATGAAACACAATTTCATACGATAGTTTTTTCCTTCAGTGATCAGAGGACGTCTCCCCCCACAGAGGAGGTTCCATCTTCTAGTCACAGGCCTGTCTGGCTCTGTAATCCCTGCAACAAAACCATGAAAGCCTGCAATGTTACAACATCAGCCACTAGATGGAGTGAGTCATGTTTATGCAACATTTGTTTCAGTAAGAGAAATTTGGCACCCTATAGCTCATGTCATTGTTGCACATGTAGCCTACGCTCAAACATACACACATACACACACGTGCGCGCACACACACACACACAGACACACTTCTGGCACCTTGGCGAACACACACTGGTGATCCAACTTAAGCTGAGATGTAGTGAGTTAGTAGGTGTGACAGGCAAAAGTGTTCAGCACTTACTGAAACACGTCATCCCGCTGATCTGGCTTTGAGTTTTAAGATGTGTTTTAAACATTGTGTTTTAAGTTGCTCTTTATTTATTGGAATTATGGGAAAGTGATGTTAGCTCTGGGCAAAAAAAACTGTAATAGCCTAAAATACAACATTTCAATTAGTGTCAGCAGGACAGCTTACTGTAATCACAGACACACCTGTTGAATCTCCAAAAGGTGGCTACAGGGTTCAATAATAGCCCATCCCTCCCACATTGAATCTGAAGTGGTTTTACACAACAGGCAGGGTATGATCTAGCATGCCTATGTAGGCCTATGTATGTTTGTGTACAGATTGTTCCTTTGGTGGAGCATTGTGTTTGTGTGTATGTGTGTGTGTGTGGGGGGGGGGGGGGGCAGTCTCTGTAGGCTATGTGTACTAAATGCATAAAAGTCTCACTTTTTGAGGCACTGTGGAAAGATCTGGAATTGAGTAGGCCTACTGTACATAGGGCTCTCTGAGAGGACATGTATTTATTTACTCAAAAGATGGATTACCCTTTGAGAGTGGGGGCATGTGGGTGAGCGTCCAGTACCATAGGCCTACCATAGGGCAAATTCCTGGTGCCATAAAGTACACCCATTTCATGTCTGTGTGTGTGTGTGTGTGTGTGTGTGTGTGTGTGTGTGTGTGTGTGTGTGTGTGTGTGTGTGTGTGTGTGTGTGTGTGTGTGTGTGTGTGTGTGTGTGTGTTGTGTGTGTGTGTGTGTGTGTGCGTGTGTGTGTGTGTGTGCGTGTGTGCGCGTGTGCGCGTGTGTTTGCGTGTGTGTTATATGAGTTTGGCATGATATTTATGTGTGTGTGTTGAACGCTGCATAGCCTACTCACTTGTCTCCCAGAGCCGATAGGCAGGGGAGGTCCAGTAACAGAAATAGTTCCCATGGTTACCAATACATTGACTGTGGAGTGCGTCACTGGTTCCCGTGGGGGCAGTCTGTGCATGGAGAGTCATAGCCCACAGACTAGAACTAGGTTCAAATAACTGCAGACACACATCCTGACCCCTAAGTCCTCGAGGCAACACACACCATGTGAAAAACTCTTGAGGGATGTTGTGTCATTCTTTCCCTCAAGACTGTCTCTTAGCCTACATGTAATTCCTGTACTCACACCACACCCTCTTGTTCTGTTCTGGGAGAAGAAAGGTTGTGGTTTGTAATAGTGTGATTAATGCCACTGAGTGAATGTGAAGAATGCTTCCTGTGCGAGAAGACTGAACTTGTCCTTGGTGCTACTTTGTTGTTGGTAGCTCCACGTTTTCTCCTCTATCTTGGTGGAAAGATGAGCAGGATATGCCAAAGCACTAGGCCTAACGAAACGGTATGGAATGTTCGCAGCAATTTTGGTAGGCTACAATAGATAAACTATTCTCCCAGCTGCCGTTTGGTCGGTAAGCTTTGACATGCAAACACACTTCACTTGGCCAATCCTCGGTATGTAAAGAATGTCTTCGCTTATTGTTTGCGTCCCTCTACTTGTCTAATTATAGCCGTATCCTGGCCACAGTTGCATAACGGACTTCGTGTTGACTTGAGAAGACATGTGGTTGTTCCCCCCGCCCTCGGCTGAGCGGAGTGCGGGTGAGCTGGAATTCACTGACGTCAGTGGAGGAGCTCAGAGCTCAGATGAACGCGAGAACATTGCGGACACGCGCTCCGAGCACACGCGCGCTCAGCATCTCTGTACCGTCCCACCGGACAGCTGCGGAAATTAAAAAACATTACACTCGTGTCCGGCTAACACTCTGTTCTATGTGTCACAATCCAGAGGAGAGGACAAGGACCAGAGCTGGTACTGAACGTGCTCATTTCTAAATATCCCAGCAACAAAAGAAAGGCTGAAATCGTAGTGTCCTGACGGGCTCCGATCAACACAAGGACTCCGCATTATTTTACCTTCGGTAAGTTAACCTCTTTAACTGTGACGCATAGCCTTGTTTTTGTTAGCATTGAATGTGGGATGATATGGAGCAGTAAACACCAAGTTAGACGCTCGTCTTGCGACATTTTTGGGTTCCGCTTGTTTAACGTAAATGCGTAAATCACACATTGATATCAAGCTATTCTAAGTCGATACGTGCAAGTGAAGGGACGAGCTGAACGTCAAAGTCACGCTCGGTTAGATGCTGCCAGGTTTGCCGTTCGGTTCGGGGCATAGCAAACCTTCTGAGAGATGCGATGGCCTGTACACACACATCAAGCGCGCGGATCAGCCAGCGTGAGTGCGCACTGTCCGGTGCCTTCTGGCAGTGACGCAGAAAGTTCCCAGCGATGGAACATGCTGCTGCACGCTGGAATCTGGGTCTTGCCAACACGACGCTGTCAATGAATTGCCGTTTTTTTGGTTATTGACACACATTTATTTGTTTATTTTTTATTTACATGTGTGTGTTGAGAGTGTGGTAGGCAGGCGAATATAGCTTTAGACCATTCAAATGAGAACTGACAGCTTTGGTGATGCAGGTAACGAGCAGAGGGTACCCACAGGCCACTCATTAGTAGGGTGCAGCAGAGCAAGCAAACACTTTTGTGTGTGTGTGTGTGTGTGTGTGTGTGTGTGTGTGTGTGTGTGTGTGTGTGTGTGTGTGTGTGTGTGTGTGTGTGTGTGTGTGTGTGTGTGTTTGTGTGTTTGTGTGTATGCATGCATGCGTGTGCCTGGGGGAGAGTGCTATTTTGTTGTACCATTTCATATTTGTGTATGGCTGTCTGTGAGAGAGAACACTGATAGATACACTAGACATGTCTTCCATCAT
>NC_085003.1:25443200-25450700 GCF_963854185.1 Sardina pilchardus
CGACTGCAGAGAGTGAGTGGCAGAAACACACGCGCACACGCACACACAGACAGACAGACACACACACACACACACACACACACACACGTATGCAGACACACACGTGTATGCAGGGGCACACACACACACACACACACACACACACACACACACACACACACACAGTTCCATAATTCTGAATATGATGTAAGAGTTAACCATCTTCTCTTTCTCTCTCTCTCTTACCTTCTCTCTTACCCCCCCCCCCCCCCCCCCCCCCCCCGCCCCTCCCTTTCCCCTCTTAGTCTGATCTCTCTCATGCTACAGAGGGATGCTTGTTGCCGGGCGACCCTTGAGGAGATTGAGGGGCACCGGTGGCTGCAGGGTGTTGTTCTGCCTCCTCAAAGCGCCATGGCAACGAACCCGGCGATGGCCCCGGTGACCCCACACAGCCTCACGGCCTCCGAGCACGAGGCCATCCTGCAGAGCATGAGACACGTCGCCAGCGCTGCACACATCACAGAGTGAGCACACACACATATTCATTGTTTTATTTCTCATTAGGTTAGTGCTTAAAATGATTGTTTTATACCGTTTTAGTGATAATATTGCTATTCTCCTTATTTTGTAATTGTTCACTGTTAATTTAATTTGTATTGTTATTTATTTGTATGTCGCTTTGGACAAAGGCTTCTGCAAAATAAATATAACATATACTGTACACACAAGTGCTTTCACAGACACAAATACACACACATACTGTATGCTGTATATACGCAAATATATGCTGTCACAGAGACAAATACACTACGCATATGTACTACCACACATACTGTACACACACATCTATACACACACACATCTATACACAAGCACATACTACCACACATACTGTATACACACATACACACACAGACATACATCTATACACAAGAGCATATACTGTAGGCTTTCACTGGCACAAATACACTACACATACAGTACAGTTACAGTATATACCACACATACTGTACACATGCACATACACATACACACATACATACACACACATATAGACTTTCACAGACACAAGTACACTATACATACATGTATACTGTATACACATACACATACACATACATACATGTATACAGAGACACATACACACATATTTTTACACTACACACACACACACACACACACACACACACACACATTCATAAGCACATCTACACACACATACGTATACTATACACACAGACATAATCTGATTCTTCACGGATTCACTGTTGAGATCTACGTACCACATATGTTATACTGTAGTAATAACGCTATTTGTCAGTTTTCTATTAACAAACATTAATTCCATTAACAAAACATCAATAAATAAACATCTCTCTCTCTCTCTCTCTCTCTCTCTATCTCAGGGCATTGAATGCGGACAGGTACGACCACATCACAGCTACCTACTACCTCCTGGCTGAGCGCATCCTGAGGGAAAGACAGCAGGACAAAGACACAAACATACGGTACTACTCACAAACACATACACAACACAAGCATACAGACACTGGAAGTACAGTATAGTATAGTCATGGCACACATACACATACACACACGAGTAGAGACATCATCAAACACTCACTGTGTGCAAGTCATGTGTGTAATCTACGTATGTGTGTGTTTTACAGGAGCATAAGCGAGCCTCTGACTGTGATCATGCCAGATGACCCTGTGACCTTGCTCACCTCCTGTAATCGCCATGGCGTATCCGAATCCGGTGACCTCTTGAACCCGAGGGTCCCGTCACTGCAACAGTGTCATAGCAGTGACATTAAGCTCAGCCAATACGGTGCAGGACCACCGGCGGAAAACAGCAGTTGTCCCACCTCTCCCGACGAGCCTCAGCCAATCAAGAACGTGCATGCCCTGCAGCAGATCTGTGAGGAGGAAGAGGAAGAGGAGGAAGACGAGAACGACAGCGGCGTGTATCTTGCACACACACCACACACACAAGCGCTCCCACACACCCGAGCAGCTCTGACCTCTCACTGTCCCTCGCCCCCCACCCACGAGAAACCCAGTGACCCGACCGCGGAGGAGAGAGGAGAGAACACAGTGAAGCCCAATCACACACACACACCCAAAGCAAGCGACGCGTCTGACGCTGACAGAGCACACACACGCCAAGATGTGGATTCGCTCTCGCCCGCGCCTGGCACGGGTGCCCAGGTGCAGCCGCAGGGAGAGGCGGGGCTTAATAAGCGGGAGGCGGAGTCCGGAGGAGGCAGCGGAGCTCCGGAGTTTCCGGAGAAGAACAATAACACGCCTCTTCCGTGCAAGCCGCTCCCCTCGCCGCGCCCCGCCCACAAGAACCACTGCGTGGAGGAGGGCCCGGACGCCGTGGAGACCGGCCGCACGCCCGTCAGCCCCGAGGCGGAGAGGGTGGAGGACGACGAGCTGCACGCCGACCGCCGCCTGGCCAGTCGGAAGCCCAGCGAGTCCCGGCGCAGCAGCGGCAAGGAGGTGGGGCCGGAGCTGTGGGCCAAGGGGCGCGGCGTGAGGCTGCGCGAGCGCCTGCTGCAGTTCCCGCTGTGCGAGAAGGCCCTGTCGCTCAACATCAACCCCGCCCCCAAAGAGAAGCTGCTACCCTTCGCGCAGTACAACTGCTGCCATGTGCTGTGATGACCACCCACGTACACCCATACCATAATTACCGCCTGTCCACTCCGGATGCGGATCTGACCTCAGATCGTACCCTGACCTGATGCATATCTGAGACCCTCTTCACAGATGACCTCTCCTCCTCTCACTTCAGCTGCTGGCACGTCCTGTCTCTTTCACCTTTTCCCTGAAAATGAAAGCACCTCACTACTCTGAGCAGAGGTCCTACACTTCCTCAACTATATCAGCAGCCGAGCTAGTCTGTATATAAGGCCTGTCATGCCACTGCTACTCATAATTAGCCTACCTGCAGTCTCCTATACATGAGACATCTCACTCTGCGCTGCTATGTACATAGGCCTATTACAGCGGTATATCTGAAAAGAGATGACTTGTACATAGTTGCATTGTGTATGGTTTATTTAAGACAAATGTTTAACCCTGTATTTGTGGCTGGAAGCATGAGAATGCCTAGCACTGGAAATAATTAGCTACAGAGTGTAAATACAAATGCGAGCTCAGAGAGATTCATTGTCAGGTAATGTGCTAATGCTAATATTTGTTGAGCGTGTGTGCTAATGCTAGCTGATAGCCTTGCATCGGTTTTGGAGTGTGCTGATGATAACCTATAACAATGTAAGCTCAGAGGTATGCTGTGCGTGTGGGGAGCCAAGTGAGCTAATGCTAATATTAGCTCAGAGCAGTGCGTTGATTAAGGAATGAGCTGAAAGCTTCTGCAGCGCAGCGGCAGTAGACTAACGAGGAAGTGTTGCATTCAATGCTAATAAAGCTAAGAGCCAGCAAGGGGGCAGTGTGGAGCAGGAGTGGTGTCACCCCACCACCTGCTCAAAAGTTGGTCCGGGTTTGAGGCCCAAAAAATGGAGAAACAGAGTCCCTGTTGCTTTGGCTGAAAGGGTGCGCTTAATCCCTCTCTCACTTTACTTATGTAGCCTACATGACTTAGCAGATTCACTTTGTCCAGACAGTGATGTAAGCCACTGGTAAGGTGGCGGTGCGGCTTCACCTCAGCCTTCCAGTGGCCCCATCTGCTATAGCCTACATTACATTTATTTTTTCTTACTGAAATTCATATACTAAAACAAACGATAGCACTCAAGAAAAGGTTACTGTAGTGTAGAAGTCAAATGTAATATGACTCCTATCTGTAAAAAAAAAAAAATGATGCAAGATTTGTGAAATAAGTCTTACAGAAGGAAAACACTGTAATAATGTATATACTTTGTTATTACCATGTGTTACTTGTATTTTATACAGTATCATTCATCTACAGTATATACAAAACCAGTTCTACACTCAGCTGTGCTGGTTGTCAGAGGTGCTGCCCCTTGGGAAAGATTGATAGGTGCTCTGTCTTAAGCTCTGAACATTCATGGTTCTATAATGGTTTTGTGGACCCAGTGTTGGGACCTAGAAGGTCACCGGGATGGCGTACTTGTGATGTGGTCCCTTCTCAATAGAATAGACTAGAAGGATGACCAGCAAGCAGATTTCGGTGTGTGACAGAGAGATCCTCTAGGTCTGAATTGTGCTCTGTAGCGCGCTCTAGTGGTTATCATGACCTCACCTACACTGAACCACGTAAGCACCATAATCCGCGTTCATACGAACCACCCCCTCTCCCTGAGTCGTCAGAGTGACTCAGCTGAGCTTTGTCTAGCACCACCTTGTGGAAGAGAAGCTCAACAGCAGCGAGGTTATTATCCCTTTCTCACAATACAGCCCCCACCATCACATACTGTAAACACCCTGTGTTTGTTTTCAGATTAGGATTTCATATAAGCTATCTCTCTGTGTGTAGTTTAGGGTTAGGCTAATCTGAGATCCCAGGCAGTCACTATCAGCACTGCTGCCCTTGATTGAAAACCACACTACACCGGTGTATGCTTTGTGTGTGAGTGTGTGTGTGTGTGTGTGTGTGTGTGTGTGTGTGTGTGTGCGTGCGTGCGTGCGTGCGTGTGTGTGTGTGTGTGTGTGTGTGTGTGTGAGTTCCTCTTTTTCCTGTTCACACAGACTGATGTCATGTTTGATTTAGAGTCCTTTGTCCTGCTGCTGTTTCCTTCTGACCCCATCAAAAGCACACCTCTGTCTCAGAGACCATTTATTTTTATATTTGCCTATTAAAACATGAGGAAAGAACAACACAACTGTGTGAAGAGTGTTTATTGTGAGAATTATTTTGTGATTGTACAGTGAATGGCAATGAAACGGCACACAGAAGCTTTGCGTGTGTGTGTGTGTGTGTGTGTGTGTGTGTGCGTGCATATGTGTCCTTGCTGCTTTGTGTTCACTTCAACCATTTGATTTAGCTGTTAATAACAATTTCAAATTCCAGAGAGTGTGTATGGAATTTTCCCTTCTAAGACAGCGCAGTTTAAAGCGCAGTCAGTTTAAAATGCATAAGTCAAAGATCTGAATAACATACAAAATTCCTCAGGTAATACCTGGGAAGTTGGATAATGCTGACATATAGATGTTACAGTATGTGTGATGATTTTGAGTTTTGAGAGGAGGTGTATTTGGAAACACTTCAAGTAAGTACAGAGGAGTTCGGTACATTTGCAGTAAAAGCGGGTTTGCGTTTTGACAACACACACGCCTAACAAATGGGATGATATATTTCATCATTAAATTTAAGTTACATGTCCTGGTACAGGATTTTCGTAAGCGCACCAAAAACAAAAGGCACTGGGTCATTCCACGCAAAATCAACCTGATGATTCACAGATGTCCATATTTAAGCCATTGTCATTTGACCGGTGTATGTGACCAAAATTCATGCTGAAGTCACTGAGATAACCTGGTCTGAAGGCCACTTCTCACAAATTGGGATAGGTGTCTCAGAAATACTCCAAATATGGAGGTATAACTTTGCAGACCTTCATACTTGTAGAGGCACACAATATCAGTGAATAAAGGGAATATGAGAGGATCGAGTGGGAAGGTTTTCCAAAATTGCCTCATTTTCATATGGAATGACCCCACAACAACTTAGATCAGATGAGCTTATATCTGCAGCAATCTGATAGGCTATCCACTCTCACGTTTTCATCCTGAGGTTCTAAGAAATGTTTCTGAAGTTAAATATTTATTTTAAAAATAATTTGGCAAATGAAAATACTCCTTGGCATTTACACATTCATTTTCAAGCATATAAACAGATCTACACCTACTGTATATTTGTCACGGCTGTGTGGAGTTTCTTGTTTCACCACACACAGAACAGCCTTAAATCCAATCAAGAGCTAGCGTTTGGCTTAGCCAAATACTTTGAAAATGGAAGCAAACTGGGGCCTACTTATAGTGAAGCTCAGCTCACTTCAGGAGGGAGATACACAGTGAGGGAAAGCACACGTGACGAAGTGATTAAATCATTTAAATAGTCAATGTACCTCTGAGAGACTGTGCGAGCTCTGCTGCAGGCGGTGCTTCCAGATGCTTCTGTTTGGCTGACTCACCCTAGTCTTGTAGGCTGACCCCTAACCTTTGGCTGACCAACACCACAGACTTAAACAAATTAAACACATTAGCTCCTTACAGTCAGAGCACATAAGATGAGCATGCCTTCCTCAGTTAAATCCAATCCCAAGCTCCAGCGTACATTTAATACTTAATGAGCATTAATGAGGCTTAATTCTCTTTTTTTCTTTACAGCTCTCGTCTGGCTATAGTTATGTTGCTTGCTAGTTTCTAGAAGCCTTAATACATGTTTGCTTTCATGGCATTATAGGCTCTCTCCACCTGCATAGTTTGTGAGAGCTCACAGCTCAGTTGTCTTTGAGTGGTAAACACCCATATGCTGCACATTTCACACACCACACCAAGGCTGTAAGTGTGAAACTAAACTTCACTAAAGCTCACTCAAGCAAGTGGCCAGGCAGTCTGCAAACATATTATAGGCTACAGTATGGTGAGACGCAGCAATCTATAGCTTCATTATGCTTTCGCAAGACAATAAAAAATGAATTACGGAACACTTCAGTGCAGTGATATGTTTCTGTGTGGTGTTGATTTGGTGATTACGATGGGGGTGCGGTGTAGTGGTCCTCTGTAGGAGGAAGCAAACAGATACGATATCCGTGTGTAAGGCTTCATCTTCCTCTCCCTCCACCACATCTTCCTCTACCTCCACCACATCTTCCTCTACCTCCACCACTCTATCTTCTCCATCTCCTTCACTCTCCATCCATCGTTGAATTCTCCATGACAGGCGGCCCTGCAGGTGGAAGTCGCTCACCTCTTGCCGGATCAGGCTCTTGTCTCCTCTCTGTTTGGATTTCAGTGCTTCTGCAAGTCAGAGAGGGAAAACACGGGAACACAGCACGTATGGATGAGATGAGCACAGTCAAGAAAACAGAGGAGGATCAGCTATCAATCATTCAATCATTCAATCAATCAATCAATCATTCAATCATTCAATCAATCAATCAATCAATCAATCAATCAATCAACTTTAGTCAAGACACAAAGGTCCATAGAGACAACACAGTACAAATATATAAATAATATATATATTACTGTATTATAAGGGCACAGCACAACAGATTTGGGGAAAGTCTGCCCCCTTCTGGCTATGAGAGGCGAGGAGCAGCCAGAGAATTCTCTATGAGTGAGCAGAGTAGTAGAGTGTAGGATGTTGTGGATAAGTTGACATGAGTGATGACGTTAAGAGTCAGGGGGTCAACTGAGTTACACACGAGAGTTATGCAGCATATGGCGCTCTTACCTGCTGGCCCAGGGCACGCATAGAGTGGAACTCAATCTTCTCTCTCTTGATCCTCAACCAGTCCGGCTCATCAGGAATGAGGAAGGCCACGACCAACTTCACCACGATGAGAATGTGCTGTAACCCCCCCCCCC
>NC_085003.1:25455700-25465700 GCF_963854185.1 Sardina pilchardus
TTAAATTAGGGCTCAGTGTCTTTACAGTTAAAAGCTGTGCCCTGTACTTACAGTGATCTGTTTTATACATGTACTGTATTGGGCCTGCCTGTCTACCTAGGACCTGCATAGACTGGGGGAGACATACCATGAAATTATTTAGTATGTAGACAAAAAAATACATATCATACATACATTTCTACTCATATGATGATAACTCCTGAGTCCTGATGTTTCACATAACATTCGATTTTAGATTTATTGGGATTCAGCTCCAAACTAATCAATTCAATTTCCAAATACAGTATTCAGACCGGGCTCTTCCAACACAATTACCAAATCAATTCAAGGCAATTCAAATGCACAGATTCATTTTGAAGGTCAGTTTTTCTCCAAATGTTACGGGGTGTCGCTAAGTCACCTAGGTGTATGAAGACCTGTTTGTTGTCATAGGAGAAGGTGGCAGGTCACCTGAATTTCTGTAGCGCTCTTTGTTGTGGAAGGAGAAGGCGGCCATGTCACCGTCCTGGTTGGGCCGGCACAGACCCAGCTCCTCAGTGGCCTGCAGCAGAGTACAGCGTGGAGCGGACAGCAGCAGGACATCATTGAAGTCGTCCTCCCCAGGATGGACAAGCAGGCCAGCACCTACAGCAGAGAAAGGGGGACAGAGAGAGAGAAAGAGAGAGAGAAAGAGATGGGGGGGGGGGGGGGGGGTTGGAGAAAAGGAGATTGTAATATATATATACGGTATTGTGATATCCTGTTAAATGTCAGTGTCTGGGGTCTTACAATATATATATATATATATATAGAGAGAGAGAGAGAGAGAGAGAGAGAGAGAGAGAGAGAGAGGGAGATAGACAGAATAGTGTAAGGATCCTATTGCCCAGGATGATGATATTCCTTTTTATCATATGTGGACTTCTGGCCAGCTACTGGGTAGCTTATTTAATGGAAGTTGACACAATAATATTCGAGGAGTCATTCTGTAGTCAGAACTCCCACAGGTGTGTGGTCATCGTCCTCTGAGCTGGGTATGTTCATTCTGTGATTGTTTTGTAGGATCTCTTAAGTATTCCTTTAACCTGTTTTCGTAACTTTCACATTATCCATTGATGTAGGCTACTTCTATAATCTGTGGGGTGAGTAACGTAGGCTACTGTACCTGATAAATAAATTACGTTCTGATCCGTAGGCATATAGCCTACTAGCCTATGTGCTTATTGACCGGGAGAGCCGTCTAGGTAACGGTGCAAGCGCAATGGATGGCTAGGATTAATTATCGCCGCCGTAGAAACTAATCAACTGGAAGTGGCATGCTAGAGAATAGACGAACTGACTATTGTGCAGGCACTGGGCAGTTTACCAGCGACGGTCTACATTGGTCCCGAAAACCCAGCACAGCCTCAACCCTCTGTAGCATATAATAGGAATGTGCGTGACTGTCTAACGCTGGTGAGTTAAGCAGTACGGGTTAGCACGTAGCCTCTGACCTATTCCCAGCCTAGTAACAGGATTGTGTTCAGAAATCAGAAGAGAGGACCTACAGCATTATTCCTAGATTTGCGGGTATCATAAGAAAACGAGTCATTCTATCAACTTACCATGGATACTAATATTACAACGTCAAACTTTTCCATATTAAGCGAGTCAGATTTATTAGGTTCAACAGTTTATAATCAATTGATAGCCTATATTTTAAACAACGCGCAAAAAGCTTCTTGATTTCCTCCGACCACTTCCAGTTCCCTCATTGGTTCTGAAAAATGACGTCTTCAATGGACAAAGTGAGTGAAAGGGAGACAGAAAACTGCCACAGAGATTATCTAATTTAAATGAGCAGGTGCATCACACCGGTTGCCTTTCCACCTTCAGGCAAAATTATGGCCTTGAACACCCGCACTAGGCCTATGACCCATGTGCAGTTACAATGTGGGTTTGATCACCAGGGACCTGACAGCTGCTTCTCTACTCCTACCTGTGCAGTATCTCTCTGAAACAACACTTTCAATAGATGTAACACTTCCATGCCTCCAGAGACCAGATGCTCTTAGTAGTTCATATGAGGATTTTTTTCTGTAACCTTTGACCTTTGACTTCTCACCTCCTTGGGTCTGTGGCTTGGACAGGAGCCTCATCATCCAGTTCTTGGTGTTTGACTCCACCGTCTCTCCCAGCTGCAGCAGCACCAGCGGCTCCACCCTATCAGACTCGCAGCAGGAGCAGTGGGCGGGACTCCAGCCAGAGATCCACCAATCGGTCAGCTTGGGGCCACTTCCCTTTTTGGGGTCCTGGCCCTCAGGTGGCTCTGGTAGAAGAGGGGTTTCGTCCGAGCAGTCCATGGTGGGACCCTACACACAAGGACCAGATGAGATACATGCTTATGAGCCCATCCAACATTAAGCATTTTAAAACATTTAAACTAAAGAGCTACTTGTAGCTCTATAATAACATTTGAGCTATTCAAATGTATGCATTTAACCTATAGAGCTACAGTTGCAGCATCAGAATAACAGTTAAGCTATTAACATTACAGCATGTTTACATCTAAGCTAAAAAAAAACAACAGCTACAGCAACAGAATAACATTTAAGTGCAGAGGAGACAAGCTAGGAATTACCATTGCATCGGTCAGTAGGCTACTAGTATTAGAGGGTAGGAGTGCCTACATAAATACCAGCCTAAGTATGGTGGGAGGAGAAGTGGTGGAAGAGGAGGAAGAGGAGGGAAGAGGGAAGTGGAGAAAAAGGAGGTAGAGAAGGGAAGAGCGTGGTAAGGGTGTATTAGGTGTGTGAGGTGGTCGGAAGTGCAAAGAGAATAAGTATTCTTGGAAAGGTTTTTGAGACCAGAGAGGGACGCCCCTGCTCTGATGGGACTTGGCATATCGTTACACCATCGGGGGACCACAGATGAAAAAGGTCTGGATTGCTGTGGATTCCTTGGAGGAGCAGAGCGGCCGAGGGGGCAACATAAGGCTCTACGAGAGCAGTTCCTGTTTCTGTTCTGTTTCACACCTGCTGACTTGCTGCACATATTTGTATCAACAAGAGCTTTAATTGTTAGTCAGATCAGACAGAAGGGCAAAGAAAACTACTGAGAGTCCCATTCAATCGGCACAAGCTAGTTTGGATCCACATTAAAAGGTGTTTACTGTGACAAGAAACAGAAGTCAGCTAAAGAAATAGCTTTTTTTGCCGCTGTAAATCTAATTTATGACGCGAGGGACAGTGGCGTTGACAAAATTCAGGTATAGACCAAATTGAGAGTCTAAAATGTATCATAAAATGTAGTATTTATTATTTAATATTTCAACAGTATGTATGAATATTAGAAAACAAATTGTATGAATATTAGACGCATCTGACCGAACTCTTATCCTTTAGTTTACATGAGGCATAAGGAGCATGAATACATTAAGAGTATGAAGCACTCTTCCCAGGTTGCCCTACAGTCCTGGAGTGATCGATTCTTACAGTAGGCCCATATGGACTGTGAACAGCATCTGTGCAGTTCTGCCACACTTTTTCCTTAGCAGATTGATTGTATGCACTGTTAGTGTGGGTAAGTAAGTTTGTGTGTGCATAACATATGTATAACGAATTTGGCCATTTGCAGTATAAGTCTGTCCTGTCATGCATACTGTATGCACACACACACACACACACACACACACACACACACACACAGAAGCGCGCGCTCGCATATAGGTAAGCAGGCACGCACGCAAACACACACATGCACATTTGTCAGCAGTGCGATGATACTTTCAACTGGTATCATGGAAACTGATGATAGACAAATGGAGGCATTCATCAGTAAAGTAAAGATGACACCAGTCACACCATAAATGCAAAAACCCAGATGTCTACTTTCCATATACACACATATAAAAGTAGACATACATGGTCATGAGAACATGCAGGCAGAATATAAACACACACACACACACACACACTCTCTCGCAAACTCTAGCTGCGCATAATACATAAAAAACAATCAATAATTAAACAAAGGGTTTGACATCACACAGTAGTACACAATATGTATTCGCTAAGTAAGTGTGTGTATACATGTGTTTGTGTGTGACAATGGCTGTTCCCTGAAAGCTCTCCCTCCTCTCTGTCTGTTTTCTGAGGACTTGTTGTCAAAACCACTGTCCACAGGACCACTGTCTTACTCAGCAGACTGCTTCCTCTGCTACGCCCCACACAGGAAGTAAACAATCAGAAGAGAAAGTAAGCGAGGGGTACATGAGGTAAACAGAAGGAAGGAGAGAGAGAGAGAGAGACGGAGAGACTGTGAAAGATGAGTGGATGTCAGCGACAGATGTGCGATGGCGGTGTTGCGTTACCTGTAGTAGATCTGGGGTCCTCTCGCTGAGCTCCTGCCACACCCTCCCCTTCTCCTCAGAGGAGTGTTCCTATACAGCACACGGGGGCCGAGAATCACACACACACACATGCACACAAACACACACACACACACACAAACACAAACACTCAGGGCTGACACAGGACCACCGGCCCCACCCACATCATCTCTCTCTCTCTCTCTCTTTCTCTCTCTCTCTCTCTGTCCTTCTCTCTGTCCCTCTCTCTCACTCTCAGGCCGAGTGTTTAGTTCGCCTCTGGGCGGGTGGAGCTGCAGAGTGGAATGCCGTGAAACTCCTCTGGTCAGGCCTGCCTCCCGCATCACAGCTGCCCTGGGTCCTAAAGCCTGCCAAGTTGCAGCCCCACTCTCAGGCCTGTAAACGTTTCTCCTAGATGACTGGAAAGTGAGTCAGTGAACCCAAATAGTGGCCGCTTGTCAGAGAGATTCATTTGTTCATTCTGGGGTCAGCTGTAAGTGCACAGCTGTTAGCGGACATCTTGTAACATCTCCATCCATGTGTTATTTGGAAATGCAAAGCAAAGTCAAGGTAACAGAGGTTCAAACACAGTGGTAGCTGAAGAAAGGAAGACAGAAGCCAAAACACAAGGCAAATCTTTTTTTCATTTAGATCTAGATTACAAAATTAAAAAATAATTTAAAGGAGAGAATGTGAAACATCAAACACACACACACGCACACACACACACACACACACACACACACACACACACAGTGACTCAAACTCAAACAAGTATTAGCAGCAGCACACAATAAAACAAGAGCAATTATAGCTGAGCAATTAAGGTTCAATCCCTAGCAACTATCTCCATGCCACTGAGTAAACAGACATTAGCGCAGACTGACAATAGCGTGCAATGAAAAGAACAAATGGTATCAATAGGAAAAAAAAACCCAAAGAACTGGGGCTGTGTGTGTGCACAACCAGTATGAAATATTCCAATCCCATAGAGTGTTTAATAAAGGTGTTTGTTTCAATAAAGAGGATGGACAGTGAAAGCCTACTCTTGTTATCATTGAGCTCAGTTTAGGAGTTTAAGTGCAGCTTGTTGTTTATGTTTGCCTGCATGCACATACGCCAAAAAAGTCTCTCTCTCCCTCTCTCTGTCCTTATCAGACACACACACACACACACACACACACACACACACACACAGCCACCCACCCACCCTCTCTCTCTCTCTCTCTCTCTCTCTCTCTCTCTCTCTCACACACACACACACACACACACACACACACACACACCAGCGGCGGTTGCTGCTCATTGGAATAGGGGAAGCTCTGATAAAAATGGTCAACTATTAAATTAATATTATTGCTGCTATATTGTTATTTGAGGGGGAAATATATCCTAAAACAGAATAGACCAAACAGTAGCCTACACACACACCTGACCTATTGCCTGCTCTAGTAACACACAAAGGTACCATCACACATGAACACAATGACAAAACACTTGATCATATTCATTGTGTCGCAACACACTTTTCAAAGGCAGGCTCATGCATGAACCAAAGCAACCATGTAGTGCATGTGTGTGGAGGCCCTGAGCGACCCACCAATCTTTGTGCTTGCTGATGGTAGTCAGTTAGCGAATAGATTTTGCATATTTATTATTAAATTAGCTTGTGTTAGACTTCAGACTTTTGCCGACCATTCAAATGAAGGCCCTTTGTGTAGAGGACCAGTGCAGGGAAGTAACTGAATACCTGGATTATGGAATCAGGATTATGTATTTAAAATACAGAAATATGAGCAACTGTATTTAAACAGCTGTTATTTAAATGTGTGGTATTCAGAATACAGTGAAACTGATCAATTTAAGGGATAACGTTGTAAATCATAGTACCATGTAGGGAGAGGCTTTTCAAACTCAAATTCAGGTGTTTTATAGGTGGCTCCTTTCTTTTCCCCCTCTCTGTTTACATTGATATAAATGACAAACTTCTCAGGGGATGTAGAATTAGTTTTGTTGTAGGCCAATATAAAGATTGATATGTACAAAAAACAAGCTAATGTAAAGAAACAAAACCTCCACATGTCCAATGATCCACCTATAGGCTGGACAATAGGATAACTTTAATGTATTTTTTTTTCAGTTTTGACTATGCGTAGTTACTGCCTTTTTGCTTTGTAAGGCAGTATAGGTCCTTGTTTCTTGACTGGGTTGTTGACCGGAAGCAGGGGAGATAGATGTGCAGATTTCCAGCCTGAGATGCCGGGCGAAATCCAAATTCGCCGGCAGGTTCACCCAGTCTAGTATAGGCCCTTGTTTGGGATTTGGTAGCCTTTTAGCCTATACAGACAAAGCATTTTATTCTGTCTTTGACATAATGACATTAAGTGTTTCAAAGCAAATAGGTTTTTATCAATCCTCAATGTAAAGCAGGTTTTGGGTTGCTGTTTACACCATGGGTCTTACAAGTTTACATAACCTTACCCATTTCATCCACTGCTAATAAACTATACGCAAATACAATGCTGATGTAGCCCAAAGTATTCAGTATGCGTTACTCACTTTGAATAATCTATCTGAATACATGTTAAGGCATGTATTCTGTAATCTGCTGTGGAGTACATTCTAAAAGTAACCCCTACCCTGTACAGTAGAGGACACATGTCAGTAGCTCACAACATACTGTAAAGGCACATTGTTCCCCAGAGAGGTTCAGGGAGGAGTGATGCAGAATAAGAGGACCAATAAGAGGCCTGGAAAATTATAGCTGACTAGCTAACAGTCATCCAGATGTTTTTGGCATTTCTGTTCATGATTATGACATTTAACACATGTTTTTGACCAAATCAACCTTTTCACCTATCAGTCTTTAATGAATCCTTCCAAAGTCTTTCTCTAGGCCTAAGTTGAAGATATTGTTTTTTAAATCCGTATTTCTCCCATCTCAAGGCAAACTGAGGGAATGATGCATGATCATTCAAAAACATGACTGGTTTTCTAAGATACAAAGCTTAATGCTAATTGGTGAAGTGTCCCTTTAAGCACAAACATTAGAGGTGTGACTAAATCAAACGTGAAAAGGACACACTGACAAAAAATAGTGCATATACTGTATATATACACATTTTATTTACACATACATTTGCATAGACATTTTATGAATCTAAACATTACAAATATAAGTAAACAGATTTAAGTTAATAATAAGCCTTTTATGTTGACAATTTCTTGCTGTTGAATTAAAGCTTTTAAACATTTTTCATAAATATACAAACAAACAACATGTGGCCGCCTCCACTGCTTGCCCTGAAACAGGTGGAGTTCCCACTGGACATTAGGAGGCTTTCATTAAACTTTTAATTAAACAAAAACATAACTCTCTCATACACCTCTGTCTTCTCACACTGCCATTCATACACACACACACACACACACACACACACACACCATGCACACATGTATACACACACACACGAAACAGGCTTTGTACAAAGCCCTATGCTGAGTGTTGTTTGTGTCACACTACCATGACCACACACAACTCTTCAAAACCAGCTCCTCGCAAGGGGGAAGAGGACCAAGTATTTTGAGCATACTTTTTTGACAAAGGATGTTCTCTCTTGTCACTGTTCCACCACAGTGATGTTTCACCAAAGATAACCACAGATCACCACAGATAACATCCTGCTAGTTATGAGACACACACACAACAACAACACTGGCGCTACCTGCGCTCGTACTTGTGTTTACTCTCCAGTGAGCTAGAACAGCCATGGCAGAGTCATGTGCTAGCATGACGGGTCGGGTGTACTTCAACGACCTTTACCACGACTGACTGAGTTAGCATGTGCGCTAATACCTCCCCAGGGCATGAATGCTCCAACAATCTTCCCACAGATGGAATTCAACAGGCTTTGGAGGGACATGTGAAAAGTATGTGTGAGTGAAAAAGAGCGTGTGTGTGAGTGTGTGTGTGTGTGTGTGTGTGTGTGCGTGCGCATGTCAGACTAAGGGCTGAAAGCTGAATGAGGAATCAGCGGGGCTTGCAAACAACCTCTCCCGTAGCCCCGTCAGATGCATCTTCACTGAGCATCGTCATCCAGAGGCTGCACAGGACACAGTCACACAGTCACATACACACGCACGCACACACACACACACACACACACACATTAACACTTGTCCATCCGGCTTAAGAGATGTTTGTCTACCTTCATGCTGATAAAAAAGCAAGCAGAGGCAGAAGTTACTAAAGAAGAGGCCCAAGCCCTCGCATCATATCCTCAGTGCCAAGGGTCCTGACAACACACACACACACACACACACACACACACACACACACACTGTAAATGTACATTGTACATTTAAATATCTTCACTCACATGGTAATAATCTAATTGTGCCTAACTGCGTGAGTATGTGTTTGTGTGTGTGTGTGTGTGCGCGCGCGCTTGTGTGTGTGCAGGGCTTGTGTAAATCTGATAACGTGCCCTCTCACCTATAACGTTCATTTTCAAACATCTAAAGTAATGTCTTGCCAATGGAAAAAGCTATAGCTCAGTGCCGAGTCTGATTAGGGGAGGAAGTCAATGCAACAGCAACAGCAGCACAGGAGACTGAGAGTGCACTGTTTAAGCAGGCCTACAGGGGGCAGCACACTCTCAGGAAGTGTGAGGGAGGCTCTGGAGTGAGCTCAGCTGCTCCCAGAATACAGACGCAGGAGGCAAGCACCTCACGCTGAAGAGATTTTAAAATGTAACCACCGCCTGGGGACATTTCTGAATACATTTCTGCTCTTGACAGGGTTGGTTTCTGAGACACTTCATGCAATTAATGGACCATTACCTCAAAGTTGACCGGGAAACTACTAAATTACAACAACTCAAGGCCCAACAGCATAAAGAGATATGTGTATAGACACAAGACACATCCCAGCAAAAATTAATGACGGTGTTTATATTTTAAAAACATCTTTTCAGACGGAGTGCCAATGTCAAAAAGGTCCTACCAGCTTCACCATTGAAACGAGAAATTTAGGAGAAGTCTCTATAAATATCTCCTGAACAGCTGTCTCAATCAATTTTCCTCTATTCATTAAAAAGGGTTCTGAAGAGGAGCCATTTTGCATCCATTTAATCACAAAGGTTAGTAATTTTTTTTTATTTCATCTTTCTTTCTTTTCTGGATAATTTTCCAACAGGAAATACAGGACGACAGAAGACCTCTCCATAGACCAGCTTCAGAACCCAACTCTCCTCCTGTTTCTCTGATGACAGGACCTCTCTCATTCCACTTTCACACTCCCTCTCACACTTCCAAATACCTGCTTTTGTCTTACGTGTTGACACACACACACACACACACACACACACACACACACACACACACACACACACACACACACACACACACACACACACACACACAGACAGACAGACAGACAGACAGACAGACAGACAGACAGATAGACACACACACATACACACACACATACACGCGCACACACACAGGCACACACACTGTGTACCAACTCTCTTGAAATCACACTGACATTCACATTTACATTCACATCCATATTCAAGCATATATCCAAATTTATCTGATATACACTGACTAAAACTCTCCCTCACACATACATAGACAAAACACACATACATGTAGACACACACACACACA
>NC_085003.1:25470700-25480700 GCF_963854185.1 Sardina pilchardus
CGTATCGCAACGGTCAGACCATAATGATAATCCAAAACATTCTATCTCATTTCTAAGTTACACTGTGGTCAACGTTGTTACTAGAGACTACTATCTTTGTTGTTACGTTTTTAGACGAATCTGATGATGGTGAAAATGCCTGAACATTCTAAAACTGACATTGATGAGCCGAGCTTTGTGCTTCAAGGTTGAACCGAGTTCAACGCTCAGTTTTTTCAACGCTAGCGTTAGGCCAGCGTTGTCACTGGTCCGCTGTCGAACCTTAGAGAAAAATTGCCGCTGGCTAATCTGATCCCCGCCTATATGAAGCAAAATTGGCCCACAGAGAGCGCCTAGAGGCCAATAACCTCTAAAGTTAACAACCCTGGGAGGATGTGGAACATTGTGAAATCTATGAATGAAATGTCTAGCTCAACTAAACTTACTATGACGTTTGCTTTGCCAATTATTCAAATAAATTGTTTTCCAGATGTGGAAGTGAACGGCAAAGAAACACGTAGAACCATAAGACAGGCAAATAGACCTAAATATATTGTTCCCTTCCTGACAATACTGTTTATTATCAGTTTGTAAAGGCTAGGCAAAGTAGGGAGTACCATTAGGAATCCCTGATCAATTACATCAGAATTTAGCTTACAAAAGTGAACAAAACTCTTTCATCTACTGTCATGGCCGATGTGAGAGCCTCTGTGGAATCTACTTTCTCTGCCCTCTGTAGATCTCTTGGGGCGAAGAAAGCAATTGTTTTATTTACTTCTCTAATCATAAACAGTTTACAGTAGTGTAACATCGAATCAAAATGATCCATAGATTCAGAAACTGCATCTACAAATCTGTTAAAAGAAAAATAATTATGTTTTTCTCATCACGTGTGGTATTTCTAAACATTTTATCATTCACCTAAACTTCAGAGTAATATTGTAGTAAAATCAGAGTTTTCGCTTTAAGGGGCGTTTTTTGGTCCATACATTTTCCAGTCTAAACTGAAGTAGGGCCTACACCTTTTCAGTGTTTCAGTGGGGACAAAGGTAGGTGTGCACGTGGGTTTGTATAATTGATTACAGCAGGACACAATTTCCTACGACAATAACGATTTATGATCTGATCATATTAGGTCCTTTGTAATAACAGGAAACACCTGTACTGAACGTGAATGTACAACCTGATCTTTCCATTGAAATAGTATACACATCACACACACTCTCTCTCTCCATCCTAATGATTCTGTTCCCCCTTCTCCCACTTGTATACTAATGCCAAAATTCTCTCTCTCTCTCTTCTCTCTCTCTTTCACACACACACACACACACACACACACACACTGACCGTCTCCAGGTCCACTTTGCTGCATTTGCTGATTCCTGTTGGCTCCTCCTCCACTGGGGTCTCTTTGGCTTTCCTCCTCTGCCTGAGAGCCTGTGAACACACATGACAAGTGGAACATTGTGAGATCTATGTGAACACACACAACTAGTGGAACATTGTGAGATCTATGTGAATACACACAACAAGTGGAACATCGGGAGATCTATGAATGTGAACACACACGACAAGTGGAACATTGTGATTATAGATTATAGATTATTCTCCAGATGTGGAAGTGCACTGCACAGACACTTAGAACCATAAAGTTGGCAACTAGACCTACACACACTGTTCCCTTCCTGCCAATACTATTATACTATTCTATTATCAGTTTGTAAAGGTAAGGGCAAAGTGAGAGCTACTGTTAGGAATCCCTGATCAATTACATCCGAATTCACTCTCTCATCTGCTGTCATGGCTGCAGGGCTGCCAGAAGGCATGGGAAATCTGGGCAATTGCCCAAGGGCACCAAACCATCAGGGTTGTCACAGTGTGGAAAGCTACAGTAGGCTTATATGCTACAACACTGTTGAATATTGCCATAGACGATTTATGAAGGAGCAAGTCATTCTTTTTCTGTGATATCGGTTAAATAACATCATGAATGAGATGTTCAAAGCCTGTTGCAGAATACAGAAAAGTGCACTGGTTGAAAAGTTTGCAAAGTTGTTCCAAAAACTTCAAAGTGCATTGGTTGAAAAGTTTGCAAAGTTGTTCCAAAAACTTCTCTCTTAGTCTTTCCTGATGTCAGACAGCATTATATTCAATAGGCAGTCCGATTTCTGTATAGCCTGTAATAATAATATCTATACTAAAAAGCCTAATTGCTTAATTGTAGGCAATCGTTTTTTCCGTGAGGCCTGGTTGAAATTGTCCCGCAACATTTTATTATTTTTCTGTGCGGTCCAGTAGCGCTGGAAAGTTATGCCTTTTAAAGGTATTTAACAGCTATTTAACAGAATAACCACATTTTACATACTGTAGATCCCTGGTATGTTGTTACACATGACATATGACACATGCCTTTATACTGTAAGTTGAAGTATAAAGTGAAATATTAATCAGGTCTATTGCCACATCAACGGTCCTTCAAACTGAACAGCTGATCAGATTGCCTTCAGGAACCCAACACATCTCAATAAAACACACACACACACACACGTGTGTGTGTGTGTGTGTGTGTGTGTGTGTGTGTGTGTGTGTGTGTAGGTGGGTGCAAGACTAGAAAGTGTATTTTCTATTTCAGTTCTCTATTTTTCTATCAAGTTACCATAAATTGTAACTGTAAAATATGGCAGTGAGGGTAAATAATGAATGGTTAATGAAAGTAACATTCTCATTCTCATTCTCATGCACTCCCAATTCTATTTCATCCTTACTGTCATGCAGGATTCATAGAACTGTAGTTACACACGTAACTTTCATTACATCAGGACCTCTGACACACTTATGCTGCCTGCGAGCTTCAATACGACACATTTATGGTGAAAAGGCTATTTCAGAGGTCAACGTCCAATACGTGGGGAGAGCACCACCAAAACACACAAATAATAATAATACAAAAAAATTCTATAACATTGATGCGTTATAAAAATTACAACATTATGGTCACATGCTAGGTTACTCATCACTATCATGGAAAAACTGGTGTCATGCCCTGAGTGCAGATATGTTGTGGTGGCCTAGTTCTTCTTTAAATATTCTAGTAGTGGTCACCTCATTTCATCTGCTTTGTTAAACAGATAGTGATATGTAAATAGATTTGAGCTGGGATACAGTGATGAAGTCGGGAGATCAAATCACGAGGTCAGCAACGAGGCTTGCAGGTAGACAGACAATCAGCATGTCATGTGCTGGCCCCATATTATTCAAGCTGCTAGTGTGTTGTAATTTTGAGCAAGTCATCTTGTGTCAGGGATCATTATCAGTCTCCGCAGCCAGATTGTCAAACGTGATGAAACGGCTGAGACTTTGAAGTTGATAACGTTTTAACTATCTGACCTGACATCTCCTTCCAGTCTGACATTTACTGCTAGTGGGCCTTCAGAGACTTCTCCCAACGCCTTTGGGTGTACAGATCCCCTGCTGCTCTGGCATGGATGCAGTCTTTGCTTGTGACATTCTGTGGTTCCAGTGGGTGATTTTTACTGCGAGAGACAATCTCACAGCTGACCCAATAAGGCGGTCAATTATTTGACACAAGCTTACTTCACTGACCACTCCAAACTCTCAGTTTCGTAACGTTTGTATTGTAGGATTACATCTTCACCAGATTCCGTAAACTCTCACAGCTCAGAAACCTGCAGGACGTGCATCATCACCAAACCCTGAGTCGGGCATCAGCGGCGCCGTCTCCAGACACACTCCGTTGTGCCCCCTCGTGCCCCCTCGTGTACCCGGCATGTGTGAAAATGTCTCCCACAGCACACAACTCCATGACCTCACAGGACTCATGCAACATCCTGGACTTGTTCGTCAACATTACGCAGCGCATACTGCGGTATTCTACTTTACTCGCACAAACAACTCCTATAAGTATTCCTATAGAAGGAATACGACGTAGAGGAACCGGTTTATCCCCCTGAAGACACCTCTAACCACAATAAATATGTCACCTCGTCTCCTCGTCTCCTCGTCTCCGAAGTAAGAGAAGAGGAAGTCTCATTACTTGGCAGAGTCAAACAATGGAAACCTGCCTGCAGCTGTCAAACTCTCAAACAGCAACACACAACAAAAACACCTGACTTTAAAACGGAACACATTCCACTTTGTTTGTGGAAGAACAAAGGGGGGGGGGGGGGGGCAGGGGGGGCGCGGGGGGGTTGAATGCAAACCAACCAGGACGAGACGGACCTGATGGTCCAGATACTTAAGATGGTCCGCCACCCACACACACACATACCCATCACACAATGAGTCTTGACAGTATGACAACATTTATGGCAGTGTGATCTGACAAGTTGAGCTGAGAGAGTGAATGCTCCTTCTCTCTCTCTCTCTGTATGTGTGTGTGTGTGTGTGTGTGTGTGTGTGTGTGTGTGTGTGTCTTCGCCTGCAAGTTTATTGCTCTTGTGTTATTGTGCTGTTTAGTTGTGACCCTGAGCATGTGTTTTAGTAGTGTGCATATTTATGACACTAAAGCCCTTGTGTGTGTGTGTGCGTGTAGCGCTTTATGACCTAGGTGGAAACACCCATCAGCTATACGTGCAGCTGACCACCTCACCCTATTTGCTCTGGACACACCTACATATCTACCCCTGAACACACACACACACACACACACACACACACACACACACTCAAACAACACACACACACACACACACACACACATATGTATGCATTCATACATAGACAGAAATATAAAGACTCTATGTTGTCAGGTACAAAATATGCACACACACACACACACACACACACACACACACATATATTTCAACTGTTCAAAACAACTAACCAGTAAAATGACACTCTCGTGGGTGTTGCAGGTGGAAAAAAACACAGGTAGCTATAGTATCTGGTAACCTAGGTGAAGAGTGGTTATGGTAACTGGTTGTTATCGTTACGGTCTCCAGAGGGACTTGTGCACTCCCAGCAAGAACTCACTAAACTCACAACAGACACCACTAACACTGAACACACACTGGATACAAACCAAACAAAAATGACACACCAAACACACACACCGAACACACATAATGAGGAATACACACACCGATTACATTATTACATACAAATCATACCAGACACACACCTTAGAAAAATAACTACACAATAAATAATGATGTTGCAGTCCCTGTCGTGATCTTGTTGGGAGGTCATAAGCAAGGCACTGCACATCAGCACTGTAGCCTACAATTCAAGTGATTGTCTGTTAGCAGTGCCAACTATTAGCCTGGCTAGCACCTATCACCGCGCAAGGCAGGATGGGAACACCCAGGCTAGCCAACTATAGGAAAAAGGCTAGAGATTTGCATGTCAGCCTGTTTAGTCAAATTATCTTTATTTACTGAGAAATCTAAAGCAAAATGTGTGGTAGGGTGAGACAGCCAGGATTTGAGACGATCATGATTGAGTTGCTCGAGATGTTAGCTTGATTTGGTTTGAGAGAGATTATGTCTGACCGATGTACTTTGTACAACCTACATAGTGCATGATCATGTGTTCAACCAGAAATGCAGGCTTCACACTGAAAGACTGAAATTGGACTAACACCGGAGAGACAAATGTTCACTTTGACCACAACGTTCCACTGTTATAAAACTGTAAAGTGGCCTTATCTCAGCCCTCTGATAAAAGGAAGCGCCAAAAAAATGGAGGCACTAAAAACTCGACCTGGATGTGTGATCCTGCTGAAACGTGAGTTGGTGTCGTTTTTGAGACAACAGTATTTCTGGTGTTTAAGTGCTTTTGAACTACAATAGAGTAAATTCAGTCACCATATTGATTAAGTAGCCATTTTGTTTCATGTACTGTTAGTAGCCTAATAGGCAATGATAAGGCAAGCAACTGTGTGGTGACCCAAATAACATAGATCAGCCCATGATGCAATCAGTTATTCCTCAAGTAGCCAAACATTCCGCTTACTCCAGTCCAATCATTAATCAGCATTAACCAATGACCTTCAACTGCAGCAAAAGGACACTTGATTTGAGGCTGGGAAAATGCACTGCAGTCCACTCTCTGGGATCTCTTGATTAAAAGCGCAGTGCACCGCATGCCGGCGACCCGGGTTCGATTCCCGCCCCATGGTCCTTTCCGGATCCCACCCCAACTCTCTCTCCCATTCACTTCCTGTCATTCTCCACTGTCCTATAACATTAAAAGGCATAAAAGCCCTAAAAATATACTTTAAAAAAAAGCAGTTTTGAGTCAGCATAAGCCGCAAGGTGGAAACTTAGCTTGAACTGTCTCACTCTCAAACAACCCTACAGCCCATGCACGGGCGGTGAGGATGGACACTGTGACTGTGGAGGAGCTGTGGCGAAAACAGCCAGATCACCATCCGCAATCCCCCCTATGACCAGCACACACTCACTGCCTAATGGCAGCGGATCACATGATTTCACTCTGGCCTGTATTACACTGCAGAGACCAGGCACGAGGAAGGGAGAAAACAAGGGACCTCAGTAGAAGGGAATTGAAAATGACACTGTCAGCTGCCAATCGCACGGTTTCTGTCAATGCAATCTCGAAAGCAAACCATGCTAAACATCTGCAGCCAAGCCACATTCTGAAAGTAGTGAAACGGAGCTCTATTGTGTGTGCGGGTGGGTGGGCATGTGTGTGTGTGTGTGGGGGGGGGGGGGGGGGGGCGGTTGGGTGTGTGTGTATGTGTGTGAGAAAGAGAGAGAGAGAAAGAGTGTTGTCTGAGTATCTATGTGTCCACCTGAGTAACTTGTGTATCCACTAGTCACACACACATACACACACATTCAAGTACTATCAAGACAAATTCTCACTGCTCCTTCTCGAAAAAGCATATGGGTGTGAATGGGTAACACATTGGATGATACACACGTTCAAAATATGATGGTGTCAGTGCAGTTATGGGTGTGCATGTGTCTTTGGTCTATTACACTAAAGTTCTTTTCCAGTTGAGCAAACACACACACACACACATTCAATTTGAATCCACCACAGTTGCAATATATATAATTGAAAATTCCATTTAATTAACTCATACTTGTTGCTAAGATGTAATAACCATTTTTTTGAGCAGAATTTAAGTCCACAAGTATATCTTGTCCACGATGTAACAAACACTTCACCATAATAAGTGCTGAAATCAAAAACGTATCCCAAAGAGAAGACACAAAAGTCTGGCAAAGGTCTGTGCTGTTTCTATTGGCTGCTGTCTACCACAAAGCTATGACAAAAGCAGGCTGTGTTGGTTTTTGCTAATCAAATCCATGACTTCAGTGGACTGTACCTCTGTGTATCTAAAACATGTGTACACACACACTCTGGGGAGCAATCTATTCACTCCCTCACCACCATCCAACACACACACACACACACACGTTCATACACGCACACACACACACACACACACACACACACGCCCCCAAACTTAACTTGAAATCCAGCTTCACATGTGCGTATTTTTACCACCATGAACCCTCATCACACACACAAGTTTGAGGTGTAGATAGATAGATGATAGATAGATAGATACTTTATTGATCCCCAAGTGGAAGTGAGAGAATCAATAAGCGCAGCACACGGGGGGATGATTAGGTGGCCAGATGCCATTTGCCAGGTGTGGGATTTTGCCAGGACACCGGGGAACCCCTTACCCTTTCATACGAGTGTCATGGGATCTTTAATGACCTCAGTGAGTCAGGGCCAGGCCAAGGCCCCTCCATCATCAACAACAGCTTGGGTCTCCACGGTAACGGAATGGGCAGTGTGTGTAGTGTGGGCGTGTCCGTCCACATTCCCCTCTCGTACACTTATCGAAGTGTTTGCTCTGCGTCACGGATGGCTCTATGTCACGGTCTGTTAATCTAACTGATTGCCGTTCACATGAAGCTGTGTTCCATTTCTAATGTCCAGTGGCACAGGGAATGGAAGCTCTGAAGATTGATATATCATATCATATCCTTATTTTACATTTTTATATAAAAAAAATAATAATAATATATTTTTTATCATTTTTATAGCCTACTTAAATACTTCTTGTGTGTTCTTGTGTTCTTTGGCACCGTTTCACAGAGTCAAATTCCTTGTTGTTCCCTTCATTCTTGTGTGGAAAAAGAAAAGAAAAGAAAAAAACGTGCCAATGATATCATTCTGATTCTGATTCAGTAGCAGGCTTTCACCAGAGAGGGTTAAAGCGGAGCGAGAGGCGCAAACGTTCGAACATTTCCGCGTTTTGTTTTCGCAAAGGGGAGGGGGGCGAAATCCCCCTTTAGGCAGACCTACAGTAGAAAGTGACGTTACATTCAAACTGAACTGCTTGCCAAACTGACAGAGATCGATATCCCACTATGACGACTTTGCGACATGCCTCTATAGGCAGACAGGAACTGTTCGAATTTTGCTTCTATAGAGATGCATTATGATGCTCTATCTTGTCAGTAATGAATGATCTTTGCTTTCACCTCTTCACCAAAACAATTTGTCAACCTGAAGAAAGGGAATTGATTTACCTGTAACTTACACCTTGCGCTAAAGACAACAAAGCTGAGAGGGAAATGATCTGGCCACCGCTAACTTTCTATTTTTAAATACATGGGCACAAAGGCATGCTGTACATGTTTCACACACTTTGGGCAGCCAAAACACTCCCTGGAATGTTAGTTCTCATTGGAAACTGATATACTGCATGCTGACGTGTAGATAAAAACCGTGCCCTGCTGAGGCTCCACCCAGTAATTTCCAAAACATTATCGCATTATGACTGGACTGCTGGGTGACATGAGTCTCTTGGTCAGGCTACTAAACCCTCCAACGGTACAGGACAATCCTGGGCAAAGCTGACCCCAATCAGGATCCTAACTATTCAGAGTCTGTGGCGGTCTGAAAAGAGGTGGAGGCAGTGTTTGAAATGGAATGCATTGGCGTTGGCAGGGTGATTTCATACAAGCACTAGCCAAGCTAGTATGAAATGCTAAATTCATCTCATGTTTCATTGAAGAAGCCCTAAAATGTTATCATTACTATTATTATTATCATTATTATCATTATTATCATTATTATTATTATCATTATTTGCTAATAGGGGGTGTTTCATGTCATACGTGTCTCCTGTCTGAATAGGGTATAATAATTACCCCTGACCTCAGGTAATTGTGACAAGAAAAGAGTAGTCTCACAGTGCCAGTGATTTAACAGTTTGAAAGAACATGAAACAACTTGGAGTCCAACATAATAAGACCATGAAGACCTTGAGGTTTCAGCACCTTCACCACCTTTATGTTTCAGATGAATATGTGCTTCTTTATGGTCACACATACAAGCAAACACACACGCACATACACACACAAAAGACCAGAACTCACACAGGAAGACAATGTGTGGGTGGGGGGAAGTTGC
Source organism: Sardina pilchardus (assembly GCF_963854185.1). Lineage (NCBI taxonomy): Eukaryota > Metazoa > Chordata > Actinopteri > Clupeiformes > Clupeidae > Sardina > Sardina pilchardus. The sequence continues at coordinate 25,480,106 of NC_085003.1, forward strand.
AGTAGCTTGTCTTATCATCATGAGCCTATCAACCAACTTCTGGTGTATCCTTTAACTTTATACTTATTAGTAGACCAGAAGTTGGTTATATATATATATATATATATATATATATATCATTCTCAGAAACTGAGAATGAAAAAAAACAATGAATTAAAAAATAAAAACAGATCTGTACTCCTTTAATACTTGTGTTGCTTATTCCAATTCCATTCAACCGTTTCAAATAGTACAGTCTGCATGCGCCATGTGACACGAGAGCTCACCTCGACGACCTTTTCACACAGATGAGGTGACACATTGACAATTGCCATGTAAAATGCAATGACACATTAACTAAATGGGCGCTACTTCCAATAACCACAACCTCTGACACAGTTGGACCGTTTGACTTTATAAATCATCAAAGCTGTCCTTGGCTTGGATCACTGCCCTGGCATATAGAGCCAAACATGGGACCATAGCTCCTCACCTCAGGATGTGAGAATGCCTGGCACAGACTACCTGCTTTATTTGCACAGGAGCTATTGTAAAGTTGATGTTTTGTGAGTTGTAAACATGAGTGAGTAGGGTATACGTGAGTCACATGTCCCAC
>NC_085003.1:25493200-25598200 GCF_963854185.1 Sardina pilchardus
CTGGTTTGAGGGTGAGCTCGCCCACACACAGGCACAGCACAGGACAACAAACTCATCATCTGGACACTGATTTAAGTTCTTAGATCACCATTCAACCGCTTTGAATCTAGATAAACTCCTCAGTTTGTTTCTCTCTCCCTTTCCTTGTTTGATTTTAACTATTAAGCCTAAGCTATAGCCTATCTGTTCATGTTTCATCCAGGAAAATAAGTTATGTTTGTTATCTGAATGAAAGTTTCGATGAGGTTTCATCAGCTCACTGGGTCCTAAGGGATATCGGTTAAAAGCCAAAGATTACGCTAAGCGACTGAATGCTTGTCTCGACACCGCCCAACCATCGAAAGCGGGCTACACCTGCGACTTCAGAGACGTCATGGAGGCGAAGTGCTGCGACTCTCTAAACAAACGCAACAGGGAACTTTCCAGTGCGATTGAGACGTTTCGCAATATGAAACAGCCAACAATTAATAGCTCCAGACAACCCGCAGAGATACAAAATCCGATCATATTTGTAGGAATGTAGGCTACTGAGAGGTTTTATAGTAGCCTAGACAGTGACTAAACTAAATTAAACAGTGGGCGTTAGGCTACTGAAACGACCGGCTACCTGGTGAGTTTCCCCTGGCTGCATTAAAGTAAACTGAGATATCCTGCTCCGCCAGTTCCTTTGATAGACGAGACTGGGATGAAACTGTATAGCCTACAGTTCATGAAGTCAAAAGAGAAACGTTTTAAAAAATCAGGGCAGCAGTGCATATTCAGCATACCTGTGTGTCATCACCATCACCATCCTTGTCAAGTTCCCCGATGTAGTATTGCTCCATCCACCGCCGAGCGTTGTCTGAATGCCGGTGAGGGGGTCCATCCATCTGTTGGCTGATGTCCGTCCCGGTGCGACGCAGGATGAGCGCCTCGCCACCGGGATGCATTCTTAGGAAGCCCGTCACATCGTAAACCCGTGTCCCCAGCAGAACCCAACATGAGTCCTTAGTGGAGTGCCGTGAGACCTCCTTCATCGAGAAAAAACGAGGGGACACGGATGGGGACATGTCTGTGGTCCTTCGCACGTCCGAAAAGTGATCTTATTTCATATGACGAAAGTCCCAATTGTCAGAGGCCTTCACCTTCCGCAAACCAACTCCCCCAGTACACACCCTCTAGTCGGCTGGACTCCGCTCCGCGATCATTAGCATCTCATTAATGATTGATGAGGAAGCTTTTCCCCAGTCCAAGTCCAGATGGGTGGTTGGGTGGATGCACCTGTTGCGGTTCAGAAAGGATGAACTCTCATACACAGTTCCGATTGGTCGTTTTAAAACGTGGCCTAGAACTTGACTTTTTCGGCCTATATCTAATCAAATAAATGCAAAGCAACAACCGAGCGAACTTCCTTATTTCAGTGATGCGTTGCGTTTCTTCTTGAGTTTAATTTCCTGCGCAGGCTAAGTGAGCGCAATTAAAACAATTGCCAATGTTGAAACAATTGTTCTTATTTCGATGTTTTTTTTTTTTTTTTAAATGATTCTTGCTTTTGAAGAGTCAGGTAGGCTATTTGTAGATTCTATCCTCTTACGAACTTTACAGATGTGTTGGGCTACTCTGGTTACAGACATCGCTTCTAGATGCTGACATCATAGCCTACAGCCTACTCTGGCTACGTCGGCGATTCTCGAACCTCTCGGGCGCCATCTTATGGACTGGTAGGCCTATTTGTTTCATATGGGTATTTGTTTCATTATTGAGCAAACAAATAAATAGAGCTGCAAGCAAAGATACCTGACTTTGAAAAGAAAAATATTGCTTCTGATTAAAATACTTTGCGTTTCAAAAATGTTTTGCCTTCAAGCTCAGCAGGAAAGCAGTCCAGTAGTCTATGCGCACAGACACTCCGACAACTTCAGCTGGATTTTTGTCCAGTTTTCTTTGCTTCTCTTCTTTTATTCACCGTAAGCAAAGGCATACTGTATCCTATTCAATTGTATTCCAAAATTGTTCAAATGCTATTCCATAAGGAGAGCAGTAGCCTAGCCTATGACCTCATCAAAGTTGCCTTTGGAAGACCACACATTCACACAGCAGGTCTTTAGCTGTAGCCATCAGTAGCTTCACCTGAGCCTGCTGGTCTACAGAGGCCTCACACCTGACAGTTGGCGTGTTTCTTTAAGACCTGCAGTCTCACTCCTATCAACCACTCATTATTATAGTAGCCTATTGTAGAATTTTCAATTGGCTAAATGCATGATAAATGCATGTCTAATTCATGTCAATTCATATCAACAGGCCAGGGCTCCCACACGTTCATGGAACACTTGTATTTTATTTTCTAGTCATGATGGGAAATGCCTACATTTATTTAAATAATGAAATACCAACTAGTAATAATGTATTTTGTCCTGGAAAATGTTATTAGCATATTAGCCCCTGGTTCAGATTGCCTAATGTCTGTGTGTTCAGTAGGCTAATATTGGCAATATAACTGTCTCCATCTAGTGGTGGCTCAAAGTGTTCTCAAAGTGTGAGAAAGGCAGAACATCACACCATACATTGGAATATTGGACAATGCAGAATATTAAACCACATATTGGAATGATAATGATCTATTCCGCTTTCTCTCACGAGACAAACACCCAGTGAACAGTAGCAAAATGGAGATTCTTGAAGTAGTCCCAAACTGTGAGTGCACGCATATATTGCCTTTGAGGCAAATATGGTTATGGTTATGGTTATGGTTATGAAATTTAGCAGCCGCTTTTGTTCAAACAATAATAACAACAATACAATAGTTACATTCAACAAAGCATTTAAAAGTTGGACATAATATATGTGGCATATCTTTTTTTAAAAAAATGCCCGAGTACAGGTCAGTAGTCCCTCTTTTGGAGTTTTAGTATTATCACCTAAGTAGTTAACACTTAGGTGAGAATTTCAGAGAAACCCGGTAGAGCCTTAAAGAACGAGCCATTATATTCTGACCATTCCCCATCTGTCAATTCTGTTAGAATGGCAGGGCAGCTACTGCACAGAATCCCCCTTTGCCCAACTAAGGACAGCAATAGTACAAGGAACAATAGAACTCAATAGTACTGAGACAAAATGAGCTATGCAACATACAAAGGACAAACCAGAAAAGCATAATAGAGCCTCTTTGAATAATAGATGTGATTAGAATGATGCCACCAAAAGGTTCCATTTGATAATGAACTCAAGTGGGCATTATCAGAGCCATATATCTCTCTAGGACATTATGAATGGCAGTTCATGTAAATTATAGATCTGTATAATAATTCCAGAATGACTACAAAATCCGCTTTTCCAAATAGTTTTTATGACCTAAATTGTCAATTTATAAAAGTACAAGCCACAAACAATTCCATAAGTTTCAACATCTTTATTTTGATCTTGGACTAACATGAAACCAGGAGAGGCTGCACTCAACCTACTGATTTCTAACAGCTCTGCCTCCTGAGCCTTTATCCATGTCATCATGTATTTATAACATGTCATGATATGACATGATGTAGGACCGGTATTTTAAAAAGGCTGTGGGCCCAAGGACTCCCTCAATATGAGTGATGTCCACAAACACCTCAGGTAGTGGCGCTGAATTCAGAGCAGGTATAGGGCTGAGGATCTCAGTGATCTAATGGGTCTTTTCCGTTTGCATGGTATCAGTTAAACTCGACTCGACTCTAATTAGAGGGGATGCATCCCCTCTATTGAAATCCGGTCGCTTCTTATTATTATAATAATTATTATTATTCTTTTTACCTTTTTGTGCGCGCTATTCAGCCCGAACCGCTTAACGTACAAACTTGGTTGAAACACCGTTCTGTAGATCTTCCAAATATCTACTAGACAATCTATTTGACATTTTTGAGAAATGTATACTTTTTGAGATATTTGTAATTAAAAGTGTATTTTTCCCCCATAGACTTTAATGGAGAATGTGATGTCATAATGAGCCAGAACTCTCAGTTCCCAGTCTAGTTAGAACACTGCCCTGTGAATCCAACTGTCACTTTTAATCAAAGATTCTAGAACAGAGTTCCACTTTAGAATGTTTGGCTTTAAGCATCTCTCTCTCTCCCTGAACTACACATCCTATTGAAGTGTTTCCTGTGTGTCAAAATAAAAGTCTACCCAACAGATTGCATCCCCTCGTGTAATTCCTCGGGAATTGCATTTCTAGTCTGTACTTGATTTTGGTACCTACCGGGTGTTCATTTTCCACTTCAACAAACGTCATTGGTATCATCTCAGCTCGCTTGGAACCTCAATTGAGGTGAGGCCAAAAATAATCCCTCGGTTACCAGTTTTTGCTAATGGAAAACCAAAAAAGCGAGTAGAGTCAAGTTGAGTTGATCTGATACCATGCAGTGGAAAAGCCCCATAAGACATGCAGATCTGCTTTGGAAACAGATCTTCCACTGTCAACAGCCACCAGGAGTCAGCCAGTCCCTCACCTCATTCTTCACCCTGTTAGTGTGAAGTATCTTCACAGTTGACAAACTGTACAACAGCTCGACAATGAATGCAGTTGTTTACTTGATTCCAAAGAAAATACGAGTCCATGTAATTTAAAATTGATGCCATCAGCACAGTCATTAGTGTTCAATGCACTGTCAACCGTACACCTCTGTCTGACATCAATTCCGCTCCAGACCAGATAGGCCTAAGCGGTTGTGATTGGTTCCTGGGTTTGACATTGACAGAATGGGAAGGTTAAGGTCTGAGCGAATCCAGATGCACTACTAACAGATTGAGAGTTACACTAGAGTTCACCCAGGCTATAGAAAAGCAGGATCATGCTAAGAATACGGTGATCACACTTTTGTATACTAAAATCCGCAGATTTCATGTGAGTTTCTTTTTCAATATGTCCAGAAACAGAAAGCTCCAGTAATGCTCACTGACACTATGGATCGGACAAAGGCAGACATTTGAACCTGTTCCACAAACAATTGACAACAAGCACAAGTTTTGGAATTAGTGATATGTTTTATTTGTGTGATGATTTTGGACACTAAAGATAGTATGGTCTTTGGCGTAGAGGCTCTCCATTTCTCATCCAGTTTCTCAATTTCTGGATTCTATTGACGGTCAGCTTTCCAGACAAGCAGTTACTAGTGTGAAGTGTGTCAAGATTTCCATCTAGCCGACACTCTGGCCCAGGAATCATTAGTAGGAATCATTAGTGAGAAGTGTGTTTGTTGTAAGGTTTCTGATGGTGCTGGCCCAAGGGGAGATACCAACACAAATAGTGATGTTAGGGAGATTGTAAATATTCGGATCTCTGAATACCAGCTGGCTAGCTGGATCACTGTTTGGGGGGTGGCATCTTGTGATTTTCCGACTGTGTGTGTATGTTAAAAGTATAAGAACTGACCTCAACTACAGATATGTGGGCTTGTTACTTTGACATTTCATGTGGGTAACATGCTTCTGGCATAGAGAATAAAGTTGCAGTCTCACACCAGTTGGATTAATTAAGACCACACCACAACAGGATCCATCTGGATCCCATGCAACGTGTGTACATTGGATCCAACCTCCAAGAACAATGTGCCTTGCTATCTGCCTCCACCCCCCCCCCCCACACACACACACACACACAAACAAATAAACCAACAATGCCCATATCCACACAACTTCTTACCCTTTATATTTCTTCCTACGTACAAATACACTCACTTTTTCTCAGCAAAAGCACTATCATATTCCAAGTATGCTCATTCACACATAAACACAGACATACTGAGATCATTTCCCATCAGCAACGCTTGCTCTACATCCTGGGCAGTTGTATTCTCCCCCCCCCCAGGCCTTCTAATTTTACCCCTGGGAACAAAAGAAAAGGCTGCTGAATAATTCACAGCTAGTTTCTGGCGCTACAGCGTACAGAAATGTGAGCACCCCCCTCCCTCCTCAGCCCCCACCCTTACGTGTGAGCAAGGCAGTTGTGACCTCACGTGATGATGTCAGATCACCAGGGCTGGGCTGTTTGTCCGCCTTCTCGAGGCCGATTGGCCAGGTGAGGTGCACCAACACCTGTGCGCAGGTATAAGAGAACAGGGCCAGCGTTTGTCAGAATACACCAGCATCATCCAACACCCAGAGAAGAGAGGCACCATGGCGACAGTTGTACCGGTGAGTACCTGGGACGTGTGAGCGAGAACCTGTGTGTGTGTGTGTGTGTCTGTGTCTGTGGGATATGTTATTTTGTTGACTGGCATTTAGCAGACACTTTCATCCAAAGTAACATCGTTGATAGAATAGAATAGAATAGAATATATACTTTTTTGATCCCGTGAGGGAAATTCAGTTCTCTGCATTTAACCCAATTTAACCGAATTAGTGAACACACAGCACACAGTGAACACACAGTGAGGTGAATCACACAACCCAGAGCAGTGAGCTGCCTGCCCAACCAGCGGCTCTCGGGGAGCAGTGAGGGGTAAGATGCCTTGCTCAAGGGCACTTCAGCCGTTGTGGACTTAACTGCTCGGGGATCGAACCGGCAACCCTCTGGTTACAAGCCCGAAGCCCTAACCAGTACACCACGGCTGCCCCATGATGGAATTTCTGGGGCAACGGCTGTGTAAAGGAATGGCACCGGGTTTAATGGGTGATGGAGATTGAACATACATGTGACTGGTGGGCTTAACAGTGATGCTGCTGGGTCTTAGGGTAATACCATCGTACAGTGGTGGAGCTTTAAGATTAGGGTGCATTATTATGGTTATGGGAGTTTTAGGATGAGGCCAGGCTTTGTGGTAGCAGGAGCAAAGCTGCCCTTGCATCATTAAAAAGAGTGGAGATGCTACAGTGGACATCAAGGCTTTGGGTTGTGTAAGGTTTAGATATTAGAGTGTTGGACTTTGGAGATGATTGTTTTGGAGTTGTACAGTGATGGGGGGGGGGGGGGGGGGCTTTAAGGTGATGATTCACTTTGAGACAGAGGACTTTTAGGGAGATGAAATGTTACGCTGGTGAAGGACAATCAATTGCCGTCGTGATGCCTCAGTACCTCAAGATGATGATATAATGGTGGACTTTTAAAGTGACGAGGTGTTGGCATGCTGTGCCTCTGGGGTGATGGATTTAGGGTGGCGAAGGTGTGATGTGTGTGCATATGGGTGTCCTGATCAAGTGTCAGTAAAACAATCTGCTTGTGTGCCACCTCCCGGCCATACAGGCCCTGACAGATCCTGTGTGTTCATGAGTGAGTGTGAAGGGTTGGATTTCGTTCCGAGGAGGTGATTAATTAAGTCGTAGGTTTTGGTTGAGAGGGTGTAGGAACAGAAACAGTACTTATCCTGATTGGATTGATAGATCTTGTGGCAGATCTGAGTTCCGTCCTGTTCATTTCGGTGAGAGCTCTAGCATTTTACTGCTCTAGTGTTTTACAGCTCATCTTGCTAGAGGGGACTACACTAACATGCTCCTCTCTTTTTCTCTCTCTCTCTCTCACACAATATCCTGTCCTGTTCTTTCACTCAACACTCTCTGTATCTCTCTGTGTTTATATTTCCGCCACTATATCTACATCTAAATCTCTCATGTCTTACTTTATTTATGTTGCCTTCTTTTCTTTTCCTCACATCTCTCTCTCTCTTTCTTCCCTGTCTCTGCTTCCCTGCACTCCATCTCCCTTCCCCTCCATCTTTTTCTTTCTTTCTTTCTATCAATCTCTTATTTTCATTCTGCCTCCCTATTGCTCTCTCCCTCTCTCCCTCTCTCCCCCTCTCTCTCTCTCTCTGACCACTGCAGTGTGCGTCGTGTTATGGCAGTAGGAGCGTCCAGCCCCTGCAGCTCTTTGGGAAGTCCCCCAACAGCAGCTACATGTCCCTGCTGACGCACCGTAATCCGCGCGGAGGCCCCCGGCCCCGGCTGGCCTGCCACGGCCCCAAGCTCACGCTGCGGCAGATCTGCCGCATGCTGCGGATGATGCGGCAGGTGCGCAACCGAGAGGCCGCCGCCGCAACCGCGACCGCGACTGCAACCAGGTCAGTCTACACGTATGACCACCTGCACAACAAAAACATTACACAAAAACACTCAACACACCAACCAAACCAGTAGGGAGAATCTACTGCGTCTTATGTATACTGTGTGTGTGTGTGCGTAAGTGTGTTGAGCAGCTAAACAACGAGTGGCAGACTGTTGTCACATTGTTGCAAATCTCATGTTGATGCATTGTTCTACAAAATGGTTTGTCTTCTTAATTAGGATTTTTAAAAATAAGCTTAACAATAAACATAACCTTAACTCAAAACAGCTGTTATGTCAATTTGAAAATGTAAAAATGCTGCTTACTGCGCATTAATTATACGCTTATATATATTTTATATGCCATGTTTGAATGGCTATTGCACTAGTTAAGTTACAGTAAAAGATGGGTATTCACTTCATCATTTTTTATTATTATTGTTGTTTACTGATCAACAAAGTACGGCACAGAACCCAGCTCTCTGATGAACACTGAACATTTGACCTCTGAATGACGAATTGTAATTAAAATTACACCACACTTTGACGCACTGGCAAAAAGGGGTGTCCAACAGCACTGCTCCTATTAAAACTGACACGCTTAATGATGAGTTTGTTTCCTCTAGTTTAAGAAATAGATTCCACACAACAGATTTTTAGGGGTATGTTGGTTTATTAGTGCACCTCATCCACAACTGGTTGGGCCCATTAGTCAACCCAATGTGGCCCTTAAAGGAGAAATCTGCTGATTTTTCACATACCCGTAATTTCCCGACTATTAGCCGCGGCTTATACATTGATTTAGCTATATTTCTTCCGCTATGAGGTTAATACAGGGGGACAGTTAATATGGTGTTAATATGGTTTTGTTTCTTTTAACTTGCATAAAACACTGTCCTGCGGCTTATACACAATGCGGCTTATATGCGGGAAATTACTGTAGATCTCCATTTCTCAAGGTCACTGAGCACAGTCGGTGCGGAAAAAAACCCTAAAATAATCAGTTCTACCTAGCTCGAGTTGCAGCCAATAGCAAGGCACCTACTGTGTTACACCATGGGAGCATGTTCCTGAGCCCCCATGAACATGCCCCCAGAGTGTAGCGCTGTAGCTGCCTAGCAGCTCTTGCTGTTGGCCGTAGCGAGAAACAGAGGTCTATGTGAAAAATCGCCAGAATTCTCCTTTTAGCCAAAATATTCGCCCACCCCTGTCCTAGACCTAGTAAACTATTCTATCATAACCACACTATATTCAGGCCAGAACAGGTCCTGCATCTCAATTAGACTCCTGTCCAACACCTATCTATCTCATGTCCAGTGACCTAACCTCCTGTTCCTCTGTGTGTTGGCAGAAAACAGGGTGCCCCCCTCTCGACCCCCGGACCTCCTCCCGTACCACCCCCTGGGAGGACCACCAGCAAGAGGTGTCTGCCCAACTGCCTGCGTCGCAGACGCAACGCCAGCCTGAAAAGAGTGGGGTAACGATGGCACTGCCCCAGGCTGATCCCTAGCGCCCCCTAGGGGCAGCTGTTGGATGTGCGAGGGCCTCCTTCTGGACCCTCTCCTGCTCCGGCTCCAACTGGAAAGGGGACCCAGGAAACACCACCAGCATCATGAGTGACACAAGTTTGACAGAACACATCTCAGACGTGATCAGCATCCTCACAGCCAGGCTACACCAGGTGCGCAACTGAAGCATTTTCGTTTGCGGAACTAATGGCGAAAACGGAACTGGCTACAACAGACACAAGACACGAAAAGAATTTAAATAGACCAGTCGTTTAAAACCATTTTTTACGCTCTGTGAACGGAATGCTTTAGTTGCGCACCTGGTGTAGCCTGTCTATTTCTATGAGCCTCCACATCAGCATCATGATCAGCTGCAGCAGACGTATGTGAGATACAGTAACTCCTTTGTGATATTGGAGCAATTCTGACACAGCTTTACTCAAACACTCCCCATCACTGCTTTTCTCTCATCGGTAGACCACTACTGTGTGTGTCTGTCTGTGTGTGTGTGTGTGTGTGTGTGTGTGTGTAATTCCAGAGGCTGCAGCTTGTCTTGTCGCCATGCCGTTGTAATTACAGACAGGGCAACCTGACCTGAGTCAGGAAACCAAACCTGCTTGTTTGTCTGTTTATGCGTTTGTTTGTTTTAAAGGCAATTGTATTTGAACGGAAGGTTATTCAGGCCAATATTGCTACCAAAAAGATGCATTAACTGGATCATTTTCATTTTGTTTTTCTTAATCTGAATAAAAGCTAGAGTTATATGTCAAATAAAACATACATACACGTGTGTTTCTTACATTAGTTGTGAAATTGGTTGCTGTTGTTTTTGTAACTGATCATAAGTGTTTTTAGTGTTTCTTTGGAAAGGTGTTTCTTACATGTCTAATAGTGTTGTGTTTAAAAGGTTTAACATAATTTATAAATAAAAGTGGATTGATTTTACAAAAATGGAAATTCATTTCTAAGTCACTGCCTAAACTGTCATATAACATACTTAAATAAAACTTGGTGAAACACACCATTACTTTAATGCTCCAACACCTTGATTTATTTATCAGTTGGGTCCGGGTTATCAAAACAACAACAATTAGGCCTACAGTTTTTGATATGTTTTTATGATATATATTTTGGGGGCCCTAATTCAAATGAAAGTAAAGAGCAAAATCACCCAATGAAAGACGTGTCTCACGCATGGCCAACAGCTATCTTGTGGTGTGTGTATTTTCATGAGGAAGACTGGTAAGCACAACTGTCATTCCTACTAGATGTAATTCAAAGCCACATTAAGGCAACGCACTCCAGGATGGAATACACATAAACTAAAGAAAAGTATCTAGACTGTATACATGGTCTATGGTTCATGATATCATCGGCAGCAATATCACCAAAAGAGGCCGGTTGGCATTTCAGCAAACTCCCATCAGTGCCAATATGTGATGTCTCTAGACCAGAACTGCATACTGTCTTAAACACACATCAGTAGCTACAGGAGTCTGAAATGCCCACTCACTGGCCTGGCCATTCGGACAAGAGTGTTTCAGAGAAAAGGCTGACCTGCAAAGTATGGAATGTATGGTGCGGAATGTGTGTGTGTGTTTGAGTCTTGGGGAGTCAGTTCAATGGAAAACTGGTAAAACACTCACTTCCCCCCCTCTGTAACATAATACTTTGATGGATATTTAACGATGATCATTATGACTTCACTTCACTTACATTAAAAGTGACCCTTAGCACAAGCAATCTCAGGAAGCAAACACACATGGTTTTAGACGTTGAAGACAACAGACATACATGTATGTTATTGAATGGCCACGCCATTTACAATGGACAATAGCAACAAGATGGATCACTGCATGTGATTTCTACACTGTCTGGATCACTGCAATTTCTAACTATTACTTAAAAACTGCAGAGTAATTGCACTGGAAATTGCATAGAAATGACTAGTAATAAGGGGCTACTAAATATTATTACCATGAAATTACATAAAAATACCATAGAAATTACCACCTTAATTAATGCTGTTTGCATTGCTATTACTTAGAAACTGCAGAGTAATTGCACTAGAAACTGCATGGAAATTACTTGTAATAAGTGGTAACAAGGGATTGTTATCATGAAATTACATAGAAATTACCATACAATTACCACCTTATTAGCGAGCCGTAATGTAAAGTGTTACCGCAATTTCTAAAGCCATAGGAAATAAACCCAAAGCCAACAGATGTGCACACAAACTGTAAACCAAAAATGGTTTGATCACAGCAGTGCATTTGAAGAAAGGTTCAGTTCCGTTCCAAATGGCTTGCTAATTCAAATAGTGTTAGTCTAAAAGTCTAATCTGTTTGTTAATCTAATACCATGAGTGTGTAACATTGGTGCGTCAGTTCCATGCTCACACACGATAACCCATGCACAAGACATGTTGCTCGTTGCCAGATTTTGCACTTTGCCTGTCATTAAGGGCCCTACTGTACATCTGTGCAAGAATTGTAGTATATTGGAGTAAATGTGCTGAATTATGTGCAGTTTGTTTGGCTGTGGCCTGGATTTGGTTCCCCGCTTCTCTATTCATGCTCAAGTACTGGAATGTGTGAGCATGCAGCTCTGCTGAAAGTTTCATGTGAGATGTTGTCTCAGCAGCGGCAGGGTCGTGTTGGAACAAAGGAAGTCCTGCTCAAGTTTCTCTTCAGGGAGGAAGTCTGTCGCTGTGGCTTAACGCACACGCACACACACGCACGCACGCGCACACACACACACACACACATACACACACACGCACACGCACACATGCACGCACGCACACACGCACACACGCACACACGCACACACACACACACACACACACACACACACACACACACACGAATGCACGCAACACGCATGCACGCATAACACACACACACACACACACACACACACACACACGAATGCACGCAACACGCATGCACGCATATCACATACACTCTGACCCCTGGGCACATGCTCATGTGTGAACACACACTCACGTCAGCATACGCAAATCGAGCCCCATATTCAGCCTGCAAAATCTCGTATACACTTACGAAGCCATGCTCACCAACTCATGTACAGTTCTACAGTAACAGCAAGCATATCAGCATGCTTAAGCCTCTCAACACATAAACACACTTCAGCACACCTGGAGCTGATGGCCCTACTCAACACCCAACATACAGTATTCCAACCTATACAGTATATTTGTATATTTGTTCAGTGTTACACTACAAACAGTACTACAAACAGTAGATAAGCTGATACAGTAAGTTGATATGCTTACCCTATCAACATTTTGAAATATCTGATTGTTTTCTATTATTTTTCTTTGTATTTGCCGTAATGTTATGCTGTAAAATACTGTAAACTGTGTAGGAATACAAAGTAGGAATACTTTCCCCAAATACTTGAAACATACTTTATTTTTACAGTCCTACAGAACAGCCCACAGGCTGTGCTCATTGAGCTGTATTGTACTGTACGGTACTGTAATGTATTGATACGCAGCACTGCAATGTTCTAGTGGCTCGGATCTCATCAGAGATTACAGTCCTTGGCCTCCCTGTCCTCCTCCTCTTACTCTCACTCCTCTGCCTCTGCCTGTACTACTACTGTAATACTAAAGCTCTGATTGCTAATTGTAAAACTGCGTGACAGGTGTTTGCCCATGTGATGAGTCAGTGTGCATGGTAGGGCAGTTAGCTTTAGAATTTGAATGGCAGTGTGTTCTTTGAGAAAACAAGAGATTTTCTTCATGAAAACTGTGCTTATAGTTTAGCAGAATCGGTTCAGGAGGTTGGTGCATGAGCTACATATTATGGCCACTGTGTCTCAAGTACCAGAAATTGTGTGTAAACAATAGGGCTCGGGAACAAGCCTTGCATTCTAGGCATAGCCGCCATATTGGTAGCGCACCGAGCGTAATGTCCATTCATTCAGATGCAGAAGACAAGAAGCAGAAATGTAGTATTAGCGATTCTTTTCCTCTTGCGATCATGGGTGGTGCTGTTACACCCCACTACACAGCAACATACGACCAAGAAGGCAAAAACGAAGTAACAGGAACACACTAATATAGGCGGGAGTAAATCCATAGTAATCCATAGTAAACAAGCTGCCAATATGGCTGCGCCCGCGAAGTTTTCACGTCATGATCCCGAGCCCTATTGAGAAAAACTGTAATGAAGATTTTTGTATTGTCTCAATGAGTCTGAAGATAGAAACTCCAGACTGTAGATTGTCAAAGGCTTGTATTGGGAGTGAGAGTAAATGAGAGTCGCTCAAGTCTTTTGGCACCATCCACACCAGCTCAGCTGTGTCATGGCTGGTTTTGTCCATCTTGTTTGCCCTACAGCAAGCAGAAACTCCTCTGTCTGCACCCACACAGGAAATCAGAATACTCTAGATAATCTTCGCATTAAAATTAACCACTCTGGTAACCTTGGTATCGCCCACCTAGTTTCTCTGTTCTTTTTCATTTCCCTGAGATACTAGTCTGGCATCTGACAATACACACTTCCCTCATCCACCAGGGTGGAGGGCCAATCAGTGATCAGACAGGATGCCATTAGTTTGGAAATCAAAAGTGTCTGTGGTAAACAGTAGCAGCAATGCCTGCAAACATAAAAAAAAAAATGCATTGGGAAGAATGTATACATTTATGTACAGCAAAGGTAGGCCTAAATACACTTCTTCCAAATGCCGAATACACTTCTTCCTTCCGAAAGAAGGAAGTAATGTTGGGAACCATTGATTTGAGCTAACACAAAGTCTACGCCTGTTACGATATAGACTTGGCCAGACTCTTCACGAAGTGAAGCCAAGTAGTGAGTCTGGGGAAACCAGGCTTTGTTATGGCCGTCACCGTCTAGCAATGTGTTAATGTTATAGATGAAATACCACAGCAGATCATACATAATAAGTCTCTATCACACTATTCTTGGACACACTGCTGTCATCACTGCAGGGTTGTGTGTGTGTGTGTGTGTGTGTGTGCGTGTGTGTTCTCTGTTGCATGTGCTGAGCTATCAAGCTGTGTGTGGGTGGGACAGTAGGATGCTGTTGAGAGGTATGCTTGTGCCTTTGTACACACGTGTGTGTTCAGGGGTCAAGAGGATGTAGGTGTCAATATAAGATGCCAGTGTATAGGATGTGTGCTACTTCTAGGATGTTTTTGTGGGACACGTTTTTGCATTTGTGCACGTGTGTGTGCATGCGTATGGGTCAAGAGGATTTAGGTGTCAATGTAAGATGCCAGTGTATAGGATGTGCTACTTCTACAGTGGTTTTGTGGGACACGTTTTTGCATTTGTGCATGTGTGTGCGTGCGTAGGGGTCAAGAGGATGTAGGTATCAATATAAGATGCCAGTGTATAGGATGTGTGCTACTTCTAGGAGGTTTTTGTGGGACCCGTTTTTGCATTTGTGCACGTGTACAGTATGTGTGTGTTTGTGTGTGTGTGTGTGTGTGTGTGTGTAGTGGTCAAAAGGATGTAGGTGTCAGTATAAGATGCCAGTGTATGTGTGCTACTTCTAGGCTGTTCTTGTGGGACACGTCTGTGTGTGTGTATGTGTGTGTGTGTCTGTGTTTGTGTAGGAAGGTGTATAGAGCACTCCTTGGTGAGGTCAGCCCCAGACATTATCGTCGTGGCGACTCCTCGGGTGTCAGATCTGTAATTCCATTCGGTCGCCACTCAGTCGCCACTGTCCACAAACGGGCTCACGTGGAGCCAAATCAGGCCAGCCCTGAACACACACACACACACACACACACACACACACACACACACACACACACACACACACACACACACACACACACACACACACACACGCACACAGACACACAGACGTGCGCGCACGCGTATGGCTACTGCTGTATGTGAACTCATTAACTTCAAAACAGACTAGTGGCTGCACACATATTCCACAATATCGACAAAATGACTGAAACATTCCAGACATCACACCAGAAGTATAATGAGTGCTCTAGATAGGGTCTTTACGGACAAACTAAGTCTGCAGCGTATGTGTTTCCCTACCCCAAAAATAGATAGGTCACACTGGTAATTGACATAGGCATAAAACTATAACTGAATGTGTCAACAAAGCATTACTTTTCTCATCACTGTGAACATATCACCATCATCACCACCACAAGCAGATCATAATGATAAGAATTTGTGTGTGTATATGGGTCAAGAGGATTTAGGTGTCAATATAAGATGCCAGGATGTGTGCTACTTCTTGTTTTTGTGGACACAGGAGAGAATGAATAAGTGCAAACATGTTACTCATGGGCCCTCTCTGAATGTTTAACACTCTGTAAAGCGCCATGAGACATATGTAATGTTTTGGCGCTCTATCAGTGAAATTAAATTAAATTGAAATAGTGAATATATATAGGCCCATATATGGCTGTATAGGTGTGTGTGAAATATTAATTTAATTTCAACACAATTGTTCAACACAACAGATGGCATATGTACTGAGAGAAGTCATTCAGATGTACTAAGTATTGCAACCCAGGGATAGTCTCGCTATTACCTATCACCAGACCAAGTTCAATCTTTGGAGACTGAACATTAGCCTGGGGAGCGCTGTATTTCTACTGCACAAAAGGCATGATCAATGGGCATAGCTCAAATGACTCTGAGCGCTTTGATAGTCCTTCAAACAATCAGACCTACGAGCCAGGTGCTAGGTGGATAAGCCAGTGTGATTGGTAGCTGCAAATTTGTAACGGATGCTGGAGTGATAAATGTGCAAAAGCAAAGTTACGTTGATTATTTTGATTTCATATGTATTTATTTATTTGATTATATTACTTTATTTTTAAGGCAACACATTATTGATTTTTATGTTTTTATTGAGTGATTTGAGTTAAAGTTAAGAGAATGCCTAAGAATTAAATGTTCAAATTAAGGAGATGAAATCAAGTTATTTTCATTCAATAATCAGTTATGTTCCACTTTCGAAGAATCATCGTGAGTGAGGGGGTACTCACGGTATTACAAAAAGACTCAGGGGGTACACAAGGCAAAAAAGTTTGGGAACCAGAACCACTTAACTGTTTTAGCCCGTCTTTATTCGACACTGGGCCGGTGAGGCAGGCCGATCCGATATCAATACTGCCACCAGAGGGCGTTGTTTTACCGAGTTGACTCCTGAAACATTTTGGACTGTCCAGTGTCATGATGTAAATGTCGATGTGAATGAGTGTCATTCGTTTATTCTGAAACATGACTCCTGAATTTGACCGTAATAGTAAATAACAGAGACACATTTTAATTTAGAAGAATGAAGTGGAAAGTGAAGCAACATTAAATGAAAGCTAGAGTTCTAATCAGACCCAGATGCTTCGAGAGGCGCCTGCGTCTGGCATCTCAAGTGCGCGTCTGTGAGTTTGTTTACCATAGTAACCATGGCGGAGTTTAAGGACAGCGAGTTGCTGGAAGACAAGAGACGACTTATTGAACAATTAGAGAATTTAAGGTAACGAACGACACAGGCAGCATTATTTGTATAATAATCTAACTATCGCTGAGTGTGGTTCTCATGAAAATGTGTTTTCGATGCTTCACTTTTCTGTAGCTGAACAAAGTTACTCCTGACCATTAGACCTAACGACTACCTGGCTAGCCCATATGGGGTTAGCCCTAAGGTCTACCTATGCCCTCTTAGATCAAATAACTACCCCCATAACTGCCCCATAACTACCCCTTTTTCGAGGGCAATACACTGTTCACGATCACACACTTACCCCTTTTCCAGACGCTCAAATGCAGTGCTACGAGCTGAAACCGACATGTTTGAGCGGTATATTGCTCGTTTGGAACCACGTCAAATCACGGTACAGGGTGGACCTGAAGGCACTGCGGACGTACCGGTAAAGTGCCACTGATCAGTCTGTATCAAAAGCCAACAGACCTTTAATATACTGTATAAGTAAATGGCGAGATGGCAGTATTTGGTCTATCTTTGTAAGCATGTTTTATGTGTTATTGTTGTGTGGTAACTTAAAATACAGGATAGTGAACCAGTGATATTTCTTCTGCTGTTCAATGTTACTTGTTGTGATCACAGAATCGTACAAGGAAGACCACCAGAGCACGAACAATGACCCAGGATAAACTTCAGAAGTTGACGTTGGAGCAGAAATGTGATGTTGCCCAGAAGGAAATGGATGACATGAGGGAGGACCAGGAGAAATTTAAGGAAACCTCAGAGAGAGTGATTCTCAACCTTAAGGTCAATTAAATGAATATGGTTGGCAATGAATTCAGGGTCCGGAGACTCAGTTTGGTTCAGGAGGCCTAACCCATAGGCTACTGTAACTCAACTTAGAGTGTGTGGTATTTGTCTTAATGGCAGAGGCCTAGAGCCAAATAATTTGTGCATAACAAAGCCATTGGCTCTTTTTTAAGGTTTACTGTTTAACTTAGACCTTAGACCTTATCCAGGTTAGTCTCTGGTCCTTTCAGAGTTTGCTTCCTTTAGCATGGGTTCAAAGACACATGCAATGGAAAGTCCAAGTCACTTAGCAGCACTTTGTTCATATTGTTGTGTGCCTCTGTTAGGCCACCTTGGAGGAAGCTGACGTGCGGCTCGTGGAGGGGAAGAAGGCCAGCAATGAGTTTGACCGCGATGTGGCCAAGGTTCTGCGGGAGAAAAAGGGGGCCATGATGGGCGCTGAGAAGGTCGTCCGTTACTTTGAGGACAGGATGAGGGCAAAGGTGAGAGGTCATAACTGGGGGAACTAGAGTGATCCACTTCATCTCTAGGTTGGGTGTGTCCTCTTAGTGTGTGTTGCTCTGTAACTGCTTGAAGTAGTTGTGTGTAGTTTGATGTGGATCAGCTTGTTGTCTGTGGGTATAACGCTATGATTTTTGCTGTTCTGTTCTGTAGTGTTCTGGTGCATTTTCTAATTATGTCCCAATTGTGTAGTTGATGTAGCTGCTGTGTTCTTTTGGAGTAGTGGAGTTTCTCTATGTCCCTGTTCCTATGCCTCGGTAGGATACACTGATAGAGAAACTGCGTCTGAAGAACGCGGCGTTGCACGTGCAGAGGCGGAAGCTCTATCTTCAGATGCGCCAGAAAGAGGAGATGGGAGAGGCACTGCACGAGGTGGACTTCCAACAGCTGAAGATCGAAAACAGCCAGTATCTGGAGCGCATCGACGAGAGGAACCAGGACCTGCTCCGCCTCAAACTATTGGCAGGGAACACCCTGCAGATCCTCAACTCATATAAGGTGATAAGAGCTGCCACAGTCATCACTCCAACCTAAACTGCCAGTGTGCTGTGTGTGGTGTAGTGTATCAGAAAGGGGAGGGAAGTAAGCTCAACCTCCTCTAGAAGAGCCGTATTGCTTTGTTTTTTTTTTTAAGAGAACGTTTGTCACTGAACCACATATTTGGAATATCCCAGGGCCTGTTGCCATACGACTTTATTGTTTTGACTGTTGGTTGTTGGTGTGTGTGTGTGTGTGTGTGTGTGTGTGTGTGTGTGTGTGTGTGTGTGTGTGGTGGCAATGTGTGCTGCCTTCTTGGTTGGACTGTGCAGAAGAAGCTGCAGAACATAACCTGTGAGTCCAAACTGCTGAGCAGCAATATCGCCACACGGCGAGACATGCTGGTGAAGATCGAGGAAGAGACTGAGCAAGCTGAGGAGGTTGGATGGCTGGTGACATTCAGCCATTTACTTTCTATTTATACTCTCTGGCTCTTGTTTACATTGCCGCATAGGCCGGGACTGGCCAGTTTCACTGACTAATAACAACAATAGTTCACAGCACTTCTCAGAATGGGTGTAAACAGTCTAAGTGGTGCTGTCTGCAGTCTAAGTCATAATACACACAGGGCATTAAGCAGTCGATGAGGATTTATGGTTACTTAACCATATCTGCTGTGAGATTTTCCAAAAAGGACTCATTAGCCTAGGTTTCTTAGTCAAGTATACACACGTATACGAGGTATTTGTTCGCTGTATTTATCCCATCCGTGAATTAGTGAACACACAGAGCGCAGAGTTACATGTTGACAAAGGCACCAGTTGCTTCCAGTGGAACTAGATTTGGGCATTTCATTTGATTAAGACGTGGCTGCTCTTCTTCAGCATTGCTGTTAACTGTCATTTACACAGTGCTGTTTACTCTGCTAGTAAATCTGTGTTACACGCCATGTTCCTCTTAACCCAACCGTCCCATATTAGGAGCGTGCGAAGGCCGAGGTTCTGAACAGGAAGTTGCGAGGCCAGCTGGCAGATTTCCGCGTGCCACCCGTTCTGCAGTACATCACGGCCAAGGCCTCCCATAACCAGCTGGAGCAGACCGTGCGGGCCTGGGAGCGCAAAGTGGAGATCTCAGAGGTGAGGACACAATCATAATGCAGTGAGAATATCAGATGACCAGTATCTGTTTTGGAGTGACCATTTCCTTGACAGTAGAATGGTTTCAGTCACGTAAATGTCTTCGTAATTCCATTCAATACCAGTTTACAACTAATTAGTACTGACACTACAGTAACAGTTACATGACATCAGAAAAACAAATGAAAACTCGGAAATCTGAATTCTCAATGATTGGAATGGTACTTGGATTGAAAATGACACCAAAATGTGAATACTAAAAATAACTAAAAAAAGCACTCAGAGAGCGCAGAGCTCCGCCTGTATCGTTCTTCCTAGGTTGTTGTCATACATTTGAACCTAAACTATTCCGATCGCCACCACGTGGCCATACCATGCCATTACACCACTAAGCGAAACACGTAAACGGCTCCGGAATCCCGACGGTGTTACGGATCACTCCCACTTAATCGTTTCTTCCTTGGGTCATGTCTGACCTTCCCTGAAAATTTCAGCGAAATTCATCCATTACTTTTTGAGTTATCTTGCTAACAGACAGACAAACAAACAAACAGACAGACAAACATACGGTCCCCGATGAAAACATAACCTCCTTGGCGGAGGTAATAACAAATGTCATCAGTAGCCCAGGGCTTTCGAGGGTTAACTTCAGCATCGCAAATGGCCATGACATCTTGACGTCTGTCGAGTGTCCACCTCTAGGCCTACCCATATTTTTGCAAAAAGCCTATTCGGTGGCAGTGCACATTAACGATGGGCACAGACATACAGTGGGGACCATGTATTTGAACCCATGCTAAAGTTGACTAAAAAGAGGAATATAAATTCATCATTTGAAAATTGATCTTAATGCCTTAATTAGACAAATGAGTAAAAATCAAACCGCTAAGGACACCAATTGTCTTTGTGATTGAAGAATGTATCGTAAATAAATAAATGTTCTTCCTTAAATACAGGGGGCATAAGTATTTGACCCCTATGTTAAATTCCCATAGGAGCAGGAGGATTTTTACAGGCCAGCTATTTCATGGATCCAGGATACTATGCACCCTGATAAAGGCCTTTGGAATTAAAATAGCCCCACATAATCACATACCCTTCACCATAGCTAGAGGTTGGCATGGTGGTTTTTTTTTCAGTTAGCCTATTAGCCTGTTTGATCAAATGCATAATATCCTGGATCCGTGAAATAGCTGGCCTTTAAAAATAAAAACATTAAAAATTCTCCTGCTCCTATGGGAAGTTAACAATGGGGTCAAATACTTATGTTCTCTGTATTTTAGGAAGAACATTTATTTATTTACGATACATTCTTCAATCACAAAGACAATTGGTGTCCTTAGTGGTTGGATTTTTACTCATTTTTTGATTTAAGGCATTAAGATCAATTGTCATATGATGATTTTATATTCCTCTTTTTAGTCAACTTTAGCATGGGTTCAAATACATATGCTCCCCACTGTATGTTGTCTATACAGCTTGGTAGATAGTCCCATGAGCTGTCAATTGTCAAGCAGTGAAACAGTCATACTGTTGCTGCAGCCATCTCTAATGTGACACCCAATGGGGCATTTGTGGAAAAGTGTCCCTATGTTTCTTAGATTAGATTAGATTAACCTTTATTGTCATTGTGCAGAGACAACAAAATGCAGTTAGCGTCTAAACAGAAGTGCAAAGTGTAGCACTGCCTCACTGTACCATCTCAAGTTAGCTTTTATCCCCTACCAATAGTTCTCGATGACCTTGAGAAACAGAGATAAGTATGAACAATCTTTTTTTCCTTTTACTATCAACCATTGAAATGAGTTGGGGCAGTGGTTCCTCAGCCTCAAGTTGTACATGCTATTTTTATATTATAACTACAAATAAATCAAGTTATTACATACTTATACAACTTGCTGTTGTTTTGTCATGTATGTCCAGATGGCCCTGAAGACCCACACCAAGGCCTGGAACAAACTGAGGGCAATTGCTGCTGGACCAGGACCTGCCTCGTAAATAGCACAATCAAAACAAGGAGCTTACCTCACTGGATGTGCAACATGACGTTTCACATTAAAATATGCTTGTATTTTACAGATAAAGCAAATTGCTCCCTGACACAAATCTGACTAGATTCTGTTCTTGCACAATGTTACTCAACATCCACAGACTATATTGTAGAATGAATAGATAACTATGAGTTCAATAGGTTAACATGAAATCAACCAACCATTCCCACTTTACCTAGACATTGTTCTTATTATGTTCTTATCCTTTGTTAAATAGGTGTATTTTGTCTAAGTGTAGTTACTGTTCAAGTTATTCCTCAAATAAATATTGTGCCGTAACCATTCTTACATCACATCAAGACTTTATAGGAATTATTAGACTGGTGGTAACCGCACTCTTGAAATGAGACAGGCATATTTGGCCTCAGTGTCTAATTATTTCTACAAATTCTATACTTATTCCTCAAATAAACATTGTGCAGTAACCATTCTTCTACCATTGTAAGACAAGGAGGGGGGGGGGGGGGGGGGTGACATTGACAACTGTAGCCTACTTACCTGTTGAGATGAAATAGCTAGCTGCGTATAGCCAGTTCCTAGCAGAACAACGGAGACTTCCTGACTCCCATCAAGAGTTGAGAGGTGTGGAGGCAGTCAGAACACTGCATCTTTACCATGAAAATACTGACAAACTTACAGATAACATCATGTTATTAATGAAAAGGTTTATTTGTTAGTGCTGTGTATATTAAATGCTACATACAGATATTTGAGCATGAATGTACACATCCATTGCCACATGATGTAATTTAACTAGCTCATCCACGATCTACAATTTTGAAAAAAGTTAAAGAGTAAGTAAATGCACCAGAAGGCGCAGATACCAAGAAAGACTACAGGAACTAACACAGCAGGCATGCATAGGGTGGAGCCACAGAGGCCGTGGGGGGAGGAGACACATGCTAATGCTTCCTAAGGTCAAAGGTCAAGCCGTTTCCAATGACACCACTACAGTCACCCTCATCCTCTCCCCTGCCTCTCTGACCACTCCAACCTAGAATATAGATATTTATATATAGATCTTAAACAATATTAATAAAAAAAATTAATATACAACGCAAACTTGAGAACATAAAAACACTTGACATACATAGTTTCATTTAATCCCACTTGATGTCAACCTTGTCTTAATGCCAGGAGATCTCAGAATTTATAAAAAGCAAAAACAAAGAAAACAAAAAAATGAAAAACCTTATACTCAGAAATGGGCACAACACACACACACACTCACAATATGGGATTATGAAGAGAAAAATGTATATATATATTTTTTATATATATATAAAAGATAAAAACAACAAAAGACAAAAGGAGAGTAAGCTGGGTTCAGAATCCAACCTGACACCCCATTTAAGGCCAAAGAGTTCCAGCGGATAGCCCACTGCAAACAACAGCATCAAACTGACACAGTTGACCCTAGCACGAACAACAGCATAGCTAACACAGCCAGCATTATTGCAGACAGCACTGCACGAGTGCAGCTGTCACCAATACAGCACAGTACACTAGCGGACCTCGCTGCACGCCATAACCAGGGATCTGATAATACAACCGCATCACACTGCTGCAACTGACAGTACTGCTTACACACTGCACACCGGTAGTGCAGGTGAGAATCCTGCAGCCAGAGTCATGGTAACCGTCTGGCAACATTGCAGGTAGCATCAGAGTACAGGCCTGGCTACTGCAACAGGTTGCTGATGCAGTCGCCTGCAACGGAGATCCGTGATCTCTGGTAATACTGCACGACATACTGCTCCACCGCAAAACAAACAAACCAACAAACAAACAAACAAACAAACAAATAAGACAAATTAGACAAATGCGCAGGGGCCTTGCTGTGTGATTTCTGATTGGGGACAACTCCTAACCAGATTACATACTAAAGCTTTGTCAGACTCAACTGTCTGGAAGTCAGTAGGATTTCCTGTGCTTTCAGCGTCTCAGTTAACAGACTCTTTAACCACAAACCATGACTTTGACCTAAATCTTTGACATTGTTTACAGCGACCACACATCTTAGTTATGAATGTCCACTGATTTTAATTTAAAATACATATCAAGTCACACATTTGGCAAAGTCAGCACAAATTTCACATCGTGTCGCCTCAACAGTAAGCACCAGACACACCATTGTATCTTGTCAAACATCAACTCTAACCAAATGTAAAGCTAATTTCGACTATTCATGAGGCTCACCTTCAGTCTGGGGTGTGAGCCAGGCCAGGTCCGAATAATGGAAAAACCCTTCAAACAATTCATAAATATGTGTAATGCTTTGAATTTGTGCACCCATTTCACATAAAACATTACCATGGTTTTGTGCCGAAACCATTCATTAAAAATGAGAAGTTGTTTCAACTTAAGGTAAATACGTAGAATGAAGAGCCTCGGCCACTTGGGAAACCGCTGGTATGACAGCGCCACTAACTCCTAGCACTTAGAAGTGTGTCTGGAGGGTTTGGTGAGCTAGTCTGTTCTTGAGACAAAGAGGCAGACTCGCTGGTAGAAGACCAGACGCTAATCTGGCTCTTCCAGGGGCCTGGGCCGTGTCTACGCCAGATCAGTAGCGGAGTCAGACGCCAGCCGAGTGGCGGACGCAGCCGAGGACTCCAGCAGATGGACAGACGCATGACGAGACCTTACGAGGGGCCAGCAGGCAGAGAGGTGTGCGTGTGTTGTGTGCGCATATTACACATCTACAAGCAAAAGAACTCTGTGGACAGACAAGACTTGGAGCTCACCAACACAAGTGTGAAGCCGTATGCAAACGTAACTAAAAAAAGAGAGAGAGAAAAAAAAACACAAAAATATAAAAAAACAACAAAAAAACAAAAACAAAAGAAAAGTTCAACCATTCCTGTAACACAGGGAGGATAGACTAACTTGTGGAGGTGCAGAGCCCATGACACAAAACCACTTCCTTTACACTTAAACACACCATCACAATCAAAACTACCACTACTAGAGAGATAGAGAGAGAAATAATATGAATCAAAAAGTCACATAATAAAAAGTAGTTACATATAAAATAGATGATGCAGTTAAGAAAGACGATGCAATCTTTTTTTTTTTCCTTTCTTTCTACGACAGAACTGGTAAACAGTTGGCATACATACTATCTATGTACATACAGTAAGAGAGAAGAGGAAATCTTGTTCAGGACTGATCTGTGTGTGTGTGGTAATATGAAGAGTGAAATATATATTTCTATATAATTTCTATATATGTATGTATATAGCAGTGAAATGTGTAGACTGGAGGGGAGGAGGAAGGGGGGAGGGAGGGGGGGATGTCACGATCCAATCGCTGTCCCTTGGGTACTCTGGTGGGTACTCTGGTACAGTACAGACCACAGGTCGTCGCCGTGGTGATGTTATCCGGTGCAGTGCGGGCTGCTGCGGCTGGTCGAGATCGGGGGCAGCGCGGGCACAGCTTGGTAGGGACGCCCGGCCGCCGAGGACACTGGGGCACAGACAGACTGACACGCTCACTAACGTGTATTAGTTAAAAGACAGCACAACATCTGTTTCCCCTAAAGATTTTTTTTTTTTTCGTTTAAAAAGAGTCAACAAACAAAACCAAAAATATATATAAAATATTTTCACACTAACTATGGGGTTGTATGTGGAACAAGTAACTGCAAACAGGTTAATTTCACACATATGCACACACGTGCGCACACTCACTCACTCACACACACACACACAGACACGCAAACGACCACACACATACACGCACGCACACACACAAACATACACACACACACAGGAGTAATTATACAGTATGCTTTCACTTACAGTGGTGCTCTGGGCTTTCTCAGCTTGAGGACAGCTAAATACCCAATACTGTTGTCATTATCACAGGCAGTCTTATGTAGGTGGACATTTACACACGCACACACACAAACACACACACACACACGCGCACACACAAAGAGGAACAGGTCAGTAACAGCTGGGGGAACAGAGACTTGTGAGAGAGTGGGTGAGTGAGGCAGGTTAGACCTGTGGACCATGTGTGGCCAGGTGTGGTGCATATGCAAGTGTGTGTGTGTGTGTGGGTGTGAGAAGAGGGTTGGGGTGGGTCTGTGTGTGAGATAAGAGGCCGGAATCCCCCACCCACCACCACCACAGAACCGTTTCACTGGAGCCCACAAGGGAATCGTTCCTCATTCCTGTTCCTTCATCTCAAAATGAGACAGTCAGTCTGAGTAACATATCTCTTCAGCATGGAGTGTGTGTGTGCGTGTGTGTGTGTGTGTGTGTGTATGTATGTGTATGTGTGTGTGTGTGTGCACAGGATGGGGGTGAGTGATTTATGTTTGAGGAATAAGGAACAGGCGAGTGAATGTATTTTAGCATAAATGGGAAGGGGGCAGGTGTGTGTGTGTGTGTGTGTGTGTGTGTGTGTGTGTGTGTTTATGTGTGTCTGTGTGTGCTTGTGTTTGTATGCATGTATGTTTGTGCATATTGCAGGGAGGGAGAGTCTTCAACGGCCTCAAAAGTTCAAAAAAGGGAGGGAAAAAAAACGAATCAGTTTGTGGCACCATCCGTCATCCACGAAAAAATCTCTTTGCACGCACGCACGCACACGCACACACATATTGATGCTTGATGTACAGGTAGTTTATCTTATCTGAGGGGTAAGGGGTTCTGTGTAGCAATGTAAGAAGGGGACTAAATGGAGATTTGGGATATCAGAAAGGGGCCTTCGCCCACTGGCTGGAATATGTCATCGGCCATTCCCCTCACGGGGATGGGGTCGATGGGAAGGGGAAGGTAAGGTATGTGTGTGTGTGGGCCCTATTGGATGAGGGACGGGACGGGATATCCGCCCCCCTCGGCGGTGTGCTGGACCGTGTGCTCCTGCAGCGCCCCCAGGTCACCGAAGCGCTCTCCACACCACACGCACTTGAACTGGGCGTCGCGAGCGTGAACGCTCTGGTGCTTGGCCAGGTGTTCCCTCTGCTTGAAGCACTTATCGCAGCTTGAGCACTTATAGGGCTTCTCGCCCGTGTGCACGCGCCTGTGTCGTGCCAGCTCCGAGGTGTACTTGAAGCGCTTTTCGCAGTCAGGACACTTCAGCGGCTTCTCGCGGGACGGATCGCAGCGGTGCTGCACGAACTCGGAGGAGGAGAGGAATCTGCGGTCGCACAGCGAACACTTCAGAGGCTTCTCAGCACAGTGCGCGTTCTGGTGACGCTGCAACGTCGCCGCTTTTTTGTAACCTTTCCCGCACACGTCGCACTTGTACGGCTTGTCGGAGTTACTGCTCGACGAGGCCTCGCCACACTTGTGACGCAAGAGCTCGCCCGACTGGCTGAAGCCCTTCCCACACGACGCACACTTGAACAGATTGTCCATGCCGTGGACGTGCTGGTGGTACAGAAGGTGCGAGGGCTGCAGGAAGCCCTTGTCGCACAGGTTGCACTTGAAGGGGCGATCGGCGGAGGCTTTGTGCGTGCGACGGTGGCGCACCAACGCGTACTGCTGCTTAAAGCTCATCTGACAGTCCTCGCAGTGGTAAGGTCGCTCCTCCGAGTGCGTGCGCTCGTGCTGGCGAAGGTCCGACGGCCGCTTGAAGCCCTTCCCGCACGTTGCGCAGCGGAATGGTCGTGCACCTTGGGGCTGGCATGTGTGGTGGAGCAACTCGGATGACTCTTTGAAGTGCAGCTCGCACAGGTTGCACTTAAACAGGTGCTCGCCGGAATGGGCATACATGTGGCGGACTAGGTGTGAGCGGTGCTTAAAGGTCTTCTCGCATACGGCGCATTTGTACGGCCGTTCGGAGCTGTGTGTGCGGTGGTGGTGCTGCAGGTGAGACATTTGGCTGAAGCTCTTGTCGCACGTCTCGCACTTGTACGGCTTCTCCCCGGTGTGCACGCGCTCGTGGCGCGTCAGCTCGGACAGGTGGCGGAAGCCCTTGGAACACACCGAGCACTTGTAGGGCCGGTCGGGCACCGACGGCTCGAAGGTGGGCTGGGAGGAGGTGCCCACGGCGGCGCTGCCACTGGCTGTGGCCGCGTCGGAGGAGGGCTGCTGGGGGTTGGCACTAGAGGTCGGGGTGGCGTTGCCGGATCCGGGCCGGTAGGTCTTCTCGCAGATGGAGCACTTCATGGGGTTGGTGCTGTTGTGGGCGTTGTGGTGCTGCGCCAGGGAGGTGAGCAGGGAGAATCCCATCTTGCAGACGCCGCACACAAACGGCTTCTGCTCCACCTGCACGCACTGGTGCTCCAGCAGGTCCGTGGCCTGGTGGAAGATCTTCAGGCACTGGGTGCACTGGAACGAGCGGTCTTGGCTCACCATGCACTGGTGCTCGTGGGGGTTGGCCAGGTGGGAGATGTCGTGGCCGCAAGCGCCGCACTTGTGCCCGCCCTCGCCCCCTACCTGCAGGGAGGGCTGCTGCGCCTGCGCCGGATGCTGCTGCTGGCCGTGCTGCTGCTGCCCGTGGTGCGGCTGCGGCGCCTGCGTTTGGGGCTGCGCTTGCTGCGGCTGCTGGGCCTGCTGCTGCTGCTGCTGCTGCAGGGCAGGATCCGGCTGCAGCACTATGCCGTACACGGCGCAGCCCAGGGAGCTCTCGGCCCCCGGGGGGATGGTGTGTACCACCGGCGGGGGCGGGGCCACGGCATGCTGCTGCCACGCCTCCGTCATCCTGGAGCGGCTGTAGGGATTCAGCTTCGGAGCGGAATGGGCCCGTTTGCCGTGCGGATCCAGGGGGAAGTGACTGGACGACTGGCTGCGGTGGGACAAGTGGGGGGGCACTGGGAAACTTATTTTGCCGGTTCAGTGGGACCCTTCTACAGAGAAAAAAATGGGATATATATACTTGTTTTGGATGAGGGAGTGAAAAAAAAAACACGTGTTCCACTTAAAGAGATGCTATGATGATGGGAGTGGATGGGTATCAATCAAGTGAGAAAAAAAAGGAAAAGAAAAAAAAATAGAAAAAGGTGTGGAAAATGGCGTGGAAAATGTTTCCCTAGTTTCCTGGTCCTGGTCCGATTCCTCAGGCAGCTCCAGATGTACACATGTCCTGTGAGAAGATAAGGCATCATTACTCTAAAGACAGCACTGATCACAGTCCATGCACTCTAGTGAAGGATCATGCACACGTTTCCCTCATTTTTCTTATTAGAAACATTACACATTTTAGGATTACAACCACGACTGGTTATTTTTCCCCCTTTGACTATCGTGTTATAAACCTATACCGCATATGCATGCATCATGCAACCAAAGTAAAGTGAAAAGTCTTAACTGAAACTTGATAAGAGGCGACTTGTCAACAACCGACTCTATGGCTGATGTGATGGCTATGGCGCCATAGCTATCTCTGACAAAAAAGACCGAACTGGGAAGCTGCCCGTTCCGTATTTCAAACTACCACTTCAGTAGGCCACTTTAGTAAGTTCCATACTAAGCTGGCTGGGTGGTCTGTAGTGTGATGTTAATTTAAGTACTTATTTCCTCAATGCAACCTATCCGCGACTGCAAGTTACTAATATTTACAGCAGCTCGTCGCAGTGGAAACATTTTACACATCGAACACAAAATCCATTCTTAAGAAACTTAAATGGCATAACGTTACTGAAACCAGTACAAAAGCAGCCGAAAAGGAAATTAATTCGTTCTTTGGTCCTTGAACACAAACAATATAATCACAGCATTGTGTGCATTCCAATGTAAATGAAAACAATGAGAGGGCTTCATGCACAGTTAAAATGCACAATTAGTTGCAGTCTGATCTGGTGATAATGAACCAACGTGTAGTCCTACGCGAGCTCCTCGAATTTGTTATTGCAGGACAATCATAGAGAGGATGTTTTGTTACACCATACGCGGTGCTCAATGGAGTTTAGGAGGTCATGGGGTTAGCTGATAGGTTTGTTCGCTTCACCTATTCTTGCAGAGAACCGTAGAAAGATTGAACCCAGTGGCAATCACAAACTAGGTGTGGTGGGTAAGGTTGTGGTTATAGGGCTTTCAGGAGGTAAATCGGTGGGCTAGAATGTACATTGATTACTGTCATACACTAGGTCTACTTTGTCTGTAAATTGAACAGAGGGTCGAGAAAAGTTTGAACCAAAACTGAAACAACGGCCTGTGTTGATCAATGGGCGTCATTAAGTCGAAACACCATAATATTGGGTGGACGTAATGGGTTCTCAACGTTAT
Organism: Sardina pilchardus; assembly: GCF_963854185.1. Classification (NCBI taxonomy): domain Eukaryota; kingdom Metazoa; phylum Chordata; class Actinopteri; order Clupeiformes; family Clupeidae; genus Sardina; species Sardina pilchardus. The sequence continues at coordinate 25,523,311 of NC_085003.1, forward strand.
CGCGGGCCCTTGCTAGCCATCAAAGCTACGCATTCGTCTGAGCAGGTTAGCTTAGTTGTCAATACACCCAGGTAACGTTAGCTTTTAAGCGAAATCCTGCATTTCGCCAATTTCGACACAATAAAGATAGAAGACAGCAGGCAATCCATCTGATCTATAAACCGGTGTTGACTGTGACAGCAAGCATAGCTATTTCAGTTTGCGTTCATTTGCTAAAACCCGGAGCTGTATAGTACTAGCGAGCCCTTGCATCAGCGAGTTTGCAAAACAGCTAACGCTAGCTAGCGACAGCTAGCATTAGCATAGCCGTTTAGCTTATTACATTCAGAGAACAAAACGTTTCATGACGACGACACATAAAATATTCGATCATAACAAGTGCGCAAAGGTTAACTAAACAATAGACATGCACTCCATGCAACATTCATGAAAACGAACAGCCATGGTCTTCGAAATATATGGTCTGGAAATTACGCGTAGGCCTGTTACCTCGAATATCCACGTCCTGTCTTGGTCAGTCCTATACCGTAGGCCTCTCTTCTTCCTCTGGTGTCTCAATCCCGGGGATGTATCCGTAACTGGAGCAGCTCACAGAACGTCTATAATATTAATAAGCACATTGCAATGTCAACGTATCCTGTATTGATTAAAATCCTTTAGCATGGCTATTGCTGTGCCATCCACAGTGCCTTGTTTTTGAATATCTAGTACTAAAGGGACACTGGGCTCGCTGACCACCGAAACCCCCACAGGCTAACGCGCAAGCACACAGGAACCTGAATAAAAAAATAATTGGCATCTTCACAAAACATACCGGAACTCACCACACGCTACTTAACTCATTCGAAAACCCTGACACAAACGGGAAAATAACATGTTCATTTCACAGTTCATATTTACCCAATTGAACAAAGAGCTAGATTTTTTGTTACATCGAATTCATGACAAACACGTTAAAATGGAAATGGAAAATGCATTCCAATTGCATACCCTACCTCTATTGTATCTCAAAGCCGCATGCGACGATCACCCAAATATATCCCACTATTTTCAAACATCATCGTTACAAAATTAATGCACGATTTCCCGGCTAAAAGTAGCTTGTTTCCATATGTGCGTGGAAAAGAGCGGAACCATCAGACTTTAGTTACATTGTTTCTTGATGTACTGTTTATGCTGGTGCGCTGCAGTGGCGCTTTGCATTTGAACGAAATATGGGGTCAAATGTGATTTTCCCGTTAGTATGAACTGCCAACTAATCTGCTCGAGTTAAAATGGTTAAATTAGAGGAAAATAAATATGCCGTGTAATCTTTTATTACCAGTAAGGCCATAGAATGCTGGTGAGTTACAGCAGCAGCTCCGAGGATGAAAGTGATTGTTTTACAGTTCAAAGGAAACGATCATGCAACGTTACCTGCCCCGACGAGGGAGACTCGCGCTTCGGCAAGAGGAGCAAACTTGAGGCTGTAAACAGGTGAATGTTTGCATTTTAAGTGTGATATTTTGGGCGTATAAAATGAAATATTTTGTCGCAGTGATTAGCTTTTCAATACAGAAACGGAAGCTGTTTTGCTAATACCACGTTTCCCATTAGCGATGATAGCAATGAGCAAAACAAAGAAGTCCTACCTGAGAAAGAGCGTGGCCGCTTACCTGTGCCCGATACTGTGCTGCATATGTTCCAAGAGGAGCAGAAGGTTGACGACAGTGCCCAGCACGGAGGGCGAGTCCGGTCTTTCAAGCATGAGCCGGGGATTTGGGCCACATACGTGTTCCTGCCGTGTGAGTCTTGCATTCTCCCACAGGCATGGTTTTTGTAGGAGTTATTTAGAAGACATTCAAGTTCTGCTCCAGTGCCTGATGAATGGGGCATAACTGGAGGATGTGTGTCCCAGAATTTAAATTAAAACAGGTAGATGTGCATATTTTGTTTTCCATCACAGGAAAATAGACACTCTGGTTCATGTTTTGGGATTATAGTAGGCCTATTTCCTACCTCATCTATCACAAGTAACTTTTATGTCATAATGGTCTGAGGTGCTACTCTCTGTCCTTGTTTGACAACTGTGACAACTAATGTGACACACGGTAGTGTGTAGTCCCTCTTTTGAGCTAGCTTGTGGGTCTAAAGACTGACAGCAGGCGTCTTTGTTCACCAGACACACCAGATGAGGCATTCCTGGACCTGCTGGACGAGGTGACAGCCCTGGCCAGATCCCTGGATGTGCCCCTGACTCATGCAGAAGAGTTCCACATCAGTCTGTCGCAGACAGTGGTTCTGCGGCACCACTGGATCCAGCCATTTGTGCAGTCCCTCAGAAACAGTCTGGCTGACACCAAACGGTGGGTGCTTTCTTACTCCTTAAGAGTTCCTTTTGATGATCTAGGTTAAGTGGAAAGACTTGAGCGCAGTTAGCTCAGGAGGGAATTTGACCCTGAAAAAGTGAGGGTGTACACCAAATAAGAGCCACATCTATTTAATGTGTTTTGTGGGGTGCACATTGGCCCTAACTGTAAAATCTAAAAAAGCAAAGCAAAAAAAAAATCTGCACATCTGAAATGTAGACAGCTGTATCTTCGAAAAAAACATGCAGATCACTTGTGTGAAGCATCAAAAAGTCAGGTGAGTAGGAGGACCTTTGCATACTGTAATTACACTTACAGTACATAGCCATATTCTTGCATTACATTACATTTGGCTGATGCTTTTTATCCAAAGCGACTTACAACATGGTAAACATTTTAAGCTTTTTAAAGCAGTTCTAGCAACAATTCTGTTATTGTTAAATATTCTGTTCTATAAAACTGCTCGCACTGCACATACATACCGGTACACTACACTTATTTTTACTTCTCTTATAATGTTACTGTTGCTACACTGCACACATCTGTACATGTTGTTTATACATTGCTCATACTGCATATCCATATCTATTCTGCTCTGCAAATACATTGCACATGTTTATATTTACATTACTGTAAGCCATACCACTTTCTTAACTGGATACTTACTATCTATACTGCACTATGTCTTATACTGTATACTGTACTGCACCACCTGTATACGGTGTATGTCACAGTGCACTTTTCTGCTTTTTTTGCACCCCTGGTTAGACGCAAACTGCATTTAGTTTCTGTACTTGTACTCTCTAATCTAATCTAATGATTCTTTTAAACTAATCAATACGGCCTCTCCACAGGTTCCTTTGTTTGGCTCAGAGACTAAATATCTACTCAAACAGCGAGAAGACCAGGTGTGTTTACTGTTTCACCTTTGACCCCAAGATAGTTTTGGGTGTTTCTGATTAGCTTTACACTTTGTGCGCTTGCTGCTCCTTGCCGCGTTTTCACTAAAGCGCCCTGAAATTGAAAAAAAAGTTTATCTCAGAGCAGAAATGCGCCCAACATCAGTCGCATTTTCATGAAAACGTTTACAAGCAGCAAGCAGCAAAGTGTGTCCTGTCTGATCACGCCCTGAAAGGGCTCATGTCAATAAGTTAGTAAAGTGAATACCACCAAACCCTGCACTACACTACACCATGTGCACTAGTAATTGTAGTGATCATGGTTATGCATGCAGAACATTTCTGGTCTAAGCCTTGGAAATATTGCTTCACTGATTATGTCTATTTGCGTGCAGGACATTTGTGGGTTTGGAAATCTCCACTGGGCATGCTCAACTAACAGGGTTGGCTAAAGTGATCGACAAAACGATGGAGGAGTTCCGCCTTGCAACATTTTACCAGGTTTGACGTTTGAGGGTCTACATATTCTGCTGATACAAATGCATTGAGTAAACTAATATTAGCAACACTTTAGCTTCTGTGGCTTTCTATTACTTCTTGTTGTCATGGTTGAACCTGTAGTGTTTGGCTGGTTTGAGTGTTCCCGACTGACTCCTGTAACGTTTTCAGAACCCTTCCTTCCACGTGAGCCTCGGCTGGTGTGTGGGTGACCAGACGGCCCAGCTCCAGTCGGCATGTTTGGCGCAGCTGCAGGTAGGAGACTCACCACGGTCAGGCCAGCACCGTGTCCCTCAGAAGCAGAGCTTCCCTGCTGCAATATGTGTTGTCTGTTTGCACTGTTATTGCTGAACGTGTGTGTCGTCCATGCATTTGCACTGCTGTTGCTGAATGTATGTGTTTTACGTACCTTGGTCCGTATGGAACAATATTTTGTTCAGCTGTATGAATGCCAATAAAGGCCGACTTGGCTGGCTTGACCATGCTCAAACAGGTTGGCAGATACATGCTGTAGATCTGGCTGCTGCCATTTGGGTTTGTGCCATAATGCCGATGATGCTATCTCTCTGTTTATTCAGAGTCTTTTGGACCACCATGAAGATGGACCCTTCCAGCTGAGGATAGATTGTGATGAGCTGCGCTGCAAGACTGGAAACAAAGTCTTCTCCTTTCCCTTGCCCAAGTAGGACTATCAACACCTAAACCACACTAATTCCCCTCACTGTAACAGTCTAAATGTATCTCTGTTTCAACAAAAGTAAATAGTTATGCATTGTCCTCAGTAGTGTGAATACCATTTTGAATGGAAGAGAAATATGTGACCAAGAATCCAAATGTGCTCAGCTCATCCTAACTGTTACTGGCTACAATTCTCTATTTTTTTAGCTGTAAAGTAAATAAATATTTGTATTTTCCTTTGGAGTGTGAATGCTACTTTGAATGGAAGAGACATGAGTGACTAAGGTTGAAAAACTGATTACTGCATTTGATTACTGAGTCTCAGTATTATTGGTGGTTGTAGAAGAAACAATGATGCTTGTTTCATCACATTTGGTTAACCTTTCTGCAAATTACTAAATTAAAAATGGTATGCTCTGTGAGAATAGCCAATTTCCCATTACAACAGACAATCTAGCACTGGCCAGTAATATTGCTGCGGGTATTACTACACACACACACACACACACACACACATACATACACACCAACAAAATGATGCAACATTGTTCTTTGGTAGATTTTAAATATCATCCAGTAAGCACAAATATTTGGACAAAACAGTGATTTCCAGCATTTTCACATTGATCGATACACCTGCATGATGTGTGTGCTGAGTCAACTCAATTTCCACTATTTACGCTTAAGCCCCACCCGTAATTATATTTGTTGTTTTTTTAAAAAAAATTATAAACGTGAGATGACATATTTGTGTTTCAATATGACCACTGGTAAACACGCATGCCTAATAGCAATGTTAGACTGCTGTGGTTAGTACAAATGTAACAGTTGATGAATGACACTTGAAGAGTAACTAGAACACTAACAGGTCAGGAAAGGCCATCGAAGTCACTGGAATCCTGATAACAGGCAGGCTTTGGACCATTCCTCCACCCTTGATTGTCGCTGCATTTTTGCAACGCAACAGATATGACCATGACACTATGATGCTGAGAGGTGGTGTATAGTACTGTATAAGTATAACAAATCTAAGGTAAAAAAAAACATGTCAATAAACAGGTCTGCCAGAAAAATACTGATGACTTTTTTTCTAATGAAAAACTGTCAGAACCAGAATCCCCAGGGTGCCCTAACTGCTGATATGACATTTCCAATGTTAGTAACTCATGTGTTAATAAGAATAAGATCACAACAACAAGATAAGAGATAGAGAGGATGACATTATACCTGAACAATTAAACACTGTTAAAATGGAACATCCAACAATTATCTCTGAAATGATCAATACTGTATGTACACCACTTAACTCAAATTTGATTTTTAAAAAGACATTAAAATATTTCTATAAAGCAATCTTATCCTGTTAAGGTGTGTGCAAAACAGGAGATGGTCTGCTCTGCTCTACAGAGTAGATACAGAACAGAGGCACTACGCTTCCAAACTATACGCTCTGACATTAGCAAAAATAGGAACGGTCAGTCCAAATGACCTAACAGGACCCACCACAACAGTAGAACACTAGAAAGAGTAGGAATTCAAATCAGAGTTAGCAAGCTAGCTAGCTAGCTAGCTCTCCCCTTCATTGGTAATTGCACATAAAACATCAGAGACATATGGTATTTTTCTAATACACTGAATAACGGACTCCTGGTCCAGTCTTGTGATGGTGGTGCTGTGGTTGGCAGGGTCAGTTGGTGGCAGTGGCTTCATCCTCTCAGGACTTATGCGTGAAGGTGTTTCGGAGGTCCGGACCCGAACAGCAGTTGGCTCCGTCAGGCGCATGGCTGCCCTAGCTCCGCACGAGGTCACTGCCAAGACCTGCTGTAGGGTCCGCATCTACCTGGACTGAGGGGTGAGAGAGGTGAAGAGGCTGGGGGTTGTACAACTGCAACTCAGAAGTTGAGGGCTGTTGTGATACACGCTACCGTTGAGGGTTAAAGTGTCTTGAGCGTTGGCTGTGATACAAGCCACAGAGGTTTGAGGGTTTACGTATGGTGTTTATGCGTTTGTGTCTTCAAGGATCAGGGCTGGTTGAGTACAGCCTTGATGTAGGCCACTGTGGTCTGGTTGAGCAGCATGTTGACATGCTCATTGTCAGGGAGCTCCACGAGCTTCACCGGGTACGCCTGCTTCCCCACCCAGCGCTTGCACTGGATGGCACTGAGCAGGTTGACCGTGCCGTCGCCATCCCCGAATATCACCTCATCCGGCTCCGAGTCGGGGAACGTGGTGTAGTGGTAACCCTGTGCCGTGGGCACGCCGCTGCCATACAGGCAGTGCACGGGCACGCCAGGAGGCTCCAGGTCGCCCACCAGGTGCTCCGTGTCCTTGCGCATCTCCCAGCCGTCCGGGAAGCCCACGTCCTGGAAGAGGCGCTGGTAGTCGCGCACGGTGTAGTTGGTGGTGGGAGTCTGGACGAGGACCTGGTCGGCGGGCCAGGTGTTGGCGCTGGGGAACAGCCAGATGGTGGACACTGCCGTGCGCTGCTGCTGACGGATCTTCAGCGAGCTGATCACCGGGATGCGGTTATTATCGCCTGAGAGAAATACACACAAATACACACTTTTTTTTAGTACAATAGTCAGGTGCATGGAAGAGTCTCTCAATACTTAAATTAAGACAGGGAAAAAGCTCAGAATGCAGTTAAAAGACATTTTTAAAAGCTAAGTAGGAGGTGTAAACCACCAAAGTATGCACAAGCGCGCACACACACACACACACACACACACACACACACACACACACACACTTCTTATTACAACAATAAAGTACATGGAAGAGAATCTCAATTATCTTAAAACCACTAATGTATGCACAAGCGCTTACACACACAACACACACACACAAAGCACTGTCACACAAAATGCTTACCAGAGGTCACTACTCGGACGGTCTTGACCACGCCAGCCCATGGCGGGCCCAGTGAGATAAAGGTCTTAATGTATTTGTCCTTCCAGGCTTGCGGTTGATGATTGAGGAAGTAGAGTGTGTACACGTTGCCCATGCTGTGGGCTATCAGCGCCACTGGTCCTCCAGCTTTACGGGCCATCTCCTCAATCATCTGCTGCAGGGCCAAGAAGTACGCCTTGTTTTCATCTGTTGACACACACACACACACACACACACACACACACACACACACACACACACACACACACACAGAGAGAGAGAGGGAGAAAGAAAGAACAAAGTCACATGGCAGTCACCCACAACTGACATCATTGGTGGCTGTGAGTTTCAATCGCTGATGAGAGATAGATAGAGAGAGAGAGAGAGAAAGAAAGGGGGATAACAGTGATATGCCCGCATTTTGCTTTCATTTATCAGCAAACACATACTGCACACATACTACATCACAATGCATTCCATTACCTTAAAATGCATACCCCTACACAGACAATATCCTTATCTGGCATGAGAGAGCTACCCTAACACACCAGCAACTGACAATATTCTGCCAAGTCACATGGCAATCACCCACAAAATACGTCATTTGTGGCAAATCATTCAGAGAATTCAGAGGCTGTGGCTATTTGCACGGCGGATGTGGAAATCCCACATCATGATGTCTACACGGGTTACCTGAGTTCAGCTGACTCATGCGCACACACTCACACACACACGCGCCTGAGGAGGGGATAGACACTCCCAGAGGGGCATTTTAATGTTCTGGATTTGATTATTTTTCAGACCCAAGTCCAAAGCTTGAAGTGTATTTGCCATGAAATCATCTCTAAGCTTCTGATTCCCAAACACTGTATGAGGGCTTTAACTTGTTGCTTGTTATGAAACTTTGATGAAAAGCCAGGATTCAACTGAAGAGGTTGTTCCAACTGTTTTGTTCTATGCAATCACTGGATTTATACACTAGGCACTATCTATATACCGTCCCATATAATTATTATTTAATTTGATCATTATTAACTAATACATTCTTATTCTTTATCTCTTGATAGTTTGTCTTTTTGCATGAAGTTATCCAGGTTGACATTTCACTACTTTTTGTACACTTGTGCATGTGAATATCTGAATCTGAAATCCTAATGGCATCTATCTGAAGTGAACTCACAACTCCATGCACAAGACCTTTCTCCCCCTAGTGTGTACAGCTCTAAGGGTGGCAATGGGTCAAGAATTAGAGCAGAGGTAAAGGATTCAGACAGCAACTAGTTACATGAAGGCTACACTGGGCACGTACTGTAATTTAACCTGCAACAATTAGCTTCCTCAATGGAATTGGCGACACCAGATGTGATGGCAGTAGGTAGGTACGTTCAAAAAATTAGAGCAGTTTTCTAAAACTATTTGTACACTTTGCGATGAAAACGAGGAAATGCAGCCAAAGCAGACTGGCAAGTAACATCAACACATTGTATTAGTATATCCCTTTTCAAGGCACCCAAAGCGCTTCACAGTAAAGGGGGAACCTCACTAACCACCACCAATGTGTAGCACCCACCCACCAGTAGATTTAATGCATTAAGTTCTCTCTACACTCTCTTAGTTAAATAGTGATAGTGAAGTCCATTACATTCATACTGACATTGTGCAAGTACAATGAAGAAATGCAAATGTAAAACATTAAAAAAAACCACACATTTGATGTTCTGCTTTAACTAAAGCATTTATGAAGCAATGGGTAAAACTCAGATCTTAGTAAATACTGCATGACGCTATCAGTCAGATGGCCCCGCTACCTCTTTTTTGCACCTTTTTAGCCACTTCCTTTATCTGCACTCCACTTTCGGCAATGGTTTCTGGTGAAGCTGAAGTCCAGTAAGTATTCACTTGCCGTTTCACTAGTTTTTCATACTGGCACTATTTCCTCATGTTGACCTTGATAATCTATTACTAATGTTATTGTACCCATGTGGCATGCCTTACTACTCACACACTAAACAGAAAAAAATGAAAGCATTTTCCACCACTTCCCCTCAGAACCCAGTTATCTGAGAGAAAACCAGGAACTGAACATGGCGGATGCATGCTTTGGGGTTAGGTTTGGAGTTGGAGTTCACAACTAAAAATAGAAGCCTAGCCTGTAGTGAGAATTTGCTAATGTAGAATACTGTTTGACTGAATATAAACAACCCATATTCTCAACTTTAAAATAAAAACCCTGTCGGTGAGCCATTACATTACATGCTGCTTAGAGACGAAATACATTTCCCAGTCTGGGCACTCATCCAGGGAAACTGTCTGAGATTCATAAATCAGCTGAATTGCTTCATGCCCACTGGACAACTAAAGAAGCATGACCCTGTACACAACCGAGTGGAGTAAGTAAACAAGTAAACAAAGCTGAATGTAGTCAAGTTTTCCAAGCTAATCTAGACGTTCTGAAGTGTTTTACTGTGAAACCTCATGTTGTGATGGATGGTTTTTGTTGCACACAAGGTACTTTTGCAATTCTGTACAGTTACAGGTCCTATGCCTTAAGATGTGTAAACTCCTGTGTTGTAATGGGCTATTGTGTGTCATGTAACTTACATTAGCACACAGGTACACAGTGTTGTGTTCTGTGTTGTAATGAGCTGATGCACTGTGTTGTGTAACTTACTAGGTGCCTTTCTCCAGTCATAGGGAGCCCCACGGATATCATCGCCTCTTACATAGCCATCGTTAACCAGCCCTTGCACTATGGCGAAAAAGTACATTCCTGCAATATATACACAAAAAAAATCTGTCACAAAAAGATCTGACACACACACACACAGACACAGACACAGACACAGACACAGACACAGACACAGACACAGACACAGACACACGATCACTGGATGTCTATGTACACAGTTGGGTACTTACCCAAACTGCGTTTACTGGGGTCCAGGTACTCGACTGTATCTGTTCCCCCAAACCCTGGCACTCTGATGTCCACTCCCTCTGGCGCCCCCGTGGTCCGTGTGGTGCGATTATAGATCAACCTGCAAAGCCAAAACACACACAACATTTAGTATACAGTTTTTAGTATAGTATATTTAGTATACGCAGACACATAATGCATATCAGTGCCCCTACATACATATTCACTGATAATGCATAACACCTAAAACAGACACCATCACAAACTCCCATAACCTCATCATTTAAAATCTCAATTTAACATTAAAACAACTAACACGGGCCAACACACAAAGCAACATGAGGATACTAATAGTGCTCTTTTTGAGTGGGGGTGGGGACATCATGTTTCTCATGATTAACAAACTTGTTAGACGGGAAGAGAGGAGTTCCTGCCAGGTGCCAGGCAGTCACATATGCAAACTGGATGTTCGACTGGTGAACTGATTGACAAACATCACAATCCAATTCTGACGTTTCTGTGTTGGCCAATAACGGCTTTAGTTATCTTTTTTTTTTTTTTTTTTAAGTATATTTTTTGGGCTTTTTACCTTTATTTGTATAGGACAGTGGAGAGAGACAGGAAGCAAGTGGGAGAGAGAGATAGGGTGGGATTGGGAAATGACCGCAGGCCGGATTCGAACCTGGGTCCCCATGGGCACTCGGACCCCTACATGGCACGAGCGCTGTAGCCTGTTGCGCCCTTAACCCGTTTACTGTCAGGGTTGCATACATGCGCCCGCAATGAGTGTGTCGCCCAAGAAGCAGAGTCATTGTCGCCATAACATGTAGCCAATTAAAACATTGTTACTGTGCAGTAGGTGTACGGTCACATCACTGACCTACAGCATAACATCAGATCAGTGGGTCACACCATGGTGCAGGGTGACGGGAATGTTGGAAAATGTATATTCTAAAGAATATCTTGATTTATTGAATTCAACCTAGAATTTTGGAACCCTGAAAGGTAGCTTTATTTAGAATGTTCAAAAATGCACACCTTGGTTAATGAGAAGGTGTAGAGATTTTATTCCCGTTTCTTTCTCCATTCTGGTGATCATCCTCATGTTCATTTTTGTGTTAGTGAAACAGAGGAGTGGTGGTGATGTCAGTGTACGAATGTACCTCATGTTATCGATCCAGCAGTCTATGGCGACGGGCACCAGCAGTTCCAGGTTGAGCCATAGTGTGAAGTAGTCATTGGTCTTCTTGTAGCAGATGTAGTGGACCACACTGGGCTTGTCCAGCTTGGCCTCCAGCTGGTTGCCGAGATCGCCTGGAACTACACAAACACACACACACACACGGACGCATCAGAACCCGACTCAATGTTACACATTAAGACACACATTTTGATTTGATTAAAAGCATATGAAACCTGGGGGGGGGGGATAAAATGAGGAAAAATCCAAATTCAACACATGGCAGTCCAGCAGGACAACACGTTTTTGATTTTAACTACAGTAAAATGAAACTCATGACACACACACACACACACACACACACACACACACACACACACACACATACACATTCTGATGACAGGTGTAACAGACAAACTTAATGATCATCTGACATATCACTCCCTCAAAAAGACTGACAGATTTCCCCCCTCACACAGAGATTGCCACCCTTCTAATCTCATTAGACTAGAACAATTGCCCCTCAGGATAATCCAGTGGCCATCAATCATATGCTGATCAATCACTGTGTGGAATTCTAAGAGCAATTATATTGCCCTCACTTCTATGAAATTCACCACCACAACTTAGGTCTGAAGCAAACACATTTAATTCCCGTTGTCACACTGCTATGAGTGCACTACTGTGCTTAGTCACTGCCTTTTAATCGGTCCGAGAATGAGGCCGAGTGCAAGAGTTCAAAGACTGGCACGCAAGTTGTAGGCTAGGCCAACACAGATGTAACCGCAGAAATACCTAAATGAGAACTATTGCTACAATTCTTTTTACCTCTATCTTCTTAACACAATGCTGATTCGTGGGTAACTAAACACAAGATAAGAGGGTGGATAAGACAGATATTGCTGAAATAGCAACCACCAGCTTGCTCCCATCGATGTGTGCTCTAGCCTACTCTCTGTCAATGACCTTAGCCTATGTGATAACTAATACGTTAGCAGACAAAGATATAGAACACTAATATAGAATAGCTATATAATCATTAATATTCACGAGTGTGACTGTAGGCTAGCTAACGTTGTGTTTTCTCAACAGCCAGACGGCGGTGGGGTAGCCTAGGAGGCACATTCAGTCATGGGTCATATGACCACCTGTCATGAACGATCTTGTATAAGTAAACAACAGAATACAAGGGTCGACGACGAAACTCGTTAACCTCCCGAAAGTGTAACCTACTCCAAAATCCCCTTTGGAAACGCATCTAGGGAAAAAAAACAGTTTGGGCAAAGACACGTTTCACTCGTCGTAGAGTCCCTCTAACAGAGAGCGATTGTGTCTGTATCACAAGAATTTGAAAATCATATGACTGCCTAAAGCCTAAACAACATTCTAGTAGAGTCGCATCATCCATCCTTGAAACTAAGTAGCCAACATGCGCAAAGCTAGACTAGCCTACAAGACGACAAAACAATGTAACAAATTCCCATCAACAGTGGAAGCGAACCCATTTCGACATAATAACGCTAATGTTATTTTGTTGTCAAATCCATGCAAGTTAGCAAGAACTTACTGATAATCACAGGGGTTCTGTCCGAGCATGGCTTCCCAGGAGAGCATTTTAGACTTCTGCCTTCAGTATATGAAGTCAACCAAGCCAAAAAAACAAACAGCTGGAGCACAGTGAGAAATAAACAATGTCCGGACACCATCTCCGTCGGAGCTGCATTACATTGTCGACATGAGACAGCTGTTTCTAGTAGCAAGACGATCAAACGTGAAATCGGCCAGCCTCTTGAGCGTTGGTGATGCAATTATCGTTAAGTAATTATTAAACGATCAAGAGTGGCGTTGTATGGTCAGACCAGAGTAGAAGACATCAGATGCTATCGTTTGGGCTACAGGAAATGGGCGTGTAGAGGCTTCGGCGTGTGATACTTTTAGGTCTATGTGATTATATCACATAGCCTAACAGAATCCGTCATGTCTTAATAGCCTACATTAGACCAAAACCTAGCACGCTGCTCATGTGGGATTTTTTTATTTGAAAGAAAATTATGAAGCAGTTTCCCAGACTGAAATAGAGACTTAGCCTATGATAAAATGGAGTTCCACCTAATTCATGTTGGTTTGATCCAGTTCAACCCATGCCCGTGGACTACGGACATTAATGGATGAAAATATAGTTAGGCTAATATAGAAGTTAGTTCAAGTAGGCCTCTGCTTTTCAACATCTGAATTTACTGGGGTAACAGCAGTTGTGCTATTTCCTCTCCCTGAACAGTTAACTGTAAGCCAATCACACCTCCTAAAATACTTCATCAAACTGCAGGGATGATGCTGGCTTCATGCATCAATAGTCTTGACTATAATTAAACTATGTACACATACAATACTTCATGTACACCCATGTGTGTACAATGCATGCGTTTGTGTGCTTATTTGCAGAGTAGACTACTGTGCAAAAGTCTTGCGCCTTGCATGGTCTGCTTTGGCTGTACTGGCAGGCCTTATTTATCTCCTGGCGTGCAGTCAGAGAGTATGTGTGCAATATTGAAGGGCACAGAAGTTGTGGTTTTTGATCTGGTTCTGGTTTCAGTTTTGGCCACAATTGTAGCCTATTTGTTGTTTTGGTGCTGTTGTGGTGGTCAGTTTTGTAGGGAAGATATTGTCAATTCCGTTGTATGTTCAAGACACATAGACGACTGAAGCTGTGTTTCTCTCTGGCCCACAGTAGGGTAACAACAACAGTAACACAATATTACAGTGACAATTAATGTAAAGTAGGCCTATTTACAAATAAGGGCAGCAAGGCACCTGACATTTGCAATGTATCACATGGTGTGGAAAGATTGTCAATCGTAAAGAGAGCAGCCGTTTTTGACACCATTGACACACCACCAGAAGCTGCTGGCAGACCCAGACCCGAATCTCATTATAGGCAAAGATGGCTGTGTTGGGTCCTTTTCAGTTGGTCACTCTGGCACTGTTGGGGCAACAGGTCTTGGGAGTTTTTTGTGCTCTTTGATGCTGTCTGCGTGTGTGTCTGTGTATTTCACAAGCTTTGTTAAATAGGCTACGTCTTGACCCATGTCTAGAGGAAGCCTATTTAAATACTGTTCAGTCTCATCCGTTACTGGAAGTCATCACATTTAGGGAAGGAGATGTTGTGTACCCTTAACACTGCTGTACTGAACTTGGTTGTTGTCAGCGAAATCACATGACTGAATCTTGTCTGAGTAATTAGTGCACCTCAAATTTGTGTCCTTTATTCTTAATTGTGGATACAAATAAAGCAGTAAACATGTGTGTGTGTGGGGGGCTAGTGAGAACAGAGAAACTTTATGGTCATCTGGTCTTCTGGAGATTCAGAGAGCCCAAAACATGGAGTATTTAATTGGTCCAGTGTAAAACTCAAGGGAAAGTTGGCAAAACTTCCCTGTGCGGACCACTCTGTCACACACCATCTACAATACCACGATAGGGCTCGGGCACACACGTTGCATTCTAGGAATATAGCCGCCATGTTGGTAGCGCACTGAACGTAATATCCATTCATTCAGATGCAGAAGACAAGAAGCAGAAATATAGTATTAGCGATTCTTTGAGTTGTAACATTTATATGAATTCCGTGGTTTAGGGAGGCCATCGGGACAGAGTAAACAAGTGCTACATGCGTGTATTTGTTATAGGAGCCATAGCAACCAAATTACTGCTGTATGGGTTTCCTTATTTCAGCTACTTGGGGTGTGAACAGGGAGTATGGAGGAGTAACACCAACTCATTGCTTTTTGCTTAGCAAGCAAAGCATTATGTTTCACAATCAGAGTAAGCGCTCAAACATTACACTTGTTTGTGTACCTAAAAAATATATGATTACGTTGGATATCTGTATGTTATACTCATGGCAAAACATATATTTTAGAGATGTACTCCAACACACCTGTAACATTGGAAGTACACATATTGATCGACAGATTGGAATTGCACAAAAATAAATTTGCCATCGACAAAGGGAATTGTTTTTGACAAACTACAATTTAGGAGGTATACTTGTACACTACATACAGTAAAGTAGATTAAGGAATAGTCTATTGTGGGATGTGCAACCACACCCACTGAAGGTAACTGGCACCCAGTTTGATCCCAAGCGTCAAATGTTCTGATGCTATAGGCTAGAAAAGCCTATAGTATACCAACCATAAACATATGTAATTATAAATATAAGTGATACATATTTCCTGATAAATATTATTATGGAGGTCATTACAGGAGGCTTCATGGACAACAAGAGTTTCATCACTTCTATTTTCATAATTTATATCATTTTACATTTTGATTTTTTTTTTTTT
Source organism: Sardina pilchardus (assembly GCF_963854185.1). Taxonomy (NCBI): domain Eukaryota; kingdom Metazoa; phylum Chordata; class Actinopteri; order Clupeiformes; family Clupeidae; genus Sardina; species Sardina pilchardus. Next base: position 25,539,066 of record NC_085003.1, read on the forward strand.
TTTAATTCAGGTCACTAATAACCAAAGGACAAAAGAAGGATTAAACATCTAATAGAAATAATAGGCAAAGATATGACAGCTCAAAATGTACCCACAAAGTCTATGAAAGAATATTAATGTTATTTTCATCACATTTTATTTCAGCTGTTTGGTGCAACCAATCCACACCCCATAACGTTTGCACTACAGCCTGGAGTCAATCACATGAAGAATCATCAGGTCAAACCTAAAACATCCAGTCATATAAAAGTCCATATATATACAAAAATGTTGTATACTTAATTAAAATACAAATAAATTCACAAACACTATAAAAAAGAAACAATTTGGATTTTAGGTACCTAAAATATCCATCTTCAAAACATAACGGAAAGACACCACAAGTAATACATACTGTACAACTGAAGGCTTGAGGCTTAAAGAGTCTATACAGAGCAGGAACCTTTTTTCCAGCTTATGAACGGCTGTCTCGCTGATGTGATGTGTGTGATTTTCGCCACTGAGTTACCAGATTACTCTCTAAACACTCTTTAAATGGACACTTCACCGATTAGCATTAAAGGAACACTTCATCGATTAGCATTAAGCTTTGTATCTTTAGAAAACCAGTCATGTTTTTGAATGGTCGTGCATCAGTCCCTCAGTTTGCCTTGAGATGGGAGAAATACGGATTTCAATGAAACCCATGAATAGGACTTCCTGCTTTCAATGATGTAAAATGATGATTTTTACATCATTGAAAGCAGGAAGTCCAACATGGAAATCCTTATTTCTCCCATCTCAAGACAAACTGAGGGAATGATGCACGACCATTCAAAAACATGACTGGTTTTCTAAAGATACAAAGCTTAATGCTAATCAGTGAAGTGTCCCTTTAATGCTAATCAGTGAAGTGTCCCTTTAATATTTGCCCTTCCATGTGCACTCATGATGGGCAGGTATGTACTCTACATTAAACGCTTTGTCTGCCTCCATCACCACGCAAGCTTGGCCTAGGGTGGGGAGAGGGGGGGCTCATCCGTGGGCGACAGGCTCATGTTCTGAGGCCGAGGTGCCCGCGTGGGGTAAAAGTCGTACGCCCGGTACACGTCGTCGATGTCCTTCCCCTCGAGGATCCTCTGGAGCATGAGCAGGACCCGGCTGTTGAAGACCATGTCCAGGTGGGGCAGTCCCCGCAGCTCCTTCACGTGGACCGGCTGCTCTTGCTGACCCACCCAGCGCTTGCACAGACTCATGCTGCGACTGTCCACCGTGTCGTCGCCGTCGTCGTAGAGCATGTCCACGGGGTCGGCGTTGGGGAACTCCTCGTCGTACACGTAGGTGACCGGTGTCGGGAGCCCCACTCCGTAGAAGCAGTAGACCTCCACGCCTGGTGTTGGCAGCCCTGCCGTGAGGTTCCTGGTGTCCTCCCACATGTGCCAGCCGTCCTCGAAGTTGATGTCCTGGAAGAAGCGCTTGTAGTCCTGGTTGGTGTAGTTGAAGGATGGGGTGGATATGAGCACGTGGTCCTTTGGCCAGGTTTCCTCAAAGGGGATCATCCATGGGTTGGTGGTCGTCATGCGCTGCTCCTCTCGGATCTTTATGTTGGACACCAGAGGGATGCCATCATTCTCACCTACAAGACAAACCATGTGTTCACTTACACTGCCTCAACCCATATGTTTTCTTATACCACCTCAACCCATGAGTTCCCTACACTGCTTTCCTTTTTCTACCACAGTCCTAAACAGATCAACAGAGAACTGGCTTATACTGTCTCAATCCATGTGTTCCCTACACTACCTCAACCCATGTGACATAGTACTGCCTAAAGTAACCAGTCTAGCCTCTCCACACTAAAGATGAGACAAGCTTGGCCAACCATATAAAATGGTTTAGAAAATATAGTGGCTGTTCTTGCATGATATTCTGTACCATTCACATGGTCTTTCTTGGCATCAACTGTCTTAAATAATTGTAATGATTCAATTGCATTACTTAAGCACGTTCTAACTGCTGAAACTCCAATTTGACATATTTTATGAAATAGTGCATAGACAAACAGTGTATAAAATGTATAATATAGGAAATCATATGTCTCTTTGTGTGTAATTATACCAAGGTAAAGTCCCAATCACAATCTGACAAAAATAATTCTTCACTTAAATTAATTCTGATCAGTAAGATATAAATTACATTATCACTAAATCTTTGGCTAATTGTCAAACCCTATTCTGCCCCTTTTTTAAAAATTCAGATGTGCACACCCTCTTCTACACGCTATTCTGGACCATGACAGATTCTGGTCAGAGACGACAGAGCACAGCTACAGCTATGAGATGGCACTGTACCTGACGCCAGCACTCTCAGGGGCTTGACGGCCCCTCCCCACGGAGCACCCAGGGATATGAAGCTGTTGATGTACTTGTCCTTCCACTCCTGGCTCTGCTGGTTCAGGAAGACCAAGATGTAGTTGCTGCCCATGCTGTGGCCAAGCAGATGGACCGGCTGCTGGTACGTGTCATGCATCTCCTCGACCAGGTCCCGTAACCGGTTGAAGTAGTCCTCCTGTTCGTCTGCAGGGGGAGACAGAATGAGAACGACCAGTAAGGTAACATGCCTGATTGTTTATTCACATAGAATTTCTATTGGTAGATGTATGTGTAGTGTGTGTGTGTGTGTGTGTGTGTGTGTGTGTGTGTGTGTGTGTGTGTGTGTGTGTGTGTGTGTGTGTGTGTGTGTGTGTGTGTGTGTGTGTGTGTGTGTGTGTGTGTGTGTGTGTGTGTGTGTGTGTGTGTGTGTGTGTGTGTGCACATGTCAGAATATTTCCATTACTTGGGGCAATCCTCCAGTCATAAGGAGCTGCCCGAACGGTCTCATTACGAACATAGCCCATGTTGACCAGATGCTGCACCATGGTGTGGAAATAACCTAGGGAAAGACAGCTTAAATTACATGGAGTTTCCACTTCACGAGTGAATGTAAACACAACCAGATAATGGGGTCTGGGGTTGTAAGTGTCTGTGCTTACCTGCTAATCTGTTTGTGTCCAGAAACTCAATTGGGTACGTCTGCCCAAAGCCAGGAACCTTCACCTCCACACCAGGAGCATTGGACGTCTTTCGTGTGGTCCTGTTGTACACAATCCTATGTGTGCGTGTGTGTTGTTGGTGATGGGGGGGTTAATTTATCAAATTATTGATTTCACTTGACCCAAAATACAATATCATGTGAGGCTGTTGTATAATCTAGGCCTGGTTGGCAGATCACTATACAACATAATAACGTTGTAATATCTATAATTGCTGATAACACAATAAAGCTGCAGTTTTAAATAATTAATTTATCTGGTCCTGATAGCAAATGAAAACAGACATCCTGTACCTTACACACTAGTATACATTTAATAAAATCTGGACTAAAGTGCACTTAAGTTCCTGGCATTCAGTATGAGTAGAACAACCGGTAAACCCTATTGATTTTAGAAGATTGCGTAATGCTGTCACATGTTGATTTTTCTAGCAGTGTTCACTTCTATTACTATGACAGCTCTCTGTGTACTGTAGTCAGTGTTCACTGTTCTAGTATTTCATAAAGTTACTGGAGTTAGATATATAAAACTGCATGAAAATTAGGCCTAAATGTATCCAACACCAGACTCTTAGATGAGGTAACAATTACCGAGGATATACAGTTTAAACACAGTGGTCTGATATTATTATTAGTGGTTGGATTCTCTCCTACCTGATGTTGTCAATCCAACAGTCTATGCCAATTGGCATGAACATGTTCAGATCTATCCAGAGCGTGAAAAAGTCATCTGTTTTTTTGTAACACATCCAGTGCACAAGAGATGGCTTGTCAATCTTTGCCTCTAGCCGATTTCCCAAATTTCCAGGAACTAGAGCAAGGGTGAGGTGGTTACTGGCAGTTACTGGCAGTTACTGGTTACATTTGGCAAATACTAAAACTGTCATAAATAAATACTATTTGACAAACTCTTTAACAGTAGCCTAACATTGCATTTTTTTAAAAACTGGATACAATCGTAAAAGGACATTTTACAATCTTAAATTGGCAGTAGCCTTAGCCCTACAAGTAAAGGTTGCTAACTAATCAGTCAGCCTAATGTCTATCTTCATGCGACACAATTCTTACCTATGATAACCGGCGGAGTGCTGTTGGTTGCAGTATGTGGTTTTGCAGTGGGAGGGAAAATAACATTGAAAAGCCAAAACCCTGCAGACTGCTGGATTACGGACAGCAGCAGGAACGCTAGCGCCGAGTGAAGGAATGCCATCTTGTCCTACACCAATTTCAGTTCTTCTGCACAGAGCTAGACTCTGTGCTATTAATGCTGTCGGCACTGCCAGTGACCAGAGACTCATGGGGGGCGGGACCGGGTGGGTCCAGGGAAAACGTGAGTTCAGGAGGTCAACACGGTTACTCGAACCACGCACTTCGTTTACAAAGAGTGAAAGTCCGGGTACCACATGAGCTGTCCAACATTTTAGTTTACCATGGGTTTGATCTGTTCCATGCTGTGGACCTGAAGGTGTCTGCCTGCGCACAAATCAGTGTGGAACCACGCGCACACTTGAGAGAGAGCGCGCGCACACGCAATCTCACACACCAATAATCGCAAACAAATCTACGATGTGTCTCAGAAAAATAAACATGCCCTATTGATTTAAAGGCGCGCAGCCAACTCAGTGCAGTCGGACAGTGAAACATTAACATAATCCTAATAAGGCAAGGGGAAGTGTCTTGGCAATAGGCCTAGACATTTAGGGTAGAAAAATACCGTTTAGCGTTTCTGTACGCTTACTACATCTCCATATATTTCTCCCTGAAACGTAGGTATAACTAAAAGCAAAAGCTGTCCTACTTCGCCATCAGCCTTGGGATATATAGGCTCGGGATGTCCCATCTCCAAACTCTTTCTAAGACAGTGATCACGCGCCCTCTTGTCACCATGGAGACAGGAAGGAAGCTGTAAACTTTGCGCGTTCGGTGGCGAGAAAGGTAGGATTAAATACATCTTGTAATGAAACATTGACAGCGGTCTGGATACAAGTACATTTTTATTCAGAAACTTGTCTCAGTTTAGACCTGGCTTCTGTTTAGCTTATACTGTATTTGCTTGTCATTGAACCTTCAGCAAAGGATGCCCAGACGTTTAAATTAAAGTTAGCTTGCTAGCTTGGGTAGCTAATGTCAACAAACCAACGAGTGTTTTGTTGGCAATCCATATTCAATTTATGTGCCTACATGATTGTTCCAAGTGTTCGTTCGCTGTCACTGTTCGTGTTGAGAGATTAATAGGCCTACACATCACTGCTGCAGCAAAACATTTGAAAGCAATTTATTTATTTTACAATCTCAATTAAAAAAAAGTTTGAACGTTGTGTAGAATCCACATAAAACATAATGTGATATTCTGCACATTTTGCATAGGCTAGTATTTAGCTGTAAAAGGACATAGGCTAGACAATATCCAGTTTTGAAAGTGACTCAGCTAAAGGCTGGATAAAGACAACAGAAGGAGGGACATTTCACAACTAATTGGATTAATTGGCAACATGACTGAGAATAAAAAAGGACATCCCAATCTTTCATCATTCATTATTTGAACACATGTGTAGGTAAATAATGCACAATGTAAGAAATTACTCAACATAAATTACAAAAAATAAGGGGATTTCATCAGCTATAGTTTCCTACACAATGTTTGGACGGACAGCAGTGGAAGCAACAAGGATGATAGCAAGCCAGGACAGGAGTCATATTGAGTGCATCATGGAATGAGAAACATAAGACCTCAGACTGCTGAGCTGAAATCCTATATCGGGCAAGAATGGGACAGCATTTCATTCTCAAAACTCTAGCAACTCAGTTTCCAAACATTTGGAGAATGTTGTTGGATTAAGAGGTGAAACAACATGCCCCTGTCCCCTGTTTTGAGAGGTGTTGCTGTCACCAAATTCAAAATTAACATAAGTTTTTTTTTTTCTGAAAGAAAACAATTTCATGGACAACTGATATGTTGACTTTGAACTATTCTTGATTAAATAAAGGGTTAACATGATTTGTAAATCATAGCATTCTGTTATTTACTTTTTACTCAACGTCCCAACTTTTTCAGAATTGGGGTTGTATAATTGCATACCATTTCTACTTTTCTACTTTTTTCTTCCGCAAAGTTCGATGGAAGCAGTTCCAGAGCACGATGGGGATAAAGAGGAGGCGACACTGGAGCAAGACGATGTAGCGCAGACCAATTTTGCACAGGAACTGGAAGAGCTGGACCAGGCCCTCAGTGCAGTACAGATAAATAACAGCTCGTTGCCAATGTGAGTCGGGCTTTGAAGATCAACTTACACTCAGCCTAACCCATGTGGGGTTACTAAAGAGCGTTAACATGCAGTAGCCCAGCCTACAGTCTTGGGCCATGTGAAAGTGGGTCATGAGCCCCTACAGCTGTTAAGACACACACACACACACACACACACACACACACACACACACACACACACACACACACACACACACACACATAATGTGTACACACTGGATGTTTACTCTGGACATAAAGATGACCCCACAGCATGTTGCCGCTTCACACACACACGTTTCCTCCCTGGCATGGCGCAAAAACAAGTTCAGCATTGCATGCTTTTGTCCAGAATTTCAGCGAAAGCAGCACCACCACATGGGTTATGTGTTATCGTACTGATCTACAACAAAATTATAATTTATGTAGAGTATTGTTTAATACATCACAACAGGATCAGCATAGCTGTTGTAAATTCTGTACTTTTATTAGGATTGATTTTCTTTTGATTAGCAATGCAGTTGTTGAATGAACAAGATGATTTGGGCTAAACACATTTACTGACTTATCTGTAAGACACCAGTGCTATTAAACCACTTTTGACCACAGTTGGGTAGGTAGCAGAAATAGTACTATCTACTCAATGTCATTGTCTGTGGTGGTCAACCTATCCTGAATACAGAGAAGGACATTCACATGCACCAGTGATAGCCAACAACTCACACATGGCACATGCTGACCTACAGAATGGACCGATGTCCAGAGGTTTTCCCTGCATCTATTCAGTGGTCCCTGGTTTCTGTCCAGCTTCTTTTGGCATCGTGTGAAAGTGTTCTTTAGCGAGGCACTGGATGCTAAATTGATCCCTAATGGACACATGCTGTTGGATGTTAGCCCCCGACGTTGGCATGCAAATGTAGGACATAAAATATAAAGTGCCCTCTTATAATGTTAACTGAGGAAAAAGAGATATCGAGATAATGCAGTCTATTAATCACTTACTGTAACACTCCTGCTGCTGCTGTTGTGGTTAGGAGTTGAGAGACGCTAAGTGAGTGAGATTAGTGTCTTTGTGCTGGATAAGAGAGTGTGTTCATTCATGTGCATTACGGGTACATGTCATGTGTATGTAGAGCATTTGTTTGTGTGCTTGTGTGATGAGAACGCACGCGCCATGAGCTATGGTTGTAGGTGTATGATGTGCTTTATTGTCCTTCCTGAAGGCCTGACCAAAGGGAGGAGGACGAAAAGCTGTGCCCCCCTTCCTATAAGAGCAACTCTCAAAAGGAGAAGCTGGTCATTGCTCTGGCTGAGAACTTCCGTCGGCAATACACCCACCTTTATCCTGACCGAAAGCCTCTCTTTCTCAGTCCCCTTAATGAATGTGGAGTGGAGGTACACACACACACACAGACACACACACATACAGACAGACACACACACACACACACACACACACACACACACACACACACACAGACACACACACACACACACACACACACACACATGCACTACAAAGTCATCATGCCTTTCATGAATGCCACACAGTTTGTGCTGTACATGCATCTTCTCGTCCCCTCTGTCCTTACTCTGACTAAGTCCTCTCTCTCTCTCTCTTTTTTTCTCTATCTGCTCTCATGTCTTTTTATCTCTTTGTAGAAGTTTGTGAGCACTACGCTGCGTCCAACCGTACTCCCTTATCCAGAGCTCTTTAACTGGGAGGGGAGCGCCAGCTTTGTGTCCGAATTCCTGTCTCTGGAGGAACTGGACCCTCCCACAGACCCTGTAAGAGTGCTTCTTTGTATTTGTGTGTAGTAGAGAATTTATTCTACTTTTATTACATGTACTTGTAATAAAATCCAATTTTATTACATGCACCCATTTTTTGACCAAAGGGCCCACTTCAGCCACTCTCTCGCTTTGTTTCTAGATGACAAATGACCAGGTCATCACAGATGACTGTCTTGCTTGCTGTTTGCACCACTGTAGTGTCTTGCAATAACCTGGGGTGCAATGAACTGTGCGAACACTTTTAATCTATATTTTGGAGTCAAAACCAGAAGTCTGACCTTGGTCTTGATGAGTTCAGACAAACCAGTGTACATGGGCTGCTTAAATCAGGGATCCCACAGTCATGGAAAACCTGGAAAAGTCATGGAGTTATAAAATTACAATTTTATAGCCCTGGAGTAAAAGTTCATTGAAAGTTATGGAAAAGTTTTGTAAACCAGGGACGTAAAGGTGGGACATTTTATCTAGCTTCGTTGTTTAAGTCACATTTTATACAGTAAGTAGCCCCATCTTGAGGTGTAAAATAAGCAAGCAAGTAAGTAAGTAGCATAGGCTGTAAAAAGTTTTGGAAATTTCATTCAAGGTTATGAAAAGGTTTTGAAATGTTGGTAAAATTGGAGGGAATCCGATAATGTATACGATGTGTGGGAGCAGGTTGTTTTGCATATGTGTTTATGACCGTGTCTGTATACATGTGTGAGTTTGTGAATGTCCATATGTGTTGGTGGAATGTGGCATGCTGTATGTTGATATGCGTGTCATGTGTGGTGTCTGACCAATGCCTTTGGTGTTATTTTTGCCCCTGTAGCCAAGGCATCTGTACGCTCCTACACGCGTGTTGCAGACCCAGAAGGGCTCGTGTTTTGACTTCTCCACCCTGCTGTGCAGTCTTCTGCTGGCTGCTGGCTACAACGCATACTGTGTGAGCGGCTACGCCACAAAGGATGTGTGCCTCATTAACGTCAGCCGAGAGGAGTGCCCCCTGCTGATCACACATGAGAAGGTGATCACACACACAAACAGAGAGAGAGAGAGAGAGAGAGACAGAGAGAGAGAGAGAGAGAGAGAGAGAGAGAACAATTCAGCAGTGTCGGACCATCTTGACCACATTAAAGTTGGCTATTTTGACATTACCTTTGCTGTTTGGTTAAAGTAATGTCTGGTAAGGAAGTTTCATTGTCCTGAGATCACGATAATCAACTCCTGACATCATTTGCTAATTGATGGCTGTCACTCAAAATTCTTTAATCCCTTTATTAACTAGAATTATCGATATAGATCTCTGAGACTGCCGAGCTCCGAAGTGTAAAAATGGCACCAAATGTGTGAATCTGTGAGTTCCTGTGATAGCTGAAATGATAATCTTGTTGAAATGAACATGCCTGAAGAAGACCCTGGTGGGTTGAAACGTTGCGTGATTTTAAATAATATCACTGCTACATTTGATGTGTCCTGCACCTGGCCCCATTGAGGTGGGATGTGCATGCACCTATTTGACCTAAACTCTGTTGTAGATATATCCATCTGTATTGGAAGTATGTGTTATTTAAAAGTTTGTGTGTGGGTGCGTGTGTGTGTTTATCTGTATGTGTGTGTGTGTGTGTGTGTGTGTGTGTGTGTGCGTGTGCGTGTGCGTGTGCGTGTGCGTGTGCGTGTGTGTGTGCGTGCGTGCGTGCGTGCGTGCGTGCGTGCGTGCGTGCATGCATTGGTACATGTGCAGGGTGAAAAAGAGGAGCAGGCTTCCACAGCTCTGAAGTACTCAGTGAAGCCCCCCAGAGATCTGAGCAGTGCCTTTGAGCGGCGTCAGGAGGAGGTGCGGCAGAAGGAGGTGCAAGCGGCCCGCCTCAAAAAACAGCAAGAGGCAGACATGCTCCAGGAGGTGACTCAAAACATGTCCATATCCACACTGATTGATCAGTGAATAAATCAATGATAATTAATTAGTAATAATCAAAAGTCATTAACAATTTACTCCTAGTCCATGTGTGTGTGTGTGTGTGTGTGTGTTGTGTGTGTATGTGTATGTCTGTGCGTGTGTGTGTGTGTGTGTTTAAGTGCATCAGAGGTCTCTTCCAGACCTGCTGCTTATGTATTCACAGCTGGTTGTGTACTGTATGTGTATGTGTTTATGTGTTTAGGAGCCAGAGAGGGTTCTTCAAATTGACCTCCTCCCTTATTCACTGCTGTCTGTTTGTGTGTGTGTGTGTGTGTGTGTGTGTGTGTGTGTGTGTGTGTGTGTGTGTGTGTGTGTGTGAGTGTGTGTATTTCTGCATGAGCACATGAGTCACAGACTGTCATAGATTGTGTGTGTTTCTTCATGTATGTTTAGCAACTTGGAACACGAGTGTATCTATCTATATCTGTATGAGTGTAACTGTTAATGTTTGCGTTCCCACTCCAATGTGTGTGTCTTTGTATGTGTGTGTGTGTGTGTGTGTGTGTATTGGAGTGTATCTTTTAATGTTTGTAATATGTCCAGTGTGTGTGTGTGTGTGTGTGTGTGTGTAGGAGTGTATCTTACAATGTTTGTATGTCCAATGTGTGTGTGTAGGAGTGTTTGTATCTTACAATGTTTGTATGTCCAATGTGTGTGTGTAGGAGCTGGAGCGTCCTCCTCCTGACCCGCTGTTCGGCCTGCGTGTCCACTGCTGGGTGTTGGTGAAATCTGGCGCTCGCGAGGTGCCAGAAGACTTTTTCATTGAGCCGCTAAGTGGGAAAACCTTCCCCACCACCGACCAAAACTTCCTGGGTGTCGAGAGCGTCTGGAACAACCGCAACTATTGGGTCAACATGCAGGACTGTCGGCGAGGCTGTGCAGTGAGACTTTTTTATTATTATTATTTTATAAGACCACTCGGGGGGAAAATCAAGTTTTTAACCTTGTTAACATGTCCAGATGATGTCTGCTATGTTTTACGTGTCAAACCTTGAGCGAAAATAGGCAGTAAGTGTCATGGCCGAGGATTTCTGCTTTGGATCTACGGTCGACCAGTCGCAGCCTTGGTGTGTCCTAAGTTCGAATTGTAGTCCTTTCTTGTGACTTTCATAAGGCTATTGAACCAATCCTGAGTATCTGGGGATGGAAAAGGTCTTGAATTATTCATTATTAAGACGCTGCAGAGGCTGGTAACAGGTGTGTGGAGGGGTGGATCCCAATTCCTGAAAAGGGTAAAGTAGCATTTAAGCCATGAGGGGATATTTTTGTGAAAACAGCTTCTGTGGTTATATGGTATATAACATTGTACATAACAACATTGTTACACACATGTGTGTGTGTGTGTGGGGGGGGGGGGGGGGGGGGGTTAGAGGTGAGTGTGGTGTGTGTGTGTGTGTGTGTGTGTGTGTGTGTGTTGATGTAGAAAAACAGTCGGAAAAACAGTCTAGTCGGACATGTTATGTTATGGATGAAAGTGTTTCTGTGTGTACATAGTGTGCTTGTGTGTGAATGTGTAAATGTTTTTGTCTGCAGAACATGGCCTTTGACCTGGGAGATCCAATCAAGTGGGAGTACCTGCTGTGTGGGGACATCAGCCAATCACTTTTGCTTATTCCAGCCATGAAGAAACAGGAATTCGAGGACGATGATGTAAGTGTGTGTGTGTCTCTATGTGTGTGTGTGTGTGTGTGTGTGTTGTATTTGACCCTAGATTTGATTTGTGAGGACTTTTTTGTTTGGGATGCTTCGTGAAGGAGGAGAAGGAGGAATCCAAGGTGTTCGAGATGCCCCCATCCTGGGTGAGCGAACTTCGCATCTCACAACAAGGTACGTAAACACACACACACACACACACACACACACAGTATACAGTGTATGTTGTACGTGTTGCCCATTGTGCATAACATACAGTACATAGTACATGCACAAATGTTTTCAACAAACATGATCACTGTCACCTTCCTTCCCACAATTTGTGCTTTTTGACTGAAGTGAGAGCTACTGACTGTACGTGTAATTTACTCTTGTGAAACACAGAGTGCTATTCGCCCAAGTGTAAAGGATGAACTTGTGTGTATGTTTGTGTGTGTCTATGTGCCTGAGTGTGTTATGGGTTATGGTTGTCTGGGAAGCATCAGGATTGATATGTGTGTGTGTGTGTGCGTGTGTGCGTGTGTGTGTGTGTGTGTGTGTGTGTGTGTGTGTGTGTGTGTGTGTGTCTGTGTGTGTGTGTGATGTTAGATATGGAGATGCGGTGCCCAGGTGGTGTAAAGGTACTGCTGTACAGAAAAGCCAAGTTGGAGAAATTCGCCCCCTACCTGCTGAAAGATGGGCTGGTCACACGTCTTACCACATACCATGACCTCGATTGTGAGCAAAAAAACCCTATACAGTACTTACTGTACCTGTCTCACACACAGGTCTATGTCTGTCTGTCTACAAATGAGTTTGTATCCATTTCATACATGTGGTAATGAGGGTTGTACTTGGTCAGTTGACCTTGGAATAACTTGTATAACGTTTTATATATATATATATATATATATATATATACAGTATAAATGATATATTATATATTGTATACAGATGCTCAGGCTAATCTGTGCTTGTCTGTGCGTGTTTGTGTGTGTGTGTGTGTGTGTGTGTGTGTGTGTGTGTGTGTGTGTGCGCTTGTCTGTGCGTGTGTGTGTGCGTGAAAAGGCACACAGGCGTGTATTGTCAAAGAGTGGTACCAGAACAGGAGTGACCATTTGGAGGAGCGAGAACTCCAGAAGGCTGGCAACCTCACACTGGAACATTTTACACGTGGCAGGAGCTTTGCACTAAAAAGTAAAGACACACACACACACACACACACACACACACACACACACACACACATACACACACAAACACACACACACACACACACACACACACACACACACACACACACACACACACACACACACTCATATAATCACACACTCATATAATCACATAAACATATATGTTGGTGAAGGGTGCTGCCATCCTTAAACTAGTTAAACTAGCCTCCTCCATATAGGTCACAGGTACGTGACCTTGACACGAGACTCGGACCGGGATATGGAGTTCTACAGCCAGGCACGAGCAGACGGCCTGGCCCGACGGGTGGAGGTGGGCTTGCAGATGACCGAGACCTTCGAGGACCGTCCAGACTTCCTGTATTACCGGCACATTGTGTTTGGCAAGCGCGCCAGAGTACAAATGTTCCAGCCTGTAGTACAAGTGCATCGCCCTCTTGTGGTAACCACACACAACGACACAACAATATACCGCAACACACAGTGGAACCAGAGACTTTGTAATGAGGAGACACAGCACTCAAAGAATCCTCCATAGAAATGTATGGGGTTCGATTTTTACGCCAATATGGCTGTTGTCTACACGTATCCCTCCCCTTCCTTTAATGTAGTTTAAGTAACCATACCTCCCTATTCACTTGAATAGGAGAATAGCTGCCTGATAACTGCCCTTCAGCAGTCAGCACAGGTCTTACATTCAAACAGCAAAGCAAGCACTACACATTAGAGCACTTCCAAACACACAAAATAATTGCAATGTAAGACGCAACGGCTGATGTGTACAGCAACGGAGAAAAGGAAGCAAAAAATTCTCAACCAATCCACCTAATACGACAACCACTACAAAACAATGCACACATAATACCAATCAGTGTGGACATAGTCGTAGCAAATATGATTCTCACTGTCACTCATTCACTCATTTACTCACACTCGCATTGTTTGAGCAGAAGGTGGTGGAACGTTTCCATAGAGACACGACTAAACCAGCCAGTGAAGATGTGGCGGAGCGGGTCTTCCTGGTGTCAGAGGAGCGCATTCAAGTGACCTATCACCGTGACGACGACCGAATCATTCCGGCCTGGAGGAACTTTATCAAACCGCAAAACTCTGGAGACGCACAGAACACGGTCCCTTTCACACCAGACATGGCCTCAACGTTTCAGGTGGATATGCATTCATACATTATTATACCATATACTCACACATACGTTCACAGATATAAGGACGGACACTATGTATGCACCCAGACATACATCCACCTCATCTCACACCTTGTACACATGCAAATAAATATATAGACACACTCAGCAACAAAACACTTCATCTTTTGTTTGTGTGTGTGTGTGTGTGTGTGTGTGTGTGTGTGTGTGTGTGTGTGTGTGTGTGTGTGTGTGTGTGTGAAATAGGTTGATCCATTTCAGAAGCCCAGTAAGAACCTGTTTCTCTATGAGACTCTGGTCGGTCTAATGAAAGAGGAGGAGAAAGTGGCCCAGAGAATAAAGGATTCAGAGAAAGAGGTAAAATAATACATAATGTCACATGGTACATCACAGCTCCATGTGACATTTGGACAACTATGAAACACATGTTTTCGTTCAAATAAACTAAACCTTGTGGAAAGCCTTCCCAGAAGAGTTGAAGCTGTTAAACCCTATGGATTTAGAATGGGATGTCACTTGCATTCATATTCATTAAGGCAGGTGACCCAATACTTTTGGCAATATAGTGTAGGTCATAGGAAGCACTGATGTGACTGATGATGGAAGACAAGAAGATAGTAGTAAAGAAAAAGCCAAAGCAGTTCCATAGTAGTAGACAGTGGAAGTGAAAGACCAGAGGAGTCTCAGAGTAAAGGTTATCTTTGTGTACCAAAGGTGTGTTTATTGGTGTGGTGTGCATATTTGCTGACATCTGTGTTCAGGTGAGGGCTATCCTTGATCTTCGCCGGCATGAGGAGGACAATATTGAGCTGCGCATCTCCATTTACAACACAGCCAGGAATGACAAGGCCCGCAAACATCGGGAAGAGTTGGTAAGACATTCTAACCCTTTTTCAAACATCGGAAAGCATTGGTAAGCATTAGGAAGCATCGGGAAACATTGGTAAGCATCGGGAAGGCATATTCTAAACTTTTTTCTTTTCATTCTCTTCTTTTGTCATCTCTTCCCATTTTCTCTCCCCAATGTTTAACCCCCTGACCTGCGTACTGGTGTTAATGAACTAAAGTTTTGACAGCAACCTTGCTCATACTTTCATATACAGTTATCTATTTGGCTGGTGCCTCTATCCAAAACCGACTTGCATTATGCCAATTATTACAAGGGCCAGACTCCCCAGCGCAATTTCGGGTGAAGTCTCTTGCTCAAGGGCACAACGGTGGCAACATCAATTTTTCTCAAAGTCAAGAAAGGACCTGCACACCTCGATAGGGTTTTTTTTAGCAGGTGCAGCTTTTTAGGGGTTGAATTCTTTACGGGAAAAAGCGCAACACTGCTGCTTTAGAATCAATATTTGATATATGTGCAATATATGTGCTCTTCTCTCCCCATCTTGTCCTCCTCTTAGGAGCGTATGGCTGAGGAGGCGCGTCTACGGCAGGAAGAGAAGGAGTTGGACTTCCTGGCTCCGTTCCTGGCTCAGCTGGGTGACCCAAGCCAGTTGACCCGCAGGATGGCCCTGCAGCTGCGTAGCGACAGTTTGGCCGACCTCAAGCAGCGTCTTATAGATAAGGCCAACCACATTCAGGCCCGTTTTGAGAAGGTACGCCACGACCTCAGAACATTGAAATCAAAGATTCTAGAGCAGTCCACATGTGGTTAAATAGAATCTTTGAACATGGCTAAATAGTGCATGAGACACAACAACATTTCGGTAGTTTTCGCCATCAAGACCTTTCGAGACAAGGTGTAACACAGTCTTAACATTTTAGAAAATTATTTTGAATCTTCTCTAGTCCAACTTGAAGCAACGTGGTCAGAACCTCTTTGCACAGTCTCATAGGCCTTTATTGGGCTTTGTCCGTGAAGTGCATTGCGGAGATGCATTGTGTTTCTGTTGTATTGCTAGAAGCGTCGGTGTTATCCACTGTAGCCTTACAAGCTGCGTTGACAAGACTGTTTGAATTTTGTACAGAGAGAGACCCATCACATGCCTCATCTCCTGTGAAAACAAAAATGTGCAGCAGTCAGAGATGAGAGATGGAAATAATTATTTTCTAGATTCTGCTACGGTGTTATCCATGAACTGAATGTCTCTTTCTGGTGTGCGGCAGGAGACCCAGGAGCTGCAGCAGAAGCAGCAGTGGTACCAGAAGAACCAGCTAACCATGACCAAAGAGGACGAGGACCAGTACCTGGCTTACTGCTCTGACACTATGTTCAGGATCCATGTTCTTAAGCTGCGCCTTAGTAGGTATGGACTCACAGCAGTATGGATTCACCAGCTAGAGGCTACAGCGCTTTAGTGCAAGGTGTTATCAAAGATCCTTCAATACTATCAAGATACAGCAACGCAATTTGTTACTATGGGAGCAAAACGGGACAGTTCCGGTCTGCATAACCCTCTCTGGTGTTATGTTGTGAGTTAGGTTGTAGTTTTTACAATAGCTATGCTGTTTATGTGAGTAGTAGGGTTGGTAAAAAATTATCTCTGCTAATAGAACTTAATAGCACTAATATAAGATGTCCTAACTGAACTGTCATCTGTGTGTGTTGTAGGCATAAAGACCGGGCCCCTCAGCAGTACCTCGCTCTGGATGAGAAACTCAGACGAGATCCTAGGCTTGCCCCCTTCCTGTAGACATGTCTCTACATCGACAAGTCTCTGGCTCATATGCACAGACACAAATGTCCTCACACAAGACAAACATGCATACTCCCATACACACATGCCTTCGACCTGTATCCCTCAAAAACCACACACATAAACACACACACAATGTATAAGCTGCTTGTTGAGACACTAAGGTGTGTACGGCTTCATCAGCACTTTCTTCGGTGACAGCTAGCCACCCTGTATCTCTTTTTTTTTTGTAAAAGTGAAGATAAAACTCCAAGTCTACTAAAATCTCTGTCCTGGACACTACATAACACATTAAAAGTACAGGTTGGTCCTGGAGATAAAAACACATGTAGCCGCTTGTTTGTTTGATTGATTGATTGATGGATAGTGGGCACAATGCATGTTTGTTTTATTATTATTATTATTATTATTTACCTCTGAGAAAAGCAACTCCATTTTTTAAAATAGACAGTGAAAGACAACATCCTCAGTGAACAGCCGTACACTTGTGACCATATTCTCAGTACATCAATAATGCCAGCATTTGGGTTGTGTGTGGACAGCTTTTAGATTAACTGCAGTTTTGGGACAGACAGCTGAACTTCTGTCAAAGCTGCTTGAGACTGATTCACTGACTGGTAGTGGTACCTGCTGCATGCCTGGCCATATCTGAGTTCATGTATGACCATCAAAGCAATGGGCACATCACTTTTTCAACTCAACTCAACTCAACTCAACTCTCAACTCCTAGCTACTGGAGGGCAAGGGCTACTGAAATCTGAAACCCGAAAAGTAATTCAGAGAATCTAAGTGTATCTGCTCGGGGCTTGAACGATGAGTTGGTCTTCAGTGTCTGGGCGGATGTTTGTCTCTGTGGAAAAGAGGAGCGCCCTCTGTCTTGATAGTACGGCTTAGCTGCAGATTTGAGGGTCTGAAGCCGCTGCACGGCTGTCTTTATCAACCGCTCAACAATGGTTCAGCTAGTGGGGTCTCTCCGCAAAGAACTCGCCGATTCCGTCTCTAGTTGCCGGGTCCTGGTGGTTGGAGCAGGGGGAATAGGTTGTGAACTCCTGAAAAATCTGGTGCTTACCGGCTTTAAAAACATTGAAGTGGTAAGTTCAGGGGGCGGACACATCAATACCCTTTGTGCTGTGGGTAACGTTAGGCTAGCTACTTGGCTAATGGCGTTCAAACGGGCCCAGTAACCATTAGCTAACCGAGTAGCTATCTGGCGCGCTAACGCTAGCAATGCGTGCTAACCATAACCAACTTACCCAGTTACCTTTGTTGGAAGAACAGGTTGCTAAATTTACATGACTGGAGGGCAGATTGGTTAATGTTCATCCGGACTCTAACGAGTCATCTTCATCATTCATTGATTTTGAGTTACGTTGGCGATAATGTTTTGACTTCGCTTTGCGCTATAGTCTTGCTTTAACCGGTAAGATGCGCTAGCATGCTCTTCATAGAAAGATTCGTCTTAGTAGTTTCAGATGTGCCTATTTGCAGTAACAATGCCACACTGACGAAAATATGGGTCCGTTTTGTTTCTTGTTCAGAAGTCCCGTGGTACACAGCTTATGAATTTCATTGTTTGTTTAATATAGTGGTGATTCGTTAATGTTATTTTTAGATACATAGCTCTAACGTTAACGTGCTAACTTGCCTTTTACCCATCGTCTTTCTAGCTAACGTCAAGAGTAGCAAGCTAAACTTAAGTGAAATGTGACATTAACGTTAGATGTGTGAATTAATGCGTTTTCCCCAAGCTGTGATGAAGATAGAGGTCGAATTGCAGTAAAACAGTGTTCTGAATTGTAGTTTCACCCTTTCTGTAAATCCTATACAAGGAAAGTCAACAGATACGTTGAGCGGCATGTTTTATCCCCCGCCAGTAGTTGAGCGGCATTTTCGGAGGAGTTCGAATGAATGTAATGACGTTTTACCTAGGTAGGCTACAGGAAAGCAAACTTGACATAGATGCTTTTGTCAAGTCCATGGCACGACACAGCTTTTAAATCACTTATCATGGCGCACCTGCAATAACTTTAATTGTTAATTTCGTGTGGCCTCTACAACTTAAGTTAAACCGAACAGTAATCGACGTGAATGGGAACCTAGATATTTGTTCTAAAGAGCAAGCAGAGATCTGGTGGTCAGCTGAACAGAAATCAGTTTGAAGAGATGTAATGACAATGGTTTTGCATCTATGTTGTAGATCGATCTAGACACCATCGATGTCAGCAACCTGAACAGACAGTTTCTATTTCAGAAGAAACATGTGGGGAAGTCTAAAGCACAGGTAACACCCAGGAGAACCATCTAACTGTACTGTAGTCCTTTGGAGTCATTTTTATTTGTCAGAGTAAGCAATTATCAGGGTTTTTTTGTGAGTGATTAACAGCTCTGGCTCTGACTTTGTGTATGTTTGACGCAGGTGGCTAAGGAAAGCGTGCTGCGGTTCTGCCCATCTGCCAACATCACAGCATACCATGATAGCATCATGAAGTGGGTTTCAGAACTCTCATACACAGCTTTCATTTTCTCTCCATTGACTTGTTGTGGTTTGTACATGCTCACACGTTTTGTTTGTCTTTTGCAGCCCGGACTACAATGTGGAGTTCTTCAGGAACTTTGTGCTGGTCATGAATGCGCTGGACAACAGAGGTACTTAGTTACTGTACTACATACACACACATGTACACATACACATACCAGAACCAGACAACTGCTGTTGGACCTAGATTACTGCCGGATGCAGAACGGGTCTGGCACTAGTGTGGAACAAATCGGACCAGATCAGAGCAGATCTAGTCTTGCTCAATGCACACAGCTGAGAATGAGACTTACCTTTACTTTTCATCAAACTGTGTCTTCTGTTAACTCATTAATCTTTTTTTTCCTGTGTATTTTGTGTTCCATCGTTTGTTGAAATGCTAGCGGCACGTAACCATGTGAACAGGATGTGTCTGGCGGCAGACATCCCTCTGATTGAGAGCGGCACAGCCGGATACCTTGGCCAGGTTACAGTCATCAAGAAGGTCAGACATCAGTACATATACACATACAAATGCACACGTGCATGTACGCAGGCACGCAGGCTCTGGTATTTCAGCTCCAATACATTGGATATGGATTTGTTCAATCTACACAGAATTTGTTCATTCCGAGTTCAGTGCTTCCCCGAAGCCATCATCTATGGAGCTTAGAAATGATGTTACAATGGCAACTAGTTAGAAAGATTACCACTTCCTAAGTCACTCAATTTAAGTTAACCCTACGACCACAGTGTGCACATTTAAAAGGAAAATGCAGCACAGTCGTAGAATTAGATTAAACTGGTTACATGTCATCTTATTTAAATGATTAATTATTTATTTTTGCTCTCAGTTGTTTTATGAGCGCTGTATTTGAATAGAATTAATTAAACACCACAAATGATTATGCCACGAGCCATCAAAAACAGTAGCCTAGATTATTTTAAAATTACTTTTAATGGGCTATAGCCTAGGTGGAAAAAGTAGTGGCATAGGCTACTTGGTAACTGAGTAGGTTAGCATCCGGGATCCCAAAATCCCTCCTGGACGTAGCCTTGGTGATACAAATTAATTAGCCCTTGTGTCAGGAAAATGACAACCCATGTGTCCAATAGCAGGTCAGTAGGAGGGAGATATAGAGAAACACTGTTTGGCAAAGGAAACTTGCTAGGGAGCCGGTTAAGGTAACAGAGTCCGTCACTATGGTAACACATTTGAATTAAGTTTCTTACTGGAATGTAAAACCTGGAGTTTCCCTCAAGTCATGGCTAACAAACCCCACTCTCTGGTTTTGGCCCCAGGTGTCATTGAAGTTCTGCTTCACTTAAAACATTATAGTATACGAGTCACATTTCCACTTTTGCAGATGCTGACGTGGATGACCTTGTGCTTATCATGAATATATTTGTTTGTTGTTGTTGTTGGCAGGGTCAGACGGAGTGTTATGAGTGCCAGCCCAAACCCACACAGAAGACCTTCCCTGGATGCACCATCCGCAACACTCCCTCGGAGCCCATCCACTGCATCGTGTGGGCCAAGTACCTGTTCAAGTGAGTGTGATGATGGAACTGTTCCAGCTGGAGCCAGCTACTGTATTTCCCTGTAAATAAATCGAGACGAATTAAATGGTATTCATAACAGATGCGTATTGTGTGATGTGCGTTTGTGTACAGCCAGTTGTTTGGAGAGGAGGATGCGGATCAGGAGGTCTCTCCCGACACTGCGGACCCAGAGGCCAGATGTGAGTACTTGTCATTCGTGCTTTGTGCATGGACACTCAGACACACACTTCCATTTAGATTACAGATGTTGTTGATGCACCAGGAACAGCTTTGTTATTTGACGAGATGGTTTGCTGGAGCTGCCAGAGGTGGACACGATTTTTTAAAATTATTATTTGTTTTGTTTGTTGTCCAGGGGACTCCGCGGCGGCAGCAGCTAAAGCCAGCGCCTCTGAGCAGGACGGAGATATCAAACGCGTCAGCACCAGGGAATGGGCGCGCTCCACCGGATACGACTCCGTGAAAATCTTCAACAAGGTCTGTTTACCCCGCTGATATGATCCGATCAAAATCTTTAGCAAGGTCTGTTTACCCCGCTGATATGTTCCGATCAGAATCTTCAACAAGGTCTTGGTGTTCCTCTGTAGTGCTTGTCTAAGGATGGCATCTGATATGTTGCTGCTTGTTTATTGACTGTGTGTGTGTTGCAGTTGTTTAAAGATGACATCAGGTACCTCCTAACGATGGACAAGTTGTGGAAGAAGAGGAAAGCCCCATTGCCTTTGGACTGGGAGGAGCTCCTGCAGCAAGGTATACAACAAAGCGCACGCAACCACAACACTGAAATATAAATACAAATATGTCAGTATTATACCCAAGTATAATAGGAATACCATACAGTAGTTGTGTCATTAGTTACAGCATAAGTCAAGTTACTTTATTTGTCCCCCAATGGGGCAATTTGTTGTGCAGCAAATTGTATAGTAAAAGTCACATACACCGTAAAGTAAAGAAGTTGCCTACCTTACAGGCATAGTTCAAAAACAGTAAAAACAGTACACAGTCAATAAATACATTGACATTTACAAGACATTGATTAGTTATCTCCTGCTCCAGTCATTGTTGTCATGTTAAACTGAGAGAAATGGAGGGTAACATGCGTGCGTACATGCGTGCTTGTGTGCGCAGCGGGCCAATCGGAGGCAGTGAGCGCAAGCGGACTGAAGGACCAGCAGGTGTTGGGGGTTCAGGGCTACGCCCAGATGTTCAGCAACAGCGTGGAGACACTGCGAGGAGACCTCCAGCAGAAAGGAGATGGAGCCGAACTTGTGTGGGACAAGGTAACATACCTGCAGCTTCCTTCCCCATATATATAGATGACCTCTGAGCACAGCTTTGGCCAAAAAATGACACAGCAACACACTCTCACTCACATACACACGTATAGGCCGAGGGGTTGAGCTATTCTTCTCTTGATTGGTGTGTCATTTTCAGGATGATTCTCCAGCAATGGACTTTGTGACAGCAGCTGCCAACCTGCGCATGCATATCTTCAGCATGAACATGAAGAGCCGCTTCGATGTCAAATGTAAGTGCAGACGAAATGTGCGTGTCTGTGTTTGATTTTAGTTTTGCGTAATGTCTCTGCCACGTGTCCTAATGTCAGGCGAGCGTCTGACTATCACGTAGCATTGAATGTTTGCTGCCCCCGCTGAATCCGTTAGATATGCACTTCTGTTGCGTCATGTCTCTTGCCCAATATACTGTCTCAATGTCACTGACTGAAGAAAATAGAAACAGGGCATCCGATTCACTGCTGAAGCTTTGTTTTAAGGGGGTGCTGTGGTGCTATTGCTTACAGCTCCCGTACCGTATTCTGGTTCCTGTGGGCACATTGACCCCGGTTTGAGTGTAGCCCGGGTCATTTCCTGATGCCATCCCATCTCTCTCTCCCACTCACTTCCTGTCACTCTCTCCACTGTCATATTAAAGGCATAAAGGACCCCAAAAAACATTTATATAAAAAGGACCCGCTACTTTTGTTGGATATCATTGGTCAAGCCTATCTGAGCCATTTTCCACTTTGTGCAAGTTGAATGTTAGCCTGAGAAAACTAGTCCTGTCTTACTTACTCTAATACCAGTGTTCAACTGGAGAACTGACGTGGGCAGCTTAGGCCTGTCTTAAGTCTGTTGTTCATGTTCATATTCATATTTCATGCTTACGGTGCATGATGTGAGCTTTGGATACACCCTGCTGTTTGTCAGTGATTTAATCGCAACAGGTGTGTGTGGCATCTCAACGGAATTGAGCTGTGGTTTTGCAACAGGCGTGTGAGTGTGCGTGCATGACTGCGTGTGTGCGCAAGTGTGTGTGGTATCTCATGTTTTCCCTCTGTTGTCCCATGCAGCCATGGCAGGGAACATCATTCCAGCCATTGCCACCACCAATGCCATCATTGCGGGACTCCTCGTGCTCGAGGGCCTGAAGATCCTCTCAGGAGACATGGACAAGTGCCGCACGGTAATCACACATGCACAACGAATAAGTGATGAGTCACTTATTCACAAATAAAACATTGCTGTGCATCACTTCACAGTATTTTTAGACTAGTATGCACATTTCAACTGATGGTAGAACAATTATGGCCTACTAATAATCACAGGTTCTTCTACGGCTCTTTTTGCATATCTTCTATTTGTATTATTTTGATGTGTTTCGGGCAAAAAAGTTCCTGGATATTAACTTGTATTGTTCAGCTCATGGCTGTCACATTGTTACCTAGTGCAGCTTTTTTTTTTTTAAAAAAGCAACGATAATCTCGGAGAAAATATGCGTCACATAAATGCCTTTCTCAAATAGAAGCTGATGCAGTTCAGCGATTTTGGAAAATATAAGCCTGGCTATTATTTGAAGTTTTAAGGTATGTTATTGTTCAGTCGCGTAACGTTGGCACATTTCTAACCTCTGTGTGTGTGCGTGTGTGTGTGTGTGTGTCTGTGTGTTTCAGATCTTCTTGAACAAGCAGCCCAACCCGCGTAAAAAGCTGCTGGTGCCCTGTGCCCTCGACCCGCCCAACTCCAACTGCTACGTGTGTGCCAGCCGCCCCGAGGTGACCGTCAGGCTCAACGTCCACAAAACACTCGTCCTGACCCTGCAAGACAAGGTAATGGGAAAATCCTCGTATGAAATACACTTGAGCTGTGTGTGTCTCTTTAGGCAATATGACACGCAACATTTGCGATGCCAAAAGTTCAGTGAGTTGTAGTATTAAATCGGTACACTGCAATTCAGTACCAATTTGGTAGAGAAGTCACTTGCTGTATGATTGACTTAATTCGCTTGTAAGTTATTGAGGAAACCTTTGAATGTGTCTTGATATGCAGACTGTATGTTTCTATAAATGTGTATCTACTAGGGTGTTAAACAATAGATAAATTAAACTTATGACTCATGCATGCCTGGTTGGCATTTTTTCTATTTGCTGACTTATGTTTATTGCAGTCATTTATAGATACAAAACATCCCCTTCTTTCTGAATTACACATTGAAAGGTGTAATTTTAAAGGCGTTAGTGTAACATTAGAGCACACACTGTTGTAAGTTGCAATGTTGTAAGTTTCTGTGTTTGTGTTATGGTAATTAGGTCATTGTACTTTGGTGTTTGATTGTCGTGTTTTTGTAGATCCTAAAAGAGAGGTTTGGGATGGTAGCTCCAGACGTCCAGATAGAGGATGGCAAAGGTACCATCCTCATCTCCTCCGAGGAGGGAGAGACTGAGGGTGAGTTTCTCCACCTGACCAGCAGGGGGAGACAAACTGCAGCACTCCACCACTCAATCACACACAGGAACACTGATCAGACAGACCACCACACAGCAACACTCTGGGTGCCTCTCAACCT
The DNA here is from genome assembly GCF_963854185.1 of Sardina pilchardus. Taxonomy (NCBI): domain Eukaryota; kingdom Metazoa; phylum Chordata; class Actinopteri; order Clupeiformes; family Clupeidae; genus Sardina; species Sardina pilchardus. The sequence continues at coordinate 25,563,660 of NC_085003.1, forward strand.
CTCTCCTCGATCCTCGATGCTCAGGCTTGTTCCCACTGATCTATAACTAACACTGGATAGACTATCCCATTGTTGCCGCCCAATTATTCTTTATGTAGATCAGTGAGGCCGAGGAAGAAAGGGAGGATGTATAAAAGACGAATGATAGGCACCTACAGCCCCACACATATGCACTCAGGGCTGTACACGACTCGGTAGTATCCTCACACGCACTAACTCTCACGTTACATAGCAATACATGGTGATGGCAATCACACAGGGAAGTAATACACAGGGCAGAAGTAGAGAATGCAGAGTACATTGACTAGTTGTAGAGAGTACAAACTACATTGCAGAGTTGTCCATTTATTTTGAGGAACAATGTTTCTGAACCTCCAGCTGAAGTGCAGAGCTCACAAATGAGTCCTCTGCTAACAGTTGTAGTCGTAGTGATTATTTGAAGAGAACAGGGCAAAAGATAAGGAAGCTACAAGGCTGTCGGTGGCAAACACTTTGCAACTAGATGGTTGCATGGTTGATGGTTTCTGCTGTTGGCACTGCTTAATTAAATCCTTCGCCATTGTTGCCTTGATAACAGTGCGATTGCTGTCTAAGACTTAGACTCTTAAGTCACACATCACAGACTTAAACAGACACCAGACCTACTGCGTACCACACACCCAGATTAACCCCCTCCCCCCGCCTCTGTGTGTGTTTCTGTAGCCAATAATAACAAGGTTTTGTCTGACTTTGGGATCCGGAACGGCAGCCGCCTCCAATCAGATGACTTCCTTCAGGACTACACACTCCAGGTGAACATCCTACACAGGTGCGTACAAGTGCTATTGTGTCTGTGTGTGTGTGTGTGTTTGTGTTTGTGTCTATTGTTTATTGTGCAAGACCTCTTGATTTTAGCTACATGTGTGTAGTGGGTGGGTGGGAGGGATTATATGATGATGTATCATCGTTGTAGTGGATGGAGTGGGGGCTTATCTGAGGTGTGTGTGTGTGTGTGTGTGTGTGTGTGTGTCAGTGAGGAACTGGAGAAGGATGTGGAGTTTGAAGTGGTGGGTGAGGTTCCTGAGAAAGGACCCGGACCAGCAGCAGCAGTTGAGGATGGGAAGAGCATCGCTAATGGCAACAAAGACTCCGCCCAGCCCTCCACCTCATCTAAAGGTGAGCATTTGTGACTTTCTTTGTGTGTTTGTGCTTATGTGAGTGAATATATGTATGCATGAATTTAATGTGTGTGTATGTATGTGTCTTAGTGTGTGTGTGTGTGTGTGTGTATGAATTTAAGCATGCATATTAGACATATTAGACACACACACACACACACACTATTGTGGTGTACTGTACTAATACATGTCAGCAGTGAAATGCTTCACTCTAAAATTGAATGTGTTGAAAACAACACAAACTGTGTTGTCCCTATCTGGACACAGAGACGTGTTAAAAACTGTGTAAGCTGTGTTGTTTTCAACACGTTTGTTGCATGTGCACCGGTATTATCTGTTCTCTCATTTGTGGTTTGTCTTCATGTGTGTTTATTTCTCCATCTGTCTCTCAGCCCCTGTAGAGGAGGATGATGACGATGTTCTCATTCTCGACTCCGATGAAGAGCCGTCGTCCAGCTCTGCCATGGACATTTCCACTAAGGGCGCATCATCAGCACAAAAAAGGAAGTTCGCCGACGCAGAGACTGGCGAATCAGTCGAATCCTCAACCAAACGCAAACGCCTGGACCAACCAACCGCCAGCGGGCAAGATGATGATGACGACGACGACGACATCATCGCCCTAGATTAAGCCACACCTTCCTCCTGGAAAGGTGCGCTTTCTGGTGTCGAGTTACATCCTGCCTCTCTGCCTGAACTGTAAATAGATCTGTACAAAACCGCGCCCCCTGTCTCTCGTTTCTGTTCTGCCATGGACTGAATCTGTTTCTCGGTTAAGCTTTTCTCCCAAATTGCGACTGATTCTGGTACGGGTCTGGCATTGAGCCGCCCCAGACAAAGCAGCTATATGGGATTGATTATGAGGGTTGATACAACCGTTGTTTTTCTGTTGTGGAACCAATGTGTTTTTTTTGTAGTTTTGCTTATCGTCTGGTCTCTTACGAGGGCCTGGAGGTGGGGAGGGGTGGGGGGTGCTTCATGATGATGATGATGATGATGATAATGATGTTTAGGAGAGGTTGATGTATTTCTTGTTATTTTATCCCCTATTGTCAGAAAAAAAAACTTTGCATATTTAAATTTTTTGTAAGAAAACCTTTGATGAAGCCCAACAGGACCTGAAATGTGTCAGTGTTTCCAGTGAGTCTTTGGTCATACAGTACGTAAACTACTCTCAAGGTCGGGAGGGATGGGGACAAGGTGCTGAACACGGAGGTGTTTTGTTTTTACGGTTTGTTTTGCTAGACCCGGTCAGGGTCCAGCACCTTATATGTGGTCAGCAACAAAACATACATACAGTTACTGTACGTGCAAACTCTCACACTCTTGTCGTGGAGTCCTAATAAAAGCATTACAGTACACACACCTGCTTTGTTTTTCATGCAGTTGAAGACGGTGTGTGTGTTGCCATTATCAGAACTTTCTTATCTTTAAAGATATAAGCAGATACAACAGTTACATGAAAGGATGCAGGTGTTCCTGTGTAGCAGGTCAGCGCTGGGATTTCTGAACGGGGCTTTTATTTTGGAGGGCATTTGATTTGTAATGTACACGTGGTAGACTTATTTTGAAGAGCTACCTTTGAGAGCTACCTGAATTTCACAGTATCCAGCAGTAACATTTATATTTAATCCGTTCCCCTACATTCAATACATTGAATACATTGGGGCAGCCGTGGCCTACTGGTTAGGGCTTCGGGCTTTTAACCTGAGGGTTGCCGGTTCGCTCCCCGATCAGTCCACGCTGAAGTGCCCTTGAGCAAGGCACCTAACCCCTCACTGCTCCCCGAGCGCAGCTGGTTGGGTAGGCAGCTCACTGCTCTGGGTTGTGTGATTCACCTCACTGTGTGTTCAGTGTGTGTTCACTAATTCGGTTAAATTGGGTTAAATGCAGAGAACTGAATTTCCCTCACGGGATCAAAAAAGTATATATTCTATTCTATTACAATATTCATTCCTATACAATAGGAACATTTGGAATGCGGAATACGGTCAGTCCTTTCTCACCACAGTAGATGTACAGCAAAGATTCTAGAGCGGAGCGTAGTGCTCTATGATCTTTGATGTACAGTAGATATTGCCTCTGTAAGGAAAGGAGCATGACTATGGTGTCATGTAAACGTGTTAAGACAACTAAAGAACGGGTCGTACAGGACAGGTCACAACAGCTTAAACACAAATACCACAGAGATGTCCTTGATTTCTCTGTTCCCTGTGGACAATAAATACTGCATGACAGATTATCTACTCAACCGATTATTTTTTTTGAGGATTTAGGCTGAACTGGACTTAGACTGGATTTAGGTAGATTTAGATCCAGATGTAAATTAGATTAGCTAGATTTACAAAAATGAATAAGAAACCATTCAATAATGCGGGACTTCTGGTTCACAGCTGCACTACTCTTCAAAGTTGTTCAGTTGTCATCGTCTGTTTTGAGCTCCACCTTTCTACATCATTTAGATGATATCCACACAACAATCAGAGATATGAGCCAAGTGTAATGTGCAGACTGAGCAAGGTACCTAGTCTGGTCAAATGGAGATGCTTATACATTCAGCCAAAAAGATATAAGTAACATTACGTCAGTTGATTATGTAAGGCTGGTCTGTATTCTTCTACCCTAAATGTTGTGTTAATATGTCTGTACTCTCATTGTTCATATTTCAGTGGCACAAATGTGTTTCTGGTCCTAAAAATATAGTTATTTTTGCACTTCTCTTCCAAAAACAGATATAATTGTTCCGAGCACAACCATAATAGCCTCCTGTAGGTGTTTGCCCGGGTTTGGACTTGAGTCTTAAAACAGGCAGCAGATAACTGCTTTATCATGACTTTGGCAAACAAATTCCTCTCCTTGGAAATTTCAGTTGTTGGTAACTGGCACTAAACTATCCTCTCTTTTTTTGGACAAAATTGGATATACTCACAAAAAGTTGTGGATAAAAATCAGTAAAAGCTGGCTTTTGGGTGAAATTAGTACAGAAAGTACTGAAACATTGAGCTGTCAGACATGCTCATTCAAAAGTTTAGAGAAGGTCACATTAAGTTCACCTGTGAATGTTATAGTGGATTTAAGGTTCATCCTGAAATTCCACCCGAAAGCTGAATATCCCTGACTTTTTGTGAGTAGTACAGTAGTACAGGTTATGTGTGTGATATTACATTTACAGTTGCTGCTTGAAGGTTTGTGAACCCTCATTATATATTCAACTAAAGTGGTTTAGTTCACAAAAACTCAAAATATAACATTTGCAAAAGTATGTGAACCCATGTAGTTAATTTCTTGCAGCAACGCCTTTTGCAACCACTTCAACCAAACGTCTTCTGTAGCCTACCCATTAACCAGTGTCTCACATCTGGTTCTTCGGATTTTTGCCTACTCCTTGCAGAACTTCCAGAGAAGTTGGAGGGACATCTGGCATGTAGTGTCCGCCTCAGATCTAGCCAAAACATTTCTACTAAATTGAGGTCTGGACTTTGACCAGGCCAATCCAGTGTATGAATTCTCTTTATCTCAAGCCATTCCATTCCTTGGTCATTTTGCTCGAATGCTCATAGGGTAATTGTCTTGTTGTAAAATCTATTTCCTCCCTAGCGTTATCTCCCCGACTGACATGAGGATCAGATCAGATCAATAATTTGTTGATTGGCCTGAGAATTCATGATTTCCTGGATGATATGTAGTCGTTCAGGTCCAGAGGCAGAAAAACAGCTCCACATTTCCATCATGCTTCACTGTATGTTGAGAATGGGTTTGTTCTTGGTATACAGTGGCTTTCCTCCAAACATGACTATTTGGATTGTGACCAGACAGACACTTCTATTTTAGACACACCTGTCCAGAGAAAGGACCTTCAGAAGGCCTTTAAAAGAATTGGGAGCTTTATTATTTCTTGAGAGCAGAGGTTTCCTTCTAGCAAACCTCCCATGTGGTGTCTGTTTCAGCTCCATCTAGTGTGTAGACGATTTATTCCAGATGCTGCCAACGAGTGCCATGATGATGCCGTGGGTTACTTTGTTCTTTGGGAGAAAAAAAAGGGGGGGAAGACAGTAATGATGTCATATTGCATGACAAAAACAAGCCCAGTAAAAAAACAAAATACGCACACGCTATGTGGGCAGAGTCCACAGAACAACTGTTTATGTGCCCAGATGCAGCTGATCTGTCGGTGGGGAGAGTTCACTGAACTTTGACCGATTTGGCGCTGTGTATTAGCAAAATAGAACTGCGCATCCTTTCACGAGCAGAAGTTACAGTACAGCTATCTGTTAACGATTGCATGAGTCAAAGATGATTTAAGCCTAGGCCTACTACTAGCCTACATGGACGTATCAAATGTAAATAGTTACACAGTGATAATACTTTAAATGGTTGAGGGTTTTTTTAAATGATAATACTTTAACCGTCTGAGTTGAGTTCATAAAAATGATGAGACGCTCTCTCCATGTGGATTAGACTTAATATGTAAATGTGTGCGTAAGAGGAAGTTCATCGAGCCGCCCCTCATGAGGCGAATTTGATTGGCTACTTCTGCAGACCCCCACCCTTGCCACCAACATCAATCGAGTCACAGAGGCCGTTTCGAGTCCCTCAGGACATTTAAATATCCTGAGCATAACCTTGTACACTACAGTCGTACCAGTCTCTAGAAGTCATCAAAAGTCATTCCCGGTGATTTTTTTTGCTTGTTATTCTTGGTCCCGCCAATCAGCGAAGACATCGTTGACTACGTATTCACTTGTTAGCCATCTAGCCGCAGCTCAGGGTAGTGTATAACAGAATGTGCTAGTTTTCAAAACATAGGTACGGATGACGGTAGCGTAAGCACATCGAGGAAACTGATTCAAAGACAAGAGCCATCATCGCCTCAACAGAAGTGTCACACCCGTAAGTGGCAGTCTAAAAGGGGACCGACAAGAGAAAAGCTGCATTGTAGGCTACGAACAGCTGTCTGGAAACAGCATGGTCACTCTATCTGCAATTCTAACTCCGCTTGGCCGTCAGCTTCAGAGACGGCTCCGCAAAGAGCTGCGAGACCATCGCTGGATTCCTGTTCGGAGATGCAGCTTAACAGTGTGCTCGAGCAAATATGTACTCTCTCAAAGTAAGTGTTTGAATTTGCTGCCTTTAAACTGTACGTATTGAAAATGTGTGGAGTTGTCTCATCTAACGAGTAAGCAACCGTGTTTGGTCAGGCACGATAGGTCAGGGGGAGCTAACGTTACAGCCACCGAACCCCATTTAGGCAATCACCTCGAATGTAGGGCATATTGTGCCAAACCCAAACTTAATGATAAGAAATGAAGGCGTCGCCTTTATGTTATATTGCCTTTTCAAACGTTTGTTTTTGTGTTTTCTGTATTTAGCTAGTTCTCGTCCTCGTTTATGGTATTTAACTCTAATATCTTGTGTGTACGCTCCACAGAGTGGGGGTGCTTACTGGTGTTGTGGTTGGCAGCTTCCGGGTGTGCTAGACTAAAGATTATCATTTTGGGAAAGAACAAGCAAGCACCACATGATGTTTTATCACACACTGCATGAGTAATGTACAAAATGTCCTATTGAAAAGGTGTACTGTCACAATTTCAGTTAATGTTTCCCTACACAATGCAATAGACTACATCTGACAACTTGAAACCTTATACATTCTTAGCAGGATTTTTTTTTAGTTGGGCAAAGGTTTGAAGCCACACCTGGCACTGGTTTGGTGGGTTCGATCCGTTGGTAGTAACCCAAAATAACTTGGCACAGTCAATGGCAGGCCTACGGAAACACTGGCGTGTGGAGGCGGGCTGGTTGATGAGAGAAAGAGAGCTGGCATGCCGTCTGCTTGACAGGTCTTGTCAGTGAATGGAGAATGTGTTGTCCTGCCTTTTGAACAGAGAAGAAAAACATATGTACTAAGGAGTGGCGTGTGTGTGTGTGTGTTTGTGTGTGTGTGTGTGTGTGTGTGTGTGTGTGTTTTCTAATCCCTCCTGACAGGACCAACAAGTTTAGTCAGATGTGCTGGTCATGTGATGTCGTTCATTACTTCAGTTACTTCAACTGCATGTTAGGTTTGAACCTTAAAGGTACACTATGCAAGATTTTCACCTAAAGTTACAAAGCCAATTAGATCAACTGATGCAACTTCAGGAATGGCGGTCCGACAAATCTCACAATAATCGTGAAACATTACCTCGCAGTAGACTGGGTAAACCCCGCTAGCGAGACTATAGCTCTTTGGAGATCATTTTTGCCTGTTGCTACCTCCAACAAAAACAAAAACATTTTCATTGTGTAGGCTAGGGGGGATAAGTCAGGAGACGTTTGCTATTTTCAACAACAGAAAATATAAATATATGGTGACTCTAGAGAGGGAGCTCTCGCCAAAAATAGCTCAACCTGCATACTAGTGTAGGCTACCTGGTGACAGGTGTGTCCTTCTGCCATCACAATTGGACATGACTGTTCATTGTAGCCTATTGACTTATCAGTTCATTAATTATCATCATTATATGTAATGACTAAGAATATTGTAGTGTTAGCCTATCTAATTTGAATTATTCTGATTCTGAAATGTATGATCCAGACTGCATCTTGTCAGGCAAGAAAAGGCAAAAAAGCTATCAGTAGGGCCTACATAGGACTACTTGATGATTTTATCCGTATCCAGTTGAATATGTTTGTTAAATTATTGAACATCACTGACTGGACTACCCTCAATGAACTTTTGAGAATAACTGAAGGTTGAATAAATAAAATGACAGAAATGATATTGTACAAAAGCCAAGAATTGTTGTTTTTTCATCTTCTATGTGAAGCACATTTCTTGGTCTTTTGCCTACTTTTTTGTTTAATGTGAAAGAAATGATTGTTGCATACACATTTGTAAGCCTGTTATTTTATTTAACTGTATGGAAATGTTATTTCTAGTTACAAGTGAAATCAGACCCATCTGTTCAGTAGATTTTAATGGGCAACTTCATTTTTGAGACTTTGCATTTGAGGCAAGTTTTATTTGAGATCATCCTGTGCTTTTCTAACATCAAGGATTTGAACTGATTTGATGGGACATGGTTGACTTTGTGACTGTAGGGGTGCCCCCTAGGGGTCAGTACCAAAACAACATGATAATGGAAAACAAAACATCACATTCTTTATTTGCTTTTCCTCTTTAAAAATGTGTGGGAAAACATTCTGACATTTGCCTGCTAGGCATATTCTGCCAGCTAGCTTACCTCAAAGAAGTTCTTCTTGGGCTTGGTAAAAGGCAACACGCTTGCTTGTTTTAATGAAATGCCTTAGGGGCAGTATTTGTTAAGGAATTACATTTGCTAAATTGGATTATCATTGTAGGCTACAGTCTGCTTCTTTTAACAGAACCAACTGGTAAAATAGTCTTTCAAGAAGGCTAGGATATTTTTTACTTTTATACTTTAAATAGGCCTACATTTCAGAGCCTAGTCTACTTTGTTACTTTTACTCGAGTAAAGTTGAATCACTGTTTATACTTTTACTAGTCTTTTCTTTTTCTTTCTTTCTTTTATATATATATATATATATATATATATATATATATATATATATATATATATATATATATAAAAATGGTGGCCAGATGAGGTAGGTCAAGACTGGGAAATGTTGTCCTTGGTGGAGACATACCTTAGGCTAATAGAGATGCTGAGGCTACACCAGACTGCTTAAAGCAAGTGAACACACACACACACACACACACACACACACTCAAAAATCAAATGCACAAACCCTATCCTCTAAATGGACAGACAGAGATTATAATAGAGAATCCAACACTTGACTTCACTTCAAGTCTAGTTCCTGATGCTCTGTCAGCACATTTAGCGCTCACATGAAGGCTACACAGGAAGAAGCACAACTTGAAAAACAGCTTCTTTTAAGAGAATAGTAGGTTGGCTCGTTCTCTTCATAGTATCAATTTCATCTCGTATAATTTTCCTGAAACAGCTCTCTGAATCAATAGGAAGTCATCCACGTGATGTCGAGTCATTACTTTATGGCACTTTCTTCAAGTTTTGCGTTCCGTGGCGGTAGGCGATTTGCTTGTAAGGTGCAGACTTGAGCATTTTTAAGCAAAGAAAGAACCTTTCAGGAGTATGTGATATTAAACTACGATCGTTAAATCTCCAAGTTTGAGTCCAGCTGTGACGGCGGCTACCCACATTCCAACTGTCAGTTTCTTGAGCGCAGTTCTTCTCAATGATGTTAAGACAGGAGGAAGTAATTCATTTTTTCCGACCATAACCGTTTGGAGACTGTCAAGGAAGGACAGATTGTCCGAAGTAGCCTTGCCGTGAGGTTCATTTAGTTTGACATTATTTTTGCTTTTAAACATGTGTTCATCTGCTTTGGAGGCCGCTGAGTTAACGAAACGTGAGTTATGTTTTACGCATCCTGTTTTAAAGTAGTAAACCAGCGTAGCCTACCACATATTATTTGTCTTTGTTTTAAGCAGCGTGGTCCTTGCCTATATATGTCCATGCGTCGTCGTAGATGGTTTAACCCTTGCTATGTGTCTTTCTTACAGTGCACCCGATCTGGCAGAGTCCGCTGGCTGTCCCCGGAGGAGACCGCCAATCGCCCATCGATATAGCGGTGCGCAAGACGCAGCAAGATCGGCAACTCAAGCCGCTGGAGATGAACTACGACCCACGGACCTGCCAACAAATCTGGAATAACGGTTACTCGTTCATAGTTGAATATGACGACACGAGCGACAGATCAAGTGAGGATATCAACTGAACTCTCCCTTATAAGACCATTATGTCCATCTGATTCATCTTCACCTTAGTTACTGATATATTGTATTATATCAATATCAAATGTGTCAATACTTATAAAAGGCTTTCTTGGCTTGTAAGAGTGCACACTGAGGGTTTATTGAGGTTTCTCTCAACTTCTGCTTTCAGCTATTAAGGGAGGACCATTAGAAGACCAGTTTAGACTCTGCCAATTCCATTTCCACTGGGGCGAGTCCAATGCTTGGGGGTCTGAGCACTCCATCGACCGACGGCTGTTTCCTGCAGAGGTAGTGTTTGTGTGTGTGTCTGTGTGAGTGTGCCTGTGTTTGTCAGGACTCGCTGGAGACAGGGGTCAGGCCTATGCCCACCAAAGCATTGTGTTTTGCCCACCCAAACAAGTCAATATGTATTTTTTTTGTGTGTGGACTTTGTTTTCAGTTGGGCATCCAGCTTTCACTGTAGATGAGTAGGCGTTGAGCAGTGAGGCAGCTACAGTGCTACGCTAGGCATGATTTTAAAGATGCCTAGTTGCTCTGTTGGCTGCAGCAACTCGTGCTAGGTAGTAGCCTACCAATGTTTTTGTGTTTATTTTTTGTGTTTATGTTTTTTTTTGTCTATTTAAATTTTTTATCCATTTTGACCTTTAGTGTGTTGCCCATCAAACTTTTCTAACAGCCCACCCAAATGTTATAGGCTAGATTAGAATGTGTGTGTATGTTATAGGCTAGATTAGAACGTGTGTGTGTGTGTGTGTGTGTGTGTGTGTGTGTGTGTGTGTGTGTGTGTGTGTGTGTGTGTGTGTGTGTGTGTGTGTGTGTGTGTGTGTGTGTGTGTGTGTGTGTGTGTGTGTGTGTGTGTGTGTGTGTGTGTGATGAGAGGTGCCATGAGTCACACTCAGTATATTGTCAGTGGGGTCCAGGTTATCACACATAGCAAAGCTCAAGAAGTGGAGTGGTCAGAGAAGTTTGAATGGAGCAAGATCACACTGACCGTTAGCAAGTGTGCTTTGAATTGCTGTGCGTGTGTGTGCAAGTGGTAAGTGGGAATGATTAGAAGTGTGTGTGGCATGAGAAGTTTGTGTGGCATGAGGGGGCAGCCCTGTGCCAAGGACAGTGAAGCTCTATGACCTCTAGACGTAGACGACGCCATTTATAAATCACCTGGAATGTACTGCATGCTCTCTGTGTCCGTGTGTGTGTGTGCCTGCCAGCGACTGCGCAACACATTCTGCATCATCTCTTCTGTCACTGCGGCCTGATGGCGTGGGATTCTATTTTAATAACGCACACCTTCATTAGTTATGTAATATTAGAGGCTGTGTGTGGGTGGGTGTGTGGGTGGGTGTGCCTGTGAGTGTGTGTGTGCGCCTGTGAGTGTGTGTGTGCGTGTGTGTTGGTATCTTTGTGTATGGGCAACGTTTTATATTTCACCAAGACTTGATGTTGTAAACGATCTCTATTTGCGCAAAAGGGCTGAACTTGGTGTCCAGACAATGGGGCTTTCAGAAGCAGTCGTGAAGGACTGGGGGAGTACAGGGTGGTAGAGCAAGTTAGAGTCACGTAGAGCTTGGAGTGATCTGAGTGATCGTCTCCTTTTGTTCCTTAGAGACCATTGTTCTTTAGAAACTCATTGTAGATTACATCAGGAGTCAGAGTGTGTGTGTGTGTGTGTGTGTGTTAAAGCCTTTTTGTCTTTCTCAGCTTTCAACAGTTGTTCCTTGTTCCTTATTGCTTTGAGATTTGCCATCAGTTTAGAATGGGGAAATGGACCGTGGGAACAGTATACAGTACGCACTGAACATGACCACATCAGTGTATAGGGTAACCCTAAACATATGGTGACCATTGGTCTATCTTCACAGCTTCACCTGGTCCACTGGAACGCTGACAAGTACAGTCTGTTTGAGGAGGCAGTGATGGAGGAGAACGGCCTTGGTGTCCTTGGAGTCTTCCTCAAGGTGCGTCTCTTCCCTTAGACTGGTCCTCTCCTCTCCTCCTCTCTCTTCTCCTCTAGACTGGTCCTCTCCTCACTCCCCTCCTCTTTTCCTTTCCTCTTCTCCTTTCTTCTCTTCTCCTCTCCTCTCCTCTCCACTCTCTACTCTCTCTAAAGAGCTAAAGATGTGATTTTTCTCTTCACAGTTAGGGAAGAGGCATGAAGGCCTGCAGAAACTTGTGGACGCTCTACCCGCTGTCAGGCACAAGGTGAGTCGAAGAGTGTGTGTGTGTGTGTAATTATGTGTGTGTGTGTGTGTGTGTGTGTGAGAGAGAGAGAGAGAGAGAGAGAGAGAAATAGAGAGAGAGATCAACAGTATTATGAAATATATTTTATTTGAATAGCTTATCTATAGCCCAGTATAAAAGGAATCATTCTTAAGTTAAGCTTAAAAGGAATCTGTTGTTCTAACAGTGCAAAGAGAGCATACTATCTTTTGTGTTTGTGCATATTCGATATGTGAGAGTAAGTCTTGAATTTAAGTGAGTTTAAGTTCCGCAAGTTTATTAGTCTACTCTAATGCACCTCTTCATTGCTATATATCATTATTGAGCTTACTGTGTGTGTGTGTGTGTGTGTGTGATGTCTCCTCAGGACAGTGTTGTGGAATTTGGCCGCTTTGATCCCGCTTGCTTGCTGCCGGAGAACACGCAGGACTACTGGACCTACGCCGGGTCACTGACTACCCCCCCGCTTACGGAAGCGGTCACCTGGATGCTCTTGAAGCAGCCAATCGAAGTCAGCCATGACCAGGTAAACTTAATCGGAACCGCTGGCGTCCGAGACAGAGACCACCGAAGCCTCGGCCCGTCGCGAAAAATAACTGATAAAAGATATTCTGCAACGCCTCTGATATTCTTGCCTTCTGTAGTGTTCCGATACAGTGTTCTAGCACTTCTGTAGTAAGTCCCCAAATACTGTGAGATTACTACAATATGTTGTCCCAGAATGCTGTGCTTTTTCGTTAGGGCTGTGTCATTTTGTGTTTCCAAACTGCGCATTTGTTAGTCTGAATGGCTCCAATCTTGTTTCACCTGCTTAACTGAAGAGATTCATTCACATGAGATGGTTTGAGTTTGACCGTAGCTTCAGTCAGGGTTTTAGGTCAAGAGTTATCTCAATGCGGTTCAGTAAGTTGTTATTCATTGAGCCTTTCTGTTTACATCTCAAACTCCTCTATGCAGGGCGCTATAGTCCTGTGGTACAATGGGGTGAATATGAACTGGCCTCCACCCTGCTCTTAATGAAGTAATTAGGCACTCAGGCATTCATTGGCTGTAATCACAAGGGAGTATAGTCTTTCTCATGAGCTCAGTAGAATAGGTGAGCTGGTCCCTTTGAAACACACACACACACACAGATAAACAGACACATTCACACATAGACAAGCACATACACACACACACACACACACACACACACACAGAGAGATAAACAGACACATTCACACACACACACACACACACACACACACACACACACACACACACACACACACGCACACTTTTCTTGAGACGGTACATTCTGTGCTGTCAGAGATAATGGAAAGAGAGGGTGTTTGTTGGGGGTAGAACACCGCACAGTCACACCCACGTGGCCTTGAACTCAGGTCTCCACGGTAACAGTCATGCTCTCCTAGTGTGAGGGAAGGCTATGCTGTTGTGATTGACGTGAGCTCTCCAGGTAATGATGAGCTGAGCTAGGCTAGCATGCAGTAGCCTTTAAAGTTGTTGGTTCAATACCTGGCTTCCACCATTTTGTCCTTGAGCAAGGAACTTAACCTTGAGTTGCTCTGAGGACCCCTTGTAATGTAATTGAAATATGTAAATCATTTTGGATAAAACCATCTGTTAAATGAATAAATGTGAATTATGTTTGTTTGAAACTTAACTGTGTCAGAGGAAAGGACAGGAAATGAGAGAATATATACAGTGGTTAATTGCATCGTTGACAAAAATGCAGCCATTTGGCAGTCAGCTGTTGCTAGTTTGAGAAATGACAAAATACGTGTTTTTGTGTGCTGGAGAGTGTTTATTGAACATTCATGTAGTATTAATTAAGTGTTAAGTGAATTATGTAGTAAGTTGTTCACTGCGTGATCGTGGTGTTGCTAGGAGGTGGTGTGGTCAGATTTGATCCTGTTTGTCCAGTGGGACCACAGGGGGCTCTGTCAACAGGACAGAATGTTCCCCAGCGCTATGGCAACCAGGAAAGGGGAGGGAGCAGTTGATGGGTCAGAAACCAGAGACTACTGGCTGAAAGCTGTCCAGCAACTTTTTTCCACCTCTTATTGACCACTCATTCTCTCTCTCTCTCGCTCTCTTTCCCCCCCTTTCTCCCTCCCTCTCTTTCCCTTTTTACTGTTTGGACCTAACATTATTTCTCTCTCTCCTTCTCTCTTTTCACTCTCTCTCTGTCCCCTTATTACTATTCGTAAACACCTTTTATCTCTCTCTCTCTTTCCCCCCTTCCCCTTTTCCTGTTTGTATATCTTTATGTGCCGACCTTTAACTCTCCTTCTCTCCCTTTCTCCCTTCTCCCCCTCTCCCTCCCTCCTTTTCCTGCAGTTGGCTGTGTTCCGTAGTCTACTGTTTACGTCGGCGGAGGAGGAGGTCCAGAGGAGTATGGTGAATAACTTCCGGGTGCAGCAGCCTCTGTGCGGCCGTAGCGTCCGCTCATCCTTCGACCCCTTCCACCACGGGGACCCCCATGCCCACTAAAAGCCCCCGCCCATGGATTTGCTGTCCAATCCCGTGAGGACTTTGTTTGCGAGACGTCCCTTCCGACCAATCACCTGTCAGCATATCAAGAAGGCAGCCCATCACTCCAGTGGCTCTTATTGGTGTCATGACCAGGACATTCTGCCATCAGACCTCAAGAAGATTTGCCTGTGACGTTTCACAGGCTTTGAAACTGTTTTAATAGTTCTTAATGGTTTTTAGGATTGTAGTGGCTTAGGAATAGGAATTGGCATTCGCTAGAATATACTTTTATCAGTAGCTTCAGTCATGTGAGTTCTGAATGCTTTTAGCACTTACTTACAAGGACTCCTGGCAAACTTATCTCTATGTATGTTTGTGTGAGTTGTGCACTTGAAAGGGGGCACCTTGTAGCCTGTAGCAGAGTTATAGCGCCCTCTAGTGTGCTGGACTACACACATACAGTCACCCTTTAAGTTGCCTCAATCAAATCAAACAGCATTTTTTAATGACATTTTTTTTAATGACACTTACAATACTATTGGCAGCTTCCAGCACTTGCAGCCTTTTCTAATGATATCTCCACATCTATGCCCTTTACATGCTCGCCCACTCACTCACATACTCTACTGAAGCTGTTGAGTGCACAAGAGTGATCGGTGAAGCACGCACACACACACACACACACACACACACACACAAAGATTACATGGACACACAACACATACACACATTCTCTCTCTGTATCTCTTACACACACATGCATATTACTACAATTAATGCACAATCAACAGTGCTTAGTTCATCATGTGATGCCTGCAGAAAAGTCCCCTCATTGCCTTTACACAACTAGCTCTCTGTCTATCTCTCTCATCAGTCAATACTGCGCGTGTGTGTGTGTGTGTGTGTGTGTGTGTGTGTGTGTGTGTGTGTGTGTGTGTGTGTGTGTGTGTGTGTGTGTGTGTGTGTGTGTGTGTGTGTGTGTGTGTGTGTGTGTGTGTGTGTGTGTGTGTGTGTGTGTGTGTGTGTGTGTGTGTGTGTGTGTGTGTGTGTGTGTGTGTGTGTGATCAGTTTTAGATCAGATTTGGGTGGTTGAGAGTGCACCACTTATTGATCCCAATGCGACAGAGGCTTGGCTGGTGCTGGTGTTGTGCCCTGCCTGTGTGTGCAGTCTGTGTTACATTAACGTGTACAGACTGTGTGTGTGTGTGTGTGTGTGCGCGTGCGTGTGCACTAGTGGTGGTGCTTTTCTTCTTCCTTCTGGAATGTTATGTGCATTCGCTCCACTCACCGTGCCTCTCCCTCCAGTGAAGTGACGGCTCGTTCACCCGTCAGAGCACTGGAGCAACATCCATCTGGTGTCTCTGCTGTAATTACAACTTATGACCAGCAGGGGCAGCGTTGCTCCATGCATCCAGGAACACTACTCCATCTGCCAGGGCATAGCATAGCTGAGGCTGAGGCTTGTTTAGAGTTTAGAGTTTAGGGGTTTAGGGGTTTAGGGGTTTAAGCTTTAGGGTCAGAGGTGTAGACTTACCTCATGTGTGACTTTGAGGACAAGTGTAAACGGACTCACGAGGGACCAGTTGGGAGGATTATACTCCGCAACACCCTGCATTCCAGGCCAGTTTTTTTTCTCTCACTCTCTCTCTCTGTGTGTGTACAATAATATTCACTAGGAAAGGAAAGGGCTTTGATGGAAGAGGTCACGGGGGTTGTTTCTGTTTGGTTTCCGTTCTTGTTGGATTTCCACATTTTCTGTTCAGATGGTGGCGGCAGCCGGTTCCTCATCCATTCAGAGGGGGTGTGGTGGGCGCCAGGCTCGGAGAGCAGCAGGAAGGGGGCGTATAGGAGAGGGAGGGGGGGGGGGTAGAGCTGAGGGAGAGAAAGAGAGGGGGAGAGGGGGGTGGGGTTCATGGGAGCGCTCCAGGGAGGATGGTTGTCTTATTGGCTTTAGGATCAGTGACCACAGCGCTGCTAAAGAAACTGGCCCTTTGCCATCTGGCCCCACCCCATCCAGCCCCTCACACTGTCACACACACACACTCACACACTCACACACTCTCTCACACACTCTCACACTCATATGCGCACTCTTGTTCACACACACTCAGCTTGACGGGGGGAGCAGTCTGATGCTAACCTGAGCTGAAGGCTGGAGCTGGCTGTGCAAACAGCTGTATAAAGGAAGAGGCGGCTGTATCATCCCACCTGCTCATCTCTCTCTCTTTCTCTCATACACACACACACACACACACACACACACAGGGGCCCCTCTCACATCAGGAGGTCCGGAACAAGGCTTGGGTTTGTGTATTTCGGTTAGAGGGTCGAGTACGTATTGTCGAAAGGGATATGCATAATGTAAGAAGACATTGAGATTGTTTGGGTTTTTAGTGCTTTATTGGTTTCAGTAGAGGCAAAACTGGAGAGATGAAAGCCCTGCTGATTAGAATTAGAGTAGCTTTGCTGTATCGGGAAATGGGCTGCGAAGCCTTTTAGGAAATGGAATTTATCTAAAATTAAATCTTACATTGATATCTTGAAATTAGTATATGAATGCAACCACAGCGTTTTTTTTTCCTGATGTCATGTAGTATCACACTCTGAAAGAGATATTTATATTGTACTGTATACTTCAGCTGCCTTTTTTTTTTACTTTACATGGACTTACAAAACAATCATGCAAAATGTACGCACAAATTTGTTTGGAATGGTTTCTCATGCATGCAGACTATGCCATTTTGTGTTGGTGTTTTCTGTAGGCAAGTGAAATGTGGCGTTGTGTGTGTGTGTGTGTGTGTGCGGGTGCGCGCGTGTGTGTGTGTGCACGTGTGTGTGTGCACGTGTGTGTGTGTGTGCGCGCATGTGAGTGTATATGTGTGTATACGTGTGTAAAATTAACTATGTATATGTGTTCTATGTGTTTTACCGCCGAAGCACAGTCCGGTTCCGTGTAGATCTGTAGGAAACGACCTGTTCTCAGCATGTACTGTTGGGCCAGCTGTAGAGCTCAGTTCTCCCGCTGGCGCAAGCGGAACTATGAGATCAGAGCCCGGTTCTATAAGTCCATTCAGAGCTCAGATGTGTGGACAGAGCTCACTCCCAATGTGCAAAGGCCTTGATACGATGCTGGCTGGTACGTCACCTATCAAAGTTCGACAAACTTTTAACAATTTTAAAGATTATTAATTATATCATTAGAGATTATTAATAAATGAACATAGAGATCCTTGTTCTTGATGTGAACAATAATAAATATATTCTGCTCCTAGTTGTGTATCTCAGTGCCTGTTCTTGTGTGTGTGTGTGTGAGAGGATGTGTGTGTGTGGGCAGAGTTTGAGCTGGGGGTGGTTTTTGGGTACAGGAGTTCAGCAGTCTCTCCATGTAAAAATAAAAAAAACATTTTTATCTTTGGGTTGAGGAAACACAAGTCCTGACCACTTCAAATAAAACTAATGTAAATAGGAAGCTGGACACATGTTTCCTACTTCTGAAAAACTCACCGAACTAAAGCCCGAATGTAGTTGTGCACTTTAGACTAATCCAAGACTGTATACATTCGGCAAAGCTATTAATTCAAATGTGAGTTAATTTGTTAGTTATTTACTTTTGTATTACTGTGCATTCATATCTTCAGGCTGTTAACAAAGATGGCAAATGTCCAAGCACGCTCCCATTTATTTGCATAGCTGGGAATTGACACGACAAAGTGACAAGCTACTGACTTTGATTAATGGAATGTGTGGGTGCAGGTTGGCATGAATAAGAATGCCATGCAAATGCTACCTGATCAGCCACAGGAAGGACCCGTTGATCAGCTGAAGCATTCAGTTGTTTGTCTTACGAGAAAGACTGGGCTCTTGGGACCGTAGGAACTGAACCTATTCAGAGTATAAATAAGGGCCAAATCTGAAAAAATATCAATGTCTCCATCTGCTCCCAAAGCCATGTCATGATGTGCGACATTTAGACTCAAAGCGAGGTGTTCCAAGGTTTAGTGACAAACAAAAGTGAACTCCAAGTAGGTGGCAATAATCCTTAAACAGGTTTTTGTTTTGGGAAGGGTTTACCGCTCACTTAAAGCAGAAAGCCTGGTTTGACAAATAAATCACCATGACCACCATCCATCGTAGCACTGATTAAGCTCAGATACTGTAGCTAGTTCAGCGTTTGTCCAGCCTAGAAAGTCCAGGTATTACTAGGGCCCCAAGGGAGAAAAGGCTGGGATGTCTTTTATTTTTCCTGAATATTTTCATTTCTAAATTAACCTCCTGAGAACTAGGGTATACATTTGAATGCATTTTTCATTTCTCTTAGTTAGTTTAGTTTATTAGGGCTTTGTGTGTATACAAAATAAATGTCACCTCTATGCATCAAGTAGTATTTGAGAAAAGTGATGTCCTCATTGGAGGACATTGGGCCTATTTTTATCATAAAACGAACACATATTCTCTTGATATACAAAAACAATCTTGCAATGACATCTCTTGGGGGGTGTCATTGCGAGACGTTATGAGTATTGAGAAAACGTACACTCCTTTTATTATATTGTGTCATCCTTATACTAGATTGCCGACGCCTTATAGGAAAGGAAAATTCTAGGATTTTTTTCACATGGATCTCTTTTTCTGTTGGTACGAGAAAAAAAGAGAAAAACAATCAGTTCTACGTAATTCGAGTTTCTGCAGCCAACAGCTTGAATAGCCCGGCAGCTGCAGTCTTATACTATGCGGGCATGATTTTAAATATTTTCCCAGAGTGTAATACTGCTGCCTGGCTCCTCTGTTGACGGAGATGGGCAAAAAACACATTTAGAGTAAAATATCAAATACCCTCATTTTAAGCTTATCAAAGATACACTCAAAAATTATCTAACATTGTCAATGCTCAGATCGAGCAATGTTTCAGGGCAACCACATAACCAGTTCCATTCCAACTGGATGATTAATTAAAGTTACTGAAACTGATTAAAGAAACTGATCATTTAAGTTCTCAAAAAACTTGAGGTTGGAATAAGGGAGCGTATTGTGTGTTCTCCTTTGCACAGGAGGGCTCCGGAATCACAGGTCAACTGTCAGCGACTTCTCTGGGATACAGTGAGGAAGTGTATTGTGTGTGTGTGAGCAACCTACAAGTTACTCATATTGCACTGGATCATCTTCCTGAATTTGATCACAATCAATATGATCAATATGATCTATATGATCACAACAAGTCTGGGTAATTTCTGTATCAAATTGATGTTGATACATTGGGCAACTGATTGCAGGATAGCCAAACCGGTTCCCTGCATTCCAATTGGATGATTAGAGTTATCAAGAAACCTGAGGTCGGTGTGTGTGTGTGTGTGTGTGTGTGTGTGTGTGTGTGTGTGTGTGTGTGTGTGTGTGTGTGTGTGTGTGTGTGTGTGTGTGTGTGTGTGTGTGTGTGTGTGTGTGTGTGTGTGTGTGTGTGTGTGTGTGTGTGTGTGTGTGTGTGTGTGTGTGTGTGTGTGTGTGAGCAATCTGCACTTTACTCATCTTGCACTGGATCATCTACTTGAATCTCAATATCCTGATCACAGCAACTCTGGGGAAATTACAAGTCAACAGCACCAGTCAGAGGCTGCATTCATTGTTTGGCGCTTTTATGATGCCATCACATCACCCAAAAGTAGGTTATTGGCTTTACCAAAAGTATTTGGCAGTATTTTTAAACTACAAAAATGCACCTAAAGCATTTTGATACAAAATACGAAGTCATTTTCTTCAACAAAATGAAATACAAATGACAACATACTATTTGTATACATTATCTAATGTCCATGATGACACAACGGTGACATTGTGTATGCGTGCAGCCCCTTCTACACTGAAATTATACTTTATGCAGTTAACCACAGTTCACTGTGTTTTACTGTATAACTGGGGATATGTTTATAACTCATTGTAAACTTTACCCGCTGCCTCCTTTTTATTTATAAGGAATTACTGGGAACTTCTCTTCTGAACATAAAATTTGCCATGAAATACATCTGTCAGAAATACTGCCTATCCCTGGCTGTTGGTTGCAGAAACTCAAGCTATAAATTAGTATTAGCTATTAATAGTGTTTGTGTTATGTGTTTATGTCAATTTTGATTTTGCTATGTTACCTATGTATAAAATGTTATAAAATGTATAGGCTACCTGCCAACCGAAATGTAGAAGGCTAGAATCGGCCCTGGAATAGAATTTAGAATTTACTCTAGCATAATGACAGTTGTCATGTGCCCGCTGATGAAGCATGTATTTACATTGACGCTCTGTCCCCCCCCCCCCCCCCCCCAATATACAGTGTAATGTGCTTTTCTTACCACGAGCTGGTACAAGTAACTGTCATAGGGCAACAGAAATGTGTTGAGAATATTGAAGTAAGTAGAAAGTCCTACCAAACCTAAATATAATGTCCTCAAAAGAGAACGCAGGGTTTTTAGGAGGTTAAACAACATAAGGTTAAACAATGTAAAATGAAATGTAAAGTTAATTTGTAGAGTGCTGAACAACTTGGTTCATTGTCGAACTGAATTTTATATATAAAGAATAGTGAAAACTGTGTGGTCACACTCTCTTTTTGCAAAATGGTTCAGTCTGCCTGCAGGACAATAGATAGGTTGTGCACTTTTTGTTGTTGTCAAATTGATGAAGATGCTTTCTTGTGTCGCTTGTGTTTTGTCTATTTGCCCCTGTTGTGTAGATTTGCATGTGTTGTCATAAATTAAAGGTTGTTTGCACCTGTCGGCCACCATACTGAGTTGCTCTGATGAGAACAGTCTTTGTAAGTCGCTTTGGATAAAAGTGCCTGATGAATAAATGTAAGTACGGTGAGGACTATATATACTGTACTCTGTACAGATTTCCTCAGCACAAGTTTCCACACAAACAGGAAGGCTGTTCTATGTTAACTGTCATTTGAATCTGTACATGTGGTCAGTCACATTCTGCATGTAGTCGCGTGAGTTAGAGAAGTTAGTCACACATAGGAAGGCTGTGGTTCTATGACTGCTTTCATTTTGTGCATAGTCACACAGCCTGTGCATGCAGTCATATCGTTCTGGCAGCTAGTTTCATGTCTGTTGGGTGTATTTTATGTTTTCTACCATCAGTCATGCTGAGGTAAGTTTAACAGGTGTCACCTTTACATTATTCAAAGCTAGGAGCTACTCTGATGTTGTCTGTGAAGAGATCAAAGGAAAATAAAATGTGAATACCAGTGTAAGTTTTTATGGGTTGTATTGTAATATGCTAATCAATTAATGTAATATATTTTAAGTGTCAATTTATCAATTGCCCGAGGACCCCCCTAGCATTTTGTGTGTGTGTGTGTGTGTGTGTGTGTGTGTGTGTGTGTGTGTGTGTGTGTGTATCATACTTTAGTCTCTATGTGTGTGCATGTGTAAACTGTTAAGTGCCTGTGTTGGCAAGTTTAATCATTGAAGACAAAACAAAATGCCACAAAAAATGAAAATAACTTGTGTAGAAGGAAGTCTGGAAGCAAGACTGACTTCCTCAGGTGTTTGATGAAACGTGTGTCTAGTGTGTGTTCTTATTGTGTTCATTGGCTTTGGTATTTGGTGTGTGTGTGTGTGTGTGTGTGTGTGTGAGAGATAGAGACAGAGAGAGAGAGAGAGTGTGTGTGTGTGTGTGTATATGTGAAATGGATATCCCACATTACAATTCTAAAAACATTGCACAGTTGTAAATAAGTGAACAGTGGTCAATGCAAACCACAATAGGTCCTGGTTGTTGAGAAGTGCACACACTATGGCAGTGCACACATTACATGCATCCACACACGTGTCCACACAGCCAGATGTGAAGCTCCATGGGCCTACAGTTCCCTTGTCCTCCAACGGTTTATTTTCTCTTGGGCTTCAAAGAGCGTCTTACGCCCTACACACAATCATGGGAAATCCCAGCATCTCAGTGCCCCTGTCTACCCTCAAAACCAAGCAACAAACACACACACGTGCACTCGCTCACTCTCTCACACACACTCATTCATTCACTGACACAGCCAACGACAACAAACAGGCAGCCAGAATGCGTTTGAAGCGGCCAGAGACAAAACTAAACCAGGCTTCCAAAACATCAGAGTCGCCTACGCCCTGACCTCCTTCTCCTGTGTCCCGAAAGCAGAGGGGTGTGTCTGATGGACCTATTAGGAACACACATACGGACACACACACACCTTGGCTCCGATCTCTGATGAACAATGGAGAATAAACTTTTCGTACACTTTGATGAATTTAGGACAGCGCTGGGGAGACACACCACCCTCTGTGATCTGTACTTGAGCTCCCTCATCTCAAGGTCACCTTGTAGTGTGTAACACGGTGAGCGTTTTTATAAACTAAACTAGAGAGAGAAAATAGCAGACCAATGCCCATTGATAATCACAAAATTCATCTAATAAGGCATATTTCACATTAATATTACCCCTGAATCCAGTCCCGTTTACTCGTAAAACATTGCTGTTCAACAATGTGCCATTAAGTAGGCTACAAACGTTCCAGTTATAGGTTTATGTTTATGTCCATGGTTCCTAGCAGACGCTTTTGGCCAAAGCGACTTACAATGACATCAATAAATAACATTAAAAGGAATGTGAAGATCTATGCACAGTGAGCTACATACGGAATATGTTTTCTTATCAATGCACATGTTAAAGTGATGAAATAAAATAAGTCTCCTTTTGTACAAAAAAAATCATGAAAGTCCTGTCAGTGAATAAACACAATGTCTTCTATTATTACAGTACTCATGACACTGATGTTTGGGGGATATGTAATTTCTTGCAATTCTTTAGGCTATAATGATCTGCCACATGCTTCTCATGTGAGCAAGTCTGATTTGCATATTTCTGAAAGAGTGAGATGTTTCAGAAACTACTGTCACTGGATTTCTTGGTAGCCAATACAAGGCCATCTTTGCCATCAGTCCAAAACCTTTGCCGACAACGAGTTAATCTTTTGTTTTGTGTGAAATTAGCAATTTTATAACATCAGAGGAACATCACTGGAGGAATAGAGAGTTCTTGAAGAGGAGAACAGCACTGAATGTGAGAGAGACCATCTTGTCCTCGCAAATCATATCAGGCCGACTCCTACTGCTTTCTCTTGTCTCAATTGCCCGGCCTGCTTGGCGGGTTGCTCCACCGGCACCAGTGATTGCGATCATGTGTTTTGGACGAGGCAGTCGGACCCCTCCCTGCTGATTCCCTCACTCGGAGCTTGTTGTAGTAGTGATGGGAGACGATGTTGTTAGCGTGTTCTCCTGCCGGCTCCGGCCTTGTGAAATGTTTTACAAGTAACTTTTTGACCTGCGAGACTGTATCACTTACACATTCAAGGATATTTGAGCACACACACACACACACACACTTGGCTACTATTGTTCCGTTACTCTGTGGAATCGGTCCTTAGGCAGGTTCAGTGAAACACATTCATTTTATAGGGATGAAAGGGATAGATCAATCCTCACTAAAAATTCTGGTCTTCTACCCATAAAAGGCTTTGCTTGTGCAGCTCAAAATAAGCAGGATGGCAAAAAACTAAATGATACAGTTTAGCTTTCTGTGAAAAAAGAAAGAACTCTTGTGCTTAATGTACACTCACACAGACACACACACACACACACACACACACACACACACAGGTGTACGGATGGACACACACACACACACACATGACGATATGATGCATGTATGTGGATAATCAAATCCATGTGCACCAAATCCACTGGATAGCTAAGTGCTCTGTGAACAGGGGCCGGTGGCTGGCCGGTGGCTTTGGGATGAAAGTCTCCTCCCTGCTGCTCCGCTGCTCTTGAAGTTAAATTTGGAGCAGAAGAAAAGCCACTTCTACGAAAAGTCCCCCACCTCCCCCAAGCCATAAACAGGAAGCTGTGGTTTGGGGACATCGTCTGAACCTCCATCCAGATGCATCGAGCCCCACCCCCACCCCCATCTACAGTACCCCATGAGATCGGAGCTTACCGTATACCCTGTGATCACAGCATTGCTGTTGTATGACTACAGAATGAGGACAGAGCGGGCCGATACAACAGAAAGGGCACCTCTGTGGCGGAGTGGGGCATCTGTTTACCCATCGAGCTCCTCCCCGGCCTCCTCACTCTCACTACTGGAGATGTTCTCACTATATATGTTCTTTGCTTTCGTTTACGTTCTCCTTTTCCTGATCTGTCTGTCCTTCTTTCTTTGCTTTCTCCTCCTCCTGATCTATCAATCAATCAATCAATATATCTATCTATAGCTATCTATCCATCCATCCATCTATCCATCTAAGAGCAATGAGTTTTCCCCTCTAACGGTTCTAAACAGGTTTAAACAGGTTCTATGTATCTAACCTTATAGAGACATTATACAACCCATATGGCCAGCCCCACCATGCATGGCATTCACTATTCTCTCCCTGTCTCCAATCCGTATTAGCTAATCCCATCATGCTATATGGCATAAGGTAGTCTCTCCCTGTCTCTATCTCGTGCCAGCAGCCCCACCATGCTACATGGCACCCACTATTCTCTCCCTGTCTCCAATCCTTATTAGCTAATCCCATCATGCTACATGGCACAAGCTAGTCTCTCCCTATCTGCAATCCGTATTAGCTAATCCCATCATGCTACATGGCACTCGCTAGTCTCTCCCTGTCTCCAACGAGGCAGTCAGCGCCTGTCCCAATAAACAAGTATGCTTTTCCACTTAAACTTGCAGGTGGACGTCTGGGCCCTTCCCTCAAGACTGGAGGGGATTAGTGTGTGAGTATGTGTGTGTGTGTTTGTATGGGCGTGAGGAGAGGCGAGGGGGAGTGTTAGCTTTGCGGAGGGGGGTGGTTCTGCCTGTTTCTCTCTCTGATCAAGTCCGTCTGGAGTTCAGGGCTTGTACACGCACACACGCACGCACGCACACACACACACACACACACACACCATTGTAAGAGGGGAATGTAGGCCATACTGAGGCACACACACACATTCACATAGTATCACACAGCTGGGGGCACATAAACATGAACAACACACACCACAGTGAAAGGGGAATGTGTACACACACACACACACACACACACACCCATGAACAACACACTACGAGGGGAATGTACGCCATTCTGAACCTTTCCACAGCTGGGCTGACACATAAACACACACAGACAGGTACATACATCATTACCACTTCTACCACTCCAAACAACACAAAACACACACACACACACACACACACACACCTCCCTACATCCATGTCATACACACACACACCTCCCTACATCCATGTCACACACACACACACACACACACACACACACACACACACACACACACAAACACACACACACACACACACACACACACACACACACACACACACACACACACACACACACAAACACACACACACACACACACACACACACACACACAGAACAACTCCATTCTCCATCACTCCCCATACTGAGGGGCACCCTGACAACCCAGCTTGGGGTTGAGAAGACCATCAAAGCCAGCCTAGTGAAGGCCAGTGAGGCCCAGTACACCACCGGTGTTCCGGAGGATGGGAAGATGGTCCACCTGCAGGAGCAGCTGTCTGGTGTTTGGATCGGGAGGGTGAAACGGCGTCAGTCACCCCCACTGCTACCGCCAGCGCCGGCCGCCTCCAAAGCCCAAGCTGGACACAGATAACAGGACAAACGCCGCTCTGCGCTGTTGTGTTTTAATTTGCAACCAATAAGTTACGGAGCTTCAGGGTAAATTTGGCAGCGGCTCGCCCCCTCTTTCTACCCGGAAACAGGAAATGAAGGATGCTGTTTGGGGGGGGACTGTCATCCGTGCTCCCAGACAGAACGAGACTGCGGGGTCAGTCTGTCTGATCGAGGAGACACACACACACTCGCTCTCTCTCTCACACACACACACACACACACACACACCACTTTTTACCTGTCTGCAGACACTCAGACACTCTCTGTCATTCTCTCTACCTCCCTCTCCATCTCTTGTTCCCTCTCTCCACTTCTTTCTCTCACACACTAAACACACTCAGCTTTCTCCTTTTCTCCTCAGCGGCCACATGTGTAAACAAATATACACAGACTACTCTCCGCTCCGATTAATTCTTCTGACTGTCTCATAACTTTTCAAACTCATTCTCACACACACACACACACACACAATGTGCGGATGGACAAACACACATGCAAGTGTGTGTGCATGCACATACACAGACAAACCCATTTGACCAGACACACATACACTCGTCTGTCCTCAAAAACCCCTCTCAGAGGGTAAGAGTGGGTCCCCATACATCCATGGCCCTCAGCCTCAGCAGGACTGCATGCTGAGTCCTCTGCTCCATACCCTCTACAGCACCCCCTCTCACCACAGCAACACCTTCGCCAAATCCGCTGATGACACCACGGTAGTGATGCTCATCTCGAGGGGGAATGAGTCCGACTACAGAGATGAGGTGGAGCGGCTGTGGTGCGGAGACTGAGAGTTAACAACTTGCTCCTCAACACATCAAAGACGAGGGAGCTCATCATGGACTTCAAAAAGAAAATATACGAACAGCCAGCCGCTGATCATAGGCGCGACCTGTGTCGAGAGGGTCTCTGACTACCGCTTCCTGGGAGTTCACATCATGGAGGACCTGACCTGACCTGGGGCGCCCACACCATTGAGCTAGTGAAGAAGGCCCAGCAGGGACTCTACTTGAGAGTTCTCAGGAGGAACAGCATCCCCCCCAAAACTGCTGGCGTCCTTCTATCTCTGCTCAATTGAGAGCATCATGTCACACTGTCTCTGTGTGTGGTTTTCAAGCTGCACTGTGGCACAGAGGAAAAAGCTTCAGGGGGTCATAAAGGCAGCACAGAAAACCATTGGCTGAGCTTCACAGCTCCCGCTGCCTCAAAAAGGCCAGAACCATCATGCAGGACTCATCACACCCCGGCCACACTCTATTCAAACTACCGTCAGGCAGGAGATACAGGCCCGTGAAAACAAGAACAGACTATACAAAACAGTTTTTAGCCAACAGCCATAAGTGCATTAAGGTACTACCAAAGCATAGCTCCCACCACTCTCTCGGTCAGTAGGGCTAGCAATTTGTCAATTAAATGTGGATGTCTGTATGGGTGTGTCTCCTATGTGTGTGTGTGTGTGTGTGTGTGTGTGGTTTTTTTTTTTTAGCATTTTAAGTAGTAAGCATTCTTTTTTCTGTATTTATTTATGAATACTACCTCAAAAATTACAGATACACCAACACTCCACAATTGTGTGCCACATGCTGATCCTAAGTCATGTGTGTTTATATATAATTCAAAATAAACCTAAATGTGATCAAGTGCCATTAAAGGCTAACCCTCCAGTTCTGCTGCGGTTTGGGTCACAAAACCCAGCAGAGATGTAACAAATACTCATCATCAGCAGTTTTCAAAGCATGGCAGGACGTTGGTGATTTCACGTTGGAGCAGTTTTTGAGGACAGAAGCTTGCTAAATTTCGACTTGTGGCCCAGATGCTGTTCTGTGGCTGAAGTTAATAATGTTAAGGGGAAAAAAAGAAGAAAATAACATGAATGTGCTCTCGTCAGCATCGTTGTGTTCTCAACAACATGATATAAGTGGCGCCGGTGCAACGCAGATGTCTTCTTTTTAGTATTTATTTAAAAGGTGCAAAACATTGACTAACGTTTCGACGTTACAAACGTCTTCATCAGAGTCCTAGACGCTTGTAACGTCGAAACGTTAGTCAATGTTTTGCACCTTTTAAATAAATACTAAAAAGAAGACATCTGCGTTGCACCGGCGTCCCTCTTCCTCTCACACACTATCTGTCCTGGCCTGGTTGCACCAGATTGTCGCACAACTGTAGAAGCGCGGAGAACCCTCCTTTGTTTGATGATATAAGTGGCCTCCTTCCATAATTCCAGAGCTCAGCATCAAATGCTCTGAGTGGCACGGGGTAGAGCACTGCCACTAATGCACACACTTCGTACGGGTAGAGCACTGCCACTAATGCACACACTTCGTACGGGTAGAGAGCACTGCCACTAATGCACACACTTCGTACGGGTAGAGAGCACTGCCACTAATGCACACACTTCGTACGGGTAGAGAGCACTGCCACTAATGCACACACTTCGTACGGGTAGAGCACTGCCACTAATGCACACACTTCGTACGGGTAGAGAGCACTGCCACTAATGCACACACTTCGTACGGGTAGAGCACTGCCACTAATGCACACACTTCGTACGGGTAGAGCACTGCCACTAATGCACACACTTCGTAACTAACGCGTGTCATTGCATTATTTCCTTCTCTCCATTCCAGAGCACCTTATGTCCTTAAATGCAGATATACAGGTTTGCTTGGCGTGGAGAACCCTCCTTTGATGATATAAATGGCCTCCTCTTCCATAATTCCAGAGCTCAGCATCGAATGCTCTGAGTGGCACGGGTAGAGCCCTGCCACTAATGCACACACTTCGTACGGGTAGAGAGCACTGCCACTAATGCAGACACTTCATACGGGTAGAGAGCACTGCCACTAATGCACACACTTCGTACGGGTAGAGCACTGCCACTAATGCACACACTTCGTACGGGTAGAGAGCACTGCCACTAATGCACACACTTTGTACGGGTAGAGAGCACTGCCACTAATGCACACACTTTGTACGGGTAGAGCACTGCCACTAATGCACACACTTCGTAACTAATGCACGTCATTGCATCATTTCCTTCTTCTCTCCACTCCAGAGCACCTTATGTCCTTAAATGCAGATATACAGGTTTGCTTGGCATGCACACTACACTCTCAGAAAAAAAGGTGCTATATAGAACCAGTTCTATGCATGCTTCATATATGGCATCCCTAAATGGTTCTTTAAACCATTTTGAATAGGTTCATCAAAGGATCTAAGGATTCTTTAGAGCCTGCATAGTTCTAGCACCCAAAGAACCCTTTTTTAAGAGTGTAAACCAATCGTTGTTTCCCTTTTTGTCTTTTGTAGCATACTTGGTGTCCAATAACAGAATGCAGCGAAAGTATCAGAAACTCTGAAACATTGTTTCAAACATATTACGACATAGTATATGTTCAAGGCAACCTGAACTTGCACACCCAAATACAGAGTGCTCACTTAACTGGAACTGGAAACATTGCAGAAATCAGCAAGGTGACACAACATACCACCATCCAACACTGATTTTGCTAGCAGTTAGAGGTGCCAGCTGTAAATAGCCTAGGCCTAGTGCATATCAGGCAATAATCTACTTTCTATTAAAAAAGGATGGCTATCCTGGCAATCCAACCCTCAGGCTCTGTCTAATGGAAGGCCCTAATGGTTCAAATGGACAAGTTCACAAAAGTGTAATTTTAAGTTATTTTTTTCTGTTCATGCTCACTCACTCTCCTTATGTCTATACCTTGTCTGCCAAGTGCAGGATGCTGTGTAATCCGATCAGCAAAGGGACGCTGGGGACAACTTCAAAACCATGTTTTTTTTTCAGGAAGTGGAGAGATGTCTGCCATGTGCTGTTTCTTAACGGTTATGTCTTGCACGGCATTGAAACATCCTGTCAGAATGTCTATGTATTTCACTAGCTTATGGTTCACTTCAGTCTGACTAATCTTGAGAATAGAATCACATTGAATCGATGTAAGGGGGGAAACTACGACTGCTAACCCATAGGCTTAACCAGCTAAATGTATCGTAAGTGACTGTACAGGAGGAGAGTGAGTAACCACATGAGCCTGACGAGGGCGCTATTTGCACTATGTACACGCGACAGTAAGCTACACAAACAGGCAGGCGCAGAGACTAGTACTTGGGCGGAAGGCGAGCCCGGCCGTGACGCATGCATGGAGTTTTCTTTGCCATGATGCTGCTCGTACAACCTAGAGGAATTGTGATTTCTGACTCAGTTCTGAACACGCTGCTGTCGTGAATTGTGTTGCCTCGTGCCGGTGAGAAGCATCTCAAGGACCCTCTTAAGAGGGATCGACTCGGAGAACACGGCCATCGTTACCAAGTGGTAGAAGACACCCATAGGCTTGTGTTGACAGGACAACACAATGTCAGGTTTAAAAAAGAGAAACTCAAATTCATCTAACCGGGATGAAGAGGATAACCAGGTGACGGAAAGGATGCTCGGGGAAAATGGGAACTCAAAAAGAACTGCTGACGGCTCTCTCGGGAGCCCAGACAAAGATGCGAGTAAGGCTGTAGAAGGAGAAGAAACTGTTGTTTTACAAAGAACAATAACTCTGGTCAATGGTATTGCTATTATTGTGGGTACCATCATTGGGTCAGGCATATTTGTCACGCCGACCGGAGTGGTCAAAGAAGCCGGCTCGGTCGGGGCATCCTTGATCGTCTGGGCAATTTGCGGAGTGTTCTCCACCATAGGAGCACTTTGTTATGCCGAACTAGGCACCACGATCACCAAATCTGGCGGAGACTATGCTTACATTCTCGAGGTGTATGGCTCTCTCCCGGCATTTCTTAAATTGTGGATCGAGTTGCTGATTATTCGCCCGTCCTCGCAGTACATTGTGGCATACGTGTTCGCCACATACCTCCTCAAACCCATCTTCCCAGACTGTCCGGTACCGGAGAATGGGGCGAAGATAATTGCTTGTTTATGCATCTGTAAGTATATGTTGGATGATGACTAAACATAATTTGATCATTGTATTACATTGTAAAGATTCTGAAGTCTAACTGTCAAACGTAGAGGCATTGTATGTCGCCTCGATTTCACGTGTTATAACACACTTCCGCGCCATGCTTAATATGAGGAAGCGCAACAATATTCTACTACTACCAAACTTACACCGTCATACAATGGTTTAAACATGGAGTTACCATTCGCTTTGGTAGGCTATTAAACACACAGATAGATTGCTAATTTGTGGGTCGGTTCCTGTGAGGTAGCTAACAATCATTAGCGGGAGCCAGTATCGAACAGTAGTGGGCTGCTCTCTCAGATCGGCCTGGCGCGAGTGTTGAAACGCGGCATGTGATTTCATCATCTTCTCATCACTTCTTAGCGCGCAACCGCTCTCACCGATGCTATGTGATTAGTCAAGCTTACTCGCGCTTAATTGTCGAGTCGAGCGCCACATCGGTTCGGAACATAGAATGTC
Organism: Sardina pilchardus; assembly: GCF_963854185.1. Classification (NCBI taxonomy): domain Eukaryota; kingdom Metazoa; phylum Chordata; class Actinopteri; order Clupeiformes; family Clupeidae; genus Sardina; species Sardina pilchardus. The sequence continues at coordinate 25,595,461 of NC_085003.1, forward strand.
GTTCACTAAATTTCGGTGGCATTTTGGTGTCACTTAAAAACAGGTTCTACCACTTGCTATGCTCCTGGGTAGCATCACCCCGCTTGAGCAGCAAAGGCATTTAACATACTGCTGAGGCTTCAGGTAACAAGGCTATGTGAAAGCACGCGCACAGACTTTTTGCAAGTCTCATTTTAGAAGTTGCTTACGAATATTTTAAAGTGTTTGTGTACTGCTAAACCTGAATAAATTAGTGTTTATTAGGATATCTGCCCTTTACTGGCAGACTCATAAATGCCCCTCTGCCGTGTAGGCTACTATCTTGTGAACACGCCTTGCAGCCACCCATGTGCAGGGCAGTCTGACTTACTTAAGGCGACCCGGATTAGCGGGTTTACCTTGAGCTCCCGTGGTCAATTAGCCAACCAATCAAAAGTGTGGCCTCAAAACCAGAACATAGCCGAGATGCCTCCATCCCAAACAGGACAGAGTCAGGGCGTATGTTTGTGAGAGAACTTGAATCGGAGTCAGAGAGATAGCATTGTGTTTGAATGAATGTAATGAGCTATTTGATAGTTAGTGGATGGTGTTTGTGAAAGATTGTACAGGTCTTTAATTTGTGAATGACTGAGGTGTGTGTGTGTGTGTGGTGTGTGTTAATTAATGTGTGTTTTTGGAGTAGTGGAGTTGGTGTAATCCTGCACTGAGAGTCTTTGGTTAATCTCCCAAAAAGAACCACATGACCGCTGGAGAAAGAGGGGAAAATGTCAATCAAGAGAGAACGAGGGAGGGTCAAGCACACTGGGGACGCTGTCAAGAATGTGTGTGTGTTACCCACACACACACACACACACACACACACACACAAGTCATGCTAGGGGCCAGTCTAACCTCCAGCCACTCAGGCATTGCTGTGGCCAGAGGCACCTTGAGTGTTGCGACTGGTGCCAGAGGGTTTTACGGCCGCTATGCAGGAATAAACCACTGAGTGAGCCACCCATTGTGTGTGCTTGTCTGCCCGGCCCAAGGCCTCTGCTCTGTCTGGGGGCTGCCCAGGGCATCTGCAGGGGCTCTGTGTGCTGCTGTGACACACTGCTGCCTGTGCGTGGTGGATGTGGGGCCATAAACACATAAAAGAGGGACACATGAGCTAAACGGCTGTGGGATCTCAGCAGCTGGTTTGAGGTCACTGAGCGTGCCGCCGGCTTCGCTGTGGATGTGGAGACTTTCTTCGGTCTTCGGTTCAGCGCGGACTACTGGGGAGTGGACGACGTTCGTCTTTCCTCAGAAATAATGTGTGGTTGGAAGTGGTTTAGAAGTTGTTGATTTTGTCTCTTGGCTCAGCAGGCGGTGAGGATGGAGATTGTTTATGGATGCTCTGAATTCTTTGTGGATGCTCCACTATGGGTATTTTTATGTGCGTGGCAGTCCTTGACTTGTTGCAGCCTCACTAGAGTTTAGGGCAGGGCTTCGATGTGCGGTGATATACATTGTGTCCTCCAGACTGCTATCCGCGTGGCTTAGGTATGGGGCGGGGACGGATATTTAGTTGTTATTCGATTTTAGGCACCCTGGGTCCATTCTGGCCACTGTGTGTGTGTGTGTGTGTGTGTGTACGTGTGTGTAGAACAATCTTGTGGATGTCTTTCTCCTCATATTCAGTTCTTTTGTTCCATTGACCCATTTTCCCCCTCAGAGCGCGGCAGCTATGCTTTGGGCGGGGTGTTGTTGGGGTGGGTGGCGTTGGCCTTCCCCAATCCCACGCACCCCCGCATCCGCCCCCCCTATCCGTGCACACCCCCCCCCACACACACACACACACACACACCCCAACCCCAGTGTTGACCCCCTGACTCGGTGAGCTGGTTTATATAAGAGACAGGAGGGTCTGCAGACATACTAATCCCTATCAACTTCTCCAACACACACTGCATTTCTGTGTGTATGTGTGTATAAGTTTGTGTGTGTGTGTGTCTCTGAAAGAGTGAGCATACAAGTCTGCTTGTACGAGAGTGTGTGAGTGTGTGTGATTGTGTGAGTTTGTTAAGGTGTGTGTGTGTGTGTGTAAGGTGTGTGTATGTGTGTGTGTGTGTGTGTGTGTCTCAGAGAGAGAGAGAGTGAATGAATTTCTGTGTGAGTCTGTGGCTGAGGGGGCCAACAGTGTGTGTGAGCGAGAGAATGTGGGTGTCTGCACTGTAATGCCATTCTACACAGACTGGCCATTGTTGTGTGTGAGATTGGTGGCCGAGTTAGCCTGTTGGAGCGTGAGACAGATTGAGGGGTTGGCTGCTTTGAAGTGAAGCTCAGCAAATCACCGAGACACACACACACATACACACACACACACACAAACTAAATGTCTACTTAGTACCCCAGAATAGAGTGTGTTTAGGGTCATGTTGACTCTAAAAAAAAACCTCTCTGCCTCATTATTTTATTTGATATGGAGGAATCAGGACCTGTTGATTTTATGTCGATAACTTCCCTTGCCTGTGAAAATGAACAGCAGAGGTGATGTGTAAAGTTATTTTTGTCATGATGGAAGCCAGGAAATGTCTACAAAGATTCCTATCTTCTGAAATTGGAAAAGATCAACTTGAGACATCAACTTGAGACCTCCGACGGTCCGAATGAGAGATCCTCAAAAACCGAAACATCTCCTCAGAACAGAACAGTACACCAAATCCAAGCTGCGTCTCAGGCCAACACACTTAAACGCTAGTGCCAAAAAACATAACGAGAAGCCCAGAGAAAGTGCAGT